>NW_024070207.1:6021919-6052526 GCF_014754425.2 Oryx dammah | reverse complement strand
TTCTCACAGTCTTGGAGGCCGTGTAGTCCAAGATCACAATGCACAGCAGATACATTTTTCTTGTAAGGACCTACTTCTGGCTAACAGATTGGTGTCTTTTCACTGTATACTCACATGGGGGAAAAGAGGCAAGCTAGCTCTCCGAGGTCTATTTATAAGGCCAGTAATCCTAATGATGAGGACTCTGCCCTCATGATCTTATCATCTCCTCAGTGAAAAGTGAAGTTGCTCAGTCGTGACCGACTCTTTGTGACTCCACGGACTGTAGCCTACCAGGCTTCTCTGTTCTTGGAATTTTCCAGGCAACAATACTGGAGTGGGTTGCCATTTCCTTCTCCAGGAGATCTTCCCAACCCAGGGATTGAACCCGGGTCTCTTGTATTGTAGACAGACGCTTTACCATCTGAGCTACCAGGGAAGTACTATCATCTCCTCAAAGCCCCTAATATCATCAGGTTGGGCATTAGGATTTCAACACAAAACTTCTGAAGTGACACAAGCTTTCAGACCTTTACATCTATATTTAAGCATTTCTTTGTTAACAAACATTCGGGTGGTTCTTACATTTTTGCTGTTACAGTCATTGTGGCAATGATCATCTTTACACATGTATCATTTGAGTGAATGTGTAAATATTTCTGTAGAATGGATACTAAATAATAGAATTTCCTGGTCAAAGGGTTTGATGATTGTTTAAGTATTTGCTCAGGTAGGGCATCTCTTAGTAAACACTGGTTTTATAAGTTATATAAAATTTACATTACAGATCTTGATGCATGTGATTTCCATAACCCGAATCTGTTGAATGTTCTTTGCTTGCTTGTCTCTTCTATAACCCAAATGCCTAGTTTTATAAAAACTTTTTTTAAAAATTTCTTTCACCTAGAAAGTGCTTTTCTAACAAATCCTGTAATATGCTTAGATAAGAATTTTATGAACATCTTATTTCCATTCTCCCTTCTTGAAACCAGCCTTTAAATGTCTATCAATTCATTTGTTTTATTAGTAAATTGCTCACCCTCAGTTGTTTATTTGGTTACAATGATTATTACAATAATTATTCTGCCTACATCTCCATAAACATCTACAGTATCGAGTTGCCTATATGTCTGCTCACTCTCACCTTATTCTTCAAGCTAGTCATCACCCATTTGGGTAAGAACAAAAAAAAAATTATCTATTTGCTCAAGAAATAATGCTGATTGTGGAAGCCCATAGACAATATTCTGCCAGGGCTTTTCCCATAGAGTAGAGATGGATATATAGTTTTTGGCCCCAGTCCCTTTCATCTTTTCATCTTCCTGGAAGTCTATCCCAGCAATGCAGGATAATATAGGTAGATAGCTTATTTCTCAATCACACAACCTTCTGGAACATTCTTTGTTCCAGACTGTTCTCTTCATATTTCAGTTCTGCTTAAAGTAGTTTTCACTTCCTTACCTTTATCTTTGAAATTTAGTCAAACTCTTCTAATTGCTCTTTGAAGACTTGAATTTAGCATGCTTGGGAAGTATTATTTAGTTGTGAGAAATTTATACATTTTCTAGAGAGCTAGAGGGAGGCTCTTACCTGAAAACACTTTGGCAATCTGGGAGTTTTCTTGACCTCTTTTGTGGAGAGTCTCTCTATACTGAATAAATGAATTGCTTCCTTTTAACAAAAAAGAATATATATATAATTTGTGTCTTTTGTACAAGCCTAATAGGAGAATGTTTTGCTTTCACTGTAATACTGGTATAGTTGAAGGAGAGCAGTCAAACCTATTCATAGAGGGTGATAATAAGAATGACTTATTGTGGAGACTTGAGTATGTACAAATCTAGTAACTTTTCTGTTGTCCTATTTTATTTTTATTCAAAAAAATTTAGAGTCAGCTGAGATACTTAGTGTAATTGATGGCTAAGACTAGAAGATCTAAGCTGCTGATAAACACATTGAGCTCTCAGGGCATTCTAGGTTTTCTAATATCTGTCACAACCAGCATGAGGGAAATCAGATTAAACACTCAGGACACTTTGATTTTATTAGGATGCAGATATAAAAATAAGTGTAACCCAGTCTTTTTTAGTCTTTATTTATAAGTACAGCCCTTCTCCTTTTACCCTAAGCACATTGGTCCAGGGAAAAGAATACTTTTTGCAACCTGTTTCTCATCATCAACAACAACAAAAAAAGATGTATTAAATGCTAATTTTTTCCCTGAGAAAAAAAACTGATAGATACAAAGTTGAATTATTTAACTACCTACCCTGAATTTCCCAACTAACATTACATCCTTACCCTTAAGGAATGTACTGGAAAAATGTATGCTAGTTTAGCTGAAACTTAGATCCCAAATTCTTATGATTGCCTACTTTTATAAAGTGAAATGTATTATATATACATAAATATATATATATAATATGTATATAATGTATTCAAGGATCTATATTTTTAAACAAACTTTTTATTTTGGAATAATTTTAGATTTACAGACAACTTGTGAAGATAGTACAGAGTCTCCCTATACCACACACTCAGTTTCTCCTACTATAGCATTTTGCAGCACCTTGGTGCATTGGTCAAAACTCCTAACATTGATCCACTACCAAGAACTAGATGAAAGAATCAATTTTTTTTCTAGCTTTAGTTTAAACAAGGATTAGGGCCTAACACTGCATCCCAAATCTTAGTATTCTAATTGAAGGAGTCTTTTGGGCCTAGAATAGAAAACAGTCTCAAAGGCCCTTGCTGAATCATCTAACTTCAGAGAAAACAAAACAGAACTTTAGGTCCCGCCCTGATGCTCCAGGCCAGTTGCATCTATCTGGGACTTATCACCCCCTGTCCAGAAACCTTCCACCCCCTACAGCTGCCCAGAAGACTTATCACCCTCTGCCCAACTACAAATGCCATCTCAACTAAAGAATACCCAAAATATCCGCCTGATTAATGTTTCGCTTATCGTTTCCATAAACCTCCCTCTAGTAGAGCCTCCCTGATCTCTCTCCACTCTCAGCCTGGTCCTTAGGCCGACTGTCACCCCTCCTTGCCTGAATAAAGGTAACCTATTTCTGTTGAGGTCATCTTTCCTCTTTCTGCCTCGGCCCAAACTATACCTTACATTCTTGGTGCCGAAATCCGGAAGGGGCGAGCACTCGTCTCACTCTCTCTCTCTCCCTCCCTTTCATTGTTTTCCCTTTTCCTGGAGTCTGGGAGCTCGAACATCCTCCGATTTCACTTTTCAACATCCTCCGATTTCACTTTTCTGCCAGAGCTCAAGTTCCCCTCGGGATGCCCAGTGCCTTTGTGAGCGGTGTAAGCCTTGTGCTAAGGCTTTATTGATGCTTTGCATACCCCCAGGCCTCGGCTCTACCTCCTTTCCCTCTCTCTTTCTCTGACGACCTCCTCCGGAATAAGGAACTCTTGCCATTCGTCTTCTCTACATGCAACACTCCACTCAAGCCGGCCACTAGATTAACGTAAGATCCAGACGGTGTTCTAGAGGTGCCCTAGAACTCTGTCCTCTCCGGGTCCTGGGGACCCCTGGCCCAGGGCCACTCTGTAGGCTATGGTGGGGGACGCTCCATCTTGATTCAGAGCTCTCTTCTCATAACTCCTATTGTGACTCCAGGTGATGACTCAAGCTCTCAATAGGAGCCTCTGCTTGCCTTTCAATTATGGGGCCTGGCCAATCTGTCCCAAAAGATTCCCCTCTGACCTGTGTTCTCAAAAATCTCAAACCACTCTCACTCACTGAACTCAAAGCTAACCATTTAAAACAACTCTGTACACAGATTTGACCTCAATACCAATTAGACTATCAAGACCGCTGGCCTGAAGTCAGCACATTTGACTTTAACATTCTTCAAAATCTCACAGACTTCCTTAAACAGAATGGCAAGTGGTCGGAGGTCCCCTATGCCCAAGCCTTTTTGGCCCTTCGGAGCAGGCCCTCCCTGTGCAAGGCCTGCTCCACCCACGAGGTCCTTCTATGCATCTTGCCTCCCAAGCAAAAGGGCTCTTCTTCCTCAACTAACCACAGACCGAGATCTTCCACACCCCTGGAGTTCGACCCCGCAGACGAGGCCCCTCCCTACCCGCCACCCCGCCAACCTTCTCCTTCCCCTTTATCCAATCTCCTACTGGCCTGGAAACCTCTCCTGACTCCCCCTTGACCCGCTACTCCATCTCCCTGACTCCCCCTCCCGCCTTCATTCCCCCCCCACCACAGGGTCAGGTACCCAACACATGTTTCCCCTGAGAGAGGTGGCAGGACCAGAGGGCCCCACCAGAGTCCATGTGCCATTTTCATTGTCAGATATGAGCCAGATAGAAGAAAAGTTAGGATCATTTTCTGAAAATCCTACCAGATACAGAAAAGAATTCCTGAGACTCTCCACTGAAGCCTATAAACTCACATGGAGTGATGTATATTATATCCTAAATACCACTCTCACCCCTGATGAAAAAGACCATATCTGGCAAGTGGCAAAAGCCCATGCTGATCATTTATATAACCAAGACCTGGATAGCCCAGTTGCTGATGAGGCAGTGCCTCAGTTAGATCCCCACTGGACTTACCAGCCTGGTGACCCAGGTATCAGGAAACTCAATCATATGATTACCTGCATTCTAGAAGGAATGAAGAAAAATATTCAAATCCATGTCAATTATGATAGTCAGAGAAATCACCCAAGGGGCAGATGAAAATCCAGCCATATTCTTGGCACCCCTCACAGAGGCAGTCCAGAAGTATACCAACCTTGATATCACCACCCTTGCTGGGTTACTCTACCTTCACATTCAATTCATCAGCCAGTCTACCCCTGACATCAGATGCAAGCTTTGACAACTAGAAAAGGGCCCTGAGACCCCCCAAAGAGACCTTCTAGAAGTAGCCTTCAAGGTGTTCAATAATAGGGAGGAAGAGGCTAAGAGAGAAAAAGAACGTGAGAGCAAAGCTAAATATGCTTTTTTGGCTGCAGCAATTAAGGGAAGAGATCAGCCTGGCCCAAGTCATCCCAGAACGGGGCTTAAGACCACCCCCCCCCAACATGGACCCTGCTTCCGATGCAACCAGTCAGGACACTGGGCAAAGGCATGACCAAACCCGTGGCCAGTGGGGACACTGGAAGATGAACTGTCCCCAGGGATGCCCTGGCACCCCTGGGGAGGTCCCCACTTCCCAGACCTGGAGAGTGGAATGTCCACAGGGATGCCCTGGTGCCTCTGGGGAAATCCCCACTTCTCCCCAAAACCCCAGCCCAACCCTACAATAGTTGTTCCAGTGACGGGGCCCGGGTTCCAGCCCCCTGGCCCATGTCCTGAACATGAGCTCAGAACTTAGGGTAAAGGGTAGTAGCCAGAAAAAAGACCTCTTTTATAGTAGACACTGGAGCCACTTTCTCTCTCTTAACTTCCTACTCTGGCCCAACTCAAGACTCAGAACTCACAATCAAGGGGGTCTCTGGAGTTCCCCTAAGGCCAAAAATTGGCCCTCCATTACTTTGTCAATTTGGAAAATCGACCCTTATACACTCATTCCTCATAATGCCTCAGTGCCCAATGGCACTCCTAGGGAGAGATTTGTTATCCAAGTTAGGGGTCTTTATTACCATACCCTCCCTCGATACAGTCTCTATATTCTGCATGCAGATGGCACCTGGACCATCCCTATCCCTCACCCCTACCTTCCCTTGGACCTACCCGCCTTAGACCCCCAAGTCTGGGAAACTGATCACCCATCTATAGCCAAACATCATCCCTCAGTCCACTACCCTAAAAGACCCCTCGACTAGAATCACTCAACAACAGTACTCTCTCACCCTGGAGGCCCACAAGGGACTTAAGCCTATCATAGACAGGCTTCTTCAAGCCTCTATCCTAATTCCTACCCATTCACCACACAACACACCTATTTTGGCAGTAAGGAAGGGACCAAACTCTTGGAGACTGGTCCAGAATCTGCAAAAAGTCAATGAGGCCATCACATCGACATTCCCAGTAGTCTCTAATCCTTACACCCTTCTGTCTACCATACCCCCGACTGCAGCCCACTTCACGGGATTAGATCTCAAAGATGCCTTTTTCACCATCCTTCTCCACCCCCTCTCCCAACCCCTTTTCGCCTTCACCTAGCAAGACCCTGAGACTCAAGTTTCCCAACAACTAACATGGACAGTTCTCCCCCAGGGGTTCAGAGACAGTCCCCACTTTTTTGGACAGGCTTTACAAAAGGACCTACAGACACTTGACTTAGCCCCAAGTCATCTCCTCCAATTCATAGATGACCTCCTCCTTTGTAGCCCAACCCTAAAACTCTGCCTCCAACATACTGCCAAACTCCTTGGGGCCCTGGGATCCTGGGGTTATCAGGTATCCCAATCTAAGGCCCAAATAGCCCAGACAAACATCACCTACATGAGGCTCTCCATATCCCATCAACAAAGAATTATTCCCCCAGATAGAATCCAGGCCTTAATTAACTGTGCACTTCCAAAAACAAAAAGGGAGCTCCTGTCTATTCTCGGCCTCCTCAACTTTTTCTGTATCTGGATCCCTAACTTCTCCCTCATTGCAAAGCCTCTCTATGAGGCAACTAAACGATGTCTGGATGAGCCACTCTTTAATCCCTCCTCGCTGGCCAATCCTCTTCGCCAGCTCACCCAGAGCCTCCTCTGAGTGCCAATCTCCACCTGCCAGATCACACCAGACCATTCTTTCTCTTTGCCCATTCCAACCAAGGACGGGCCCTGGGACTTCTATGTCAGCGGGCTGGAGACACCTGGGCTCCCATAACCTATCTATCAATACAGCTTAACATGGTGACCAAGGGGTGGCCTCCCTGTATACAGGCCATGGCTGCTATCACAGCCCTCGTACCTGAAGCAAATAAACTCTCTAGACATGCCCCTTTAACAGGCTGTTCTCCACACACCTTCTGAGACTTACTATCACATTGGGCTTTCCTCTCTCTTCCCCCTTCCAGGGTACAAGTCTTACATGCCTTTCTCCTTGACCCTCGGCTCTCATTCTCCCCCTGGTCTCCCCTTAACTCCACCAGTTTATTATCCATGTCCTCTACAACAGATTCCCTCCTACATAGCTGCAGCCTAACAGTAGATCTTACCCAAAACCCCTTCCAACATTTAACAGATCAGCCCATCCTAGACCCAGACACCCCACACTGGTTTGCTGATGGCAGCTCCAAAAATCTCCACCCTTTTCAGCAGGATATGCCATCATCCAGGGGGACCTTTGTCACAATCGGAGAAGGCAATGACACCCCACTCCAGTACTCTTGCCTGGAAAATCCCATGGATGGAGGAGCCTGGTAGGCTGCAGTCTATGGGGTCGTTAAGTGTCGCACACGACTAAGCGACTTCACTTTCACTTTTCACTTTCATGCATTGGAGAAGGAAATGGCAACCCACTCCAGTATTCTTGCCTAGAGAATCCCAGGGATGGGGGTGCCTGATGGGCTGCCGTCTATGGGGTCACACAGAGTCAGACACGACTGAGCGACTTCACTTTCACTTTGTCACAATCATGGAACCCAGACAATTGAAGCTTCACTTCTGCCACCTCACACCACCTCCCCACAGGCAGAACTGATAGCTCTCACCAGAGCTTTGAAAGTGAAAGGGAAAGTGAAGTCGTGTCCGACTCTTTGCGACCCCATGTACTGTAGCCACCAGGCTCCTCCGTCCATGGGATTCTCCAGGCAAGAATACTGGAGTGGGTTGCCATTTCCTTCTCCAGGGGATCTTCCTGACCCAGGGATCGAACCCAGGTCTCCTGCACTGTAGACAGACGCTTTACCCTCTGAGCCACCAGGGAATTCCCAAAGAGCCTTAACTCTGGCTAAAAATCTAAGGGTTAACATCCACACAGACTCCAAATGCTTATAACATACTTCACTCAAACATCCTAATATGGAGAGAAAAAGGTTTCCTAACCCCAAAGGGATCCCCCATTATTAATTCAGACCTGATCCACAAACTTCTAGAGGCAGCACTCTTATCAAACAAAGCCGCCATCCTCCTCTGTAGGGGACATCAAAAGGGAAGTCTCATATCAGCCTACAACAATGCTGCAGACCAGAAGGCAAAGGAGATAGCATTGTCCCATCCTTCCCTCCAGTCCCCTGTCATCTTAGCTCTGACTTCACCCAATCCTCCCACCACCAGAGAAATCCTCTCTTATCTACACTCACTTTTTCATCCCTCATCCAAGACACTCCAACAGTACCTCTGTAACCACTTCCCCATATCCAATGCTGACCGACAATATTTAGATAACCTTATCCGCTCCTGTCAAACATGTCAAGGTACTAACCCCAAGTCCAACCTTAAACCGACATCCTTTCCAACCCATCAAACGCGAGGCAGCCTCCCAGCACAGGATTGGCAGATAGACTTTACTCATATGCCCCCGATCCAGAGAGTCAGATACCTCCTGGTCCTTGTGGACACCTTTTAGGGATGGGTAGAAGCATTTCCCACTACAAACAAAAGAGCCCATATCATGGCCCAAATCCTCCTTACAGAAATTATCCCCAGGTTTGGCCTGCCTACATCCCTACAGTCTGATAATGGCCCAGAATTTACATCCAAGGTCACCCAACAACTTGTCCAGTTCTTACAGATACGCTGGAAATTTCACATTCCATACCGTCCCCAGTCCTCAGGAAAGGTAGGAAGGATGAATAGAATAATCAAAGAAACCCTTACCAAACTAACCCTTGAAGTACATCTGGATTGGACTAAACTTTTGCCAATTGTTCTCCTCAGAATACAGGCTTTGCCCAGAAAGCCCCTGGGGCTGAGCCCCTTTGAGGTGATATATGGAAGGCCCATGCTCCCTCCTGGACTCCCCCCTGAACCTCCTCCATACCAAGCTTCCTACACTCCCCTCTGCTGGCGGAACTCCACAATGCCCTCTGGAAATACGTCAACCACAACTTCCCTGCCCCTGGCCCCCAAGCCTCCCTGCCCCCTTTACAAATTGGGGACATGGTCTATCTGTCTGATAATCCCCAGGGTGACCTAACCCCAAAGTGGCAGGCACCATTCAAAATCATCCTCCATACCCCAACTGCAGCAAAACTCGAGAAGGTCACCTCCTGGGACACCTCTCTCTCCTGAAACGGGTCACCTCTGATCCTGCACTGCCCTCCTTAACTGACCCCTATCAGGTCTCCCTCACAGGGCCCACCTCCTTAAAATTCACCTGGCAACAACCTCTGTCAACCATTCAAGAAGACACTGAATGACCTGAACTCTCTTCAATCTACAACTGTTCCTGACCCAACTACTACAAGACCTCTGGACCAGCACCCACAGGAACCTCTTCCAAAGACCTGACCACACTGGTGTCTCAACTGTGGTTCCAGGGAACCTTCTACAGCCTTACTCCAAACGAAATTGATTTCTTTACTCTCATTCTCTACATCATTCTACATCCTAATTAACACTGTTCCTCCTCAGATTCAAACAACCACCAACTTGGGGCCTTTTCCCCCTCATCCTGACTGGCCTCTCCCTGTCTCTCTAGTTATAATAGCACTCTTAATCTTAATCCTTGCTATAGGCCTAGTAACTGTCTCCCCTGAGGACTGGCCACCTATCCTTCATCTTTCCTTCGTCTTTCCATGGGTATTGCCTATGTTGCTAGCTGTGTTCTACTCCTAGGCTGCTATTTCCTCTGCACTGCTTAACTAACAGCCCATGACTCCTCTGTTCCTTATCCTTGCTGCACTCCCCAGCCTTCTGGCTATTCCTTGCCCCTGCTCTGGCATTTACTCCTATGTACATTCCTCATGTTATAATACAGCTCCAAAACCATGCACCATGACCTCGGGGGTGGAAAGTCCAAATCCTTACTCATTGTTAAAGTACAAAAGAGAGGAAGTTTCGTGAGTACCTGCCATAAGCCAAATGGAAGAAACATATGTTTCTATCCCATTACCCACTGGGGGTACTCAGATGGGGGCAGGGTACTAGATCAAAATCAGCAAAAGAAACAAGAACAAGTCATAAAGAATATAATTTCCTGATTACAGGTGACCCCTGAGCCTTATAAACGCCTAGACCTCCTTTCCCAATTACAGCCTCTCCTAAAACCTCCCTCTGGAAACCAACACCTTACCCGCCTTCTCAACTCCTCCTTCCAATTCTTCCAGTACACACAACACACATCCCAGTGTTGGACATGCATATCACTGTTTCCCTCACTGCACATAGCAATTCCTTTACCTTCAACCTGGCTGTTACAGGGCAACTGTACCTCCCCTTCCCCAAAAAACTACACAACTCACTGGGCCAGTCTCTGACAATGTCCTACTCTCAGCCTCTTCAAACCTAACCTGTATTAACTACTCTAGTCCCAACTACACTGGTCTTGCAAACTCTGCTCCCTTCTTTTGTTCCACTTGGGTTCTCTGGAACAGCACAAATAATTGCACCAATCTGGGAATCTTCATTCTCTGTGGGACCTATGCATATTCATGTCTCCCCTTGGACCCCCCTGGACCTTGCATCTTGGTCTTCCTGACCCTGGGTATAACATTCCTCAAACAAGAAGAGATAGAACAAATAGTCTACACCCAAGGGGAACTTTCCCACAGGAAAAGATGAGCTGTCATAGCCCTCCTCCTGATTGGGACTGGCATAGCAGCAGCCCTAGGCACCGGGATTGGAGGCATCTCGACCTCTGCCCATTTCTACTACAAGCTGTCCCAAGAACTTAATGAAGACATGGAGCAGGTTTCTACAAGAACAGATTCAGGCCATCTCTCAAGATCAGGTGAGGACCATTCTTCTTCTTGAGAGCTTCACCCCAAGCTCAGAAAAAAGAGACCCTGGGCCCTAAGATGATCCTCCATTCCAGACCCAAAATTGTCACCCCTATCCAGCAGGAAGTAGCCAGAGAGATATGGCGCCCCTTTTCCCATTTTTTATGATTTCAGGGTCTGGGATGAAGGAGTCTTTTGGGCCTAGAAAAGAAAACAACAGTCTCAAAGGCCCTTGCTGAATCATCTAACTTTGGAGAAAATAAAACAGAACTTTAGGTCCTGCCCTGATTCTCCAGGCCGATTGTATCTATCTGGGACTTATCACCCCCTATCCAGAAACCTTCCACCCTCTACAGCTGCCCAGAAGACTTATCACCCCCTGCCCAACTACAAACGCCATCTCAACTAAAGAATACCCAAAACATCCTGCCTGATTAATGTTTCCCTTATCATTTCCTGGAGAAGGAAATGGCAACCCACTCCAGTACTCTTGCCTGGAGAATCCCATGGAGGGAGGAGCCTGATAGGCTTCAGTCCATGGGGTCGCAAAGAGTCGGACACGACTGAGAGACTTTAGTTACTTACTAACTTATCGTTTCCACAAACCTCCCTATGAATATAGAGCCTCCCTGATCTCTCTCCACGCTCAGCCTGGTCGTTAGGCCGACTGTCACCCCTCCTTGCCTGAAAAAAGGTAACCTATTTCTGTTGAGGTCATCTTTCCTCTTTCTGCCTCGGCCTGAACTATACTTTACACTAATGACTGAATATGCTTTAAAAAGGTAACAGTGGTGAAAGAGTTTTAGGATGAAAAACCTTAAACCCAATTAATCTAAGCATCCCACATCCTGCTTCTTTTCTTTTAGATTTCATTCCTAGTCTTGTTAAGCTAATAGGCGGAAGACTGGAATTTTTAAGCCTAAAACAATCCCAGGCCTAGCCTACTGCACTAAACGTTGTCAAACCCAAGTTAAATGTGTCCAAGGCACCATGAAGCCAAACATGAGTTTGGAGCAGAGAATGATTTATTGCAGAGCCATGCAAGGATAAGTGATTTGTGCTCAAAAGACCCAAACTCTTCAATGGGTTTCAGGGGAAAAAAAATTTTTATAGGGAAAATTTGGAGAGAGGGATGCAGGGTGTGTAACCCTCCTCTGATTCTTTGGGGGTGAGGTAACAGTGGTGTTTCAGGAATCTCAATCATCAGCCTTCTGTATCCAACCTGTCCTGGTTTTTCTTAGCCTGGAGTTACCATCTTCAACCTGGGTGGGGGTCTTATACTTCCTGTGGAACTCAGAGATATGTATCAATTGTTATGCACATTCCCTGATTAGGAACCAGGACCAAGCCTCATGCTACACTATTGTTTCTTTCTGCATTTTCTCACTGTCCTTATTAGTAACTGAATCTGCCCCTTGGAACTGAGAAAGGGTCTCAGTTCAGTTCAGTCGCTCAGTCGTGTCCGACTCTTTGCGACCCCATGAATCACAGCACGCCAGGCCTCCCTATTCATCACCAACTCCTGGAGTTCATTCAGATTGACGTCCATCGAGTCACTGATGCCATCCAGCCATCTCATCTTCGGTCGTCCTCTTCTCCTCTTGCCCCCAATCCCTCCCAGCATCAAAGCCTTTTCCAATGAGTCAACTCTTCGCATGAGGTGGCCAAAGTACTGGAGTTTCAGCTTTAGCATCATTTCTTCCAAAGAAATCCCAGGGCTGATCTCCTTCAGAATGGACTGGTTGGATCTCCTTGCAGTCCAAGGGACTCTCAAGAGTCTTCTCCAACACCACAGTTCAAATGTTTAAATTCTTCGGTGCTCAGCCTTCTTCACAATCCAACTCTCACATCCATACGTCTAGGAGGCTGAAATCTTTTCCTTACAAACAAGAAACAGGAACACGGAAAGGCTTTTATGCTCCGGAAGGCTACGTAGGGTGCTGCTCCTTTTTAGTCCCCTTTCTCTTTGATTCTCCTCAATTGTGAGGAGAACAGGTGTTAGACAAGGAAGTGAATAATTTTTTTTGATAGAAAGGTTAATCAGAAACTTGGCAGAGGAACTGTTTTAGGGGGATGCAGTTTCACAAATACAAGGCACAAAAGAAAACAAAAGAAATGAGGAAAATGTGAGAAAATATCATAGAGAAATAAGTATTTAAATATTGTCACAACTTCCATTAAAAGCTACATCACTTATTAAATGTGTTCTCTGATATGTACTAGATGGACCACTTCACAGACTAATGCATACAAGAAACAATACTCTTTATTAACTTATTTAAAATCATGATACAAATTGTTTCCCAAATTATGATGGTCTACTTTTGTTATAATAATATACTTTCACTTAAAAACATGAAACATTATTGTATCAGTGACTTTTTGTCTAAGAAACCAATGGCATGAAGCTCAAGAATCTGTTAGTAAAGATGTAGATCATGAAATTCAAAGGTTAGAGGGACTTTTAGATCTTCTTTCAATTGGAAGAGAAAATGACATGAATTACTTCTAACATCTCTAAGAAGCACAAGCTGGAATCAAGATTGCCAGGAGAAATATCAACAACCTCAAATATGCAGATGACACGACCTTTATGGTAGAAAGTGAAGAGGAACTAAAAAGCCTCTTGATGAAAGTGAAAGAGGAGAGTGAAAAAGTTGGCTTGATGAAAGTGAAAGAGGAGAGTGAAAAAGTTGGCTTAAAGCTCAACATTCAGAAAACGAAAGTGAAAGAGGAGAGTGAAAAAGTTGGCTTAAAGCTCAACATTCAGAAAACGAAGATCATGGCATCTGGTCCCATCAATTCATGGGAAATAGATGGGGAAATAGTGGGAAAAGTGTCAGACTTTATTTTTTGGGGGGCTCCAAAACCACTGCAGATGGTGATCGTAGCCATGAAATTAAAAGAAGTTTGCTCCTTGGAAGGAAAGTTATGACCAACCTAGACAACATATTAAAAAGCAGAGATATTACTTTGCCAACAAAGGTACACCTAGTCAAAGCTGTGGTTTTTCCAGTGGCCATGTATGGATGTGAGAGTTGGACTGTGAAGAAAGCTGAGCACTGAAGAATTGATGCTTTTGAACTGTGGTGTTGGAGAAGACTCTTGAGAGTCCCCTGGACTGCAAGGAGATCTACCCAGTCCATTCTAAAGGAGATCAGTCCTGAGTATTCATTGGAAGGACTGATGCTGAAACTCCAGTACTTTGGCCACCTCATGCGAAGAGTTGACTCATTGGAAAAGGCCCTGATGCTGGGAGGGATTGAGGGCAGGAGGAGAAGGGGACGACAGAGGAGGAGATGGCTGGATGGCATCACCAACACGATGGACATGAATTTGGGTAAACCTCGGGAGTTGGTGATGGACAGTTCATAGGGTCGCAAAGAGTCGGACATGACTAAGCGACTGAACTGAACTGAACTGAACTAATCTGAACATCTCTAAAATAGTCTTTTAGTCTCTCCTTCAACACTGACGTCTTTACACAGCTATGTTTGTTAGAAAGTGTACTTTTTTGCTTTGTTTTCCTACATTCAGCCAGTATCTGCCTCACTAGAACTTCCATCCTTTGGTTCTAGTAGGTCTGAAGCATGCTACTAAAGCAGACACCTAAAATAATTCTCCCTTTTCCTTGTAGCAGACTAATATGTACATGCAAACAAATAAACCTATCAGCTCTTGCACACAAGACTTCTCTTCTCGGGGCCAAAATAAACCTAGTTTATGTGTATGAATCAATTTTAAAGCATTTTACTTCTTGATCAGAGTTTTTAATTTTAGCAAAATTACAACCTGATATTTCTTGCTGAAAAAAATCACTTCCATTTTATTGAGAAGAATTATGTATGGCAATTATGAGTGTATGTTGTGGAATCAAAGAGAACTGAATTCAAATTCCCAGCTTTGTGAGCCTGGGCAAATTACATAACTTCTGAGCCTCGATTTCCACCTCTTTACAACAGATAAAAGTAATAATGCTTACCTCAATACATTTGTATAAGAATAAGATAGAGTTATCCATGTAAAATGATTAACACTAATCTAAAATCCATCTATTAAAAAGAAATAGAGAGTAAAACCTTAAGAGTGCTCGTCACAAGGAAATTTTTCTTTTTACCTTGTTTCTATATGGGATAATGAATTGTCACTAAATTTATTTTTGTGATCATTTCATGATGCATGTCTCAAATTGTTCATACACCCTAAACTTACACAGTGTTATATATCAATTATATCTCAGTAAAACTAGAGGAAACACACAAATAAAAACCTATTGCTTTCTTTTTTTAAGGTTGTCACATTTTCTTGAATTTTATGCTAACCTCTACATGACATTACAACAAATAATACATTTTTTAAATGCACCACATTAGTTTTCTCTTTTTCTCCACCCACTCTTTCAATGCAGTTGTATCCAAGAAGTAAGAGGGACTTTTTTTTATAGAAAGGTATAAAATAAAATTAAGAGAGAGGCAAAGTAATCTTTATTAACTTGGTTCCCAGCAAAATGTTATTTCATTTAATCTTCACAACATTTCCTTTGGTTTCATGTTATTGTGTCAATTGTATTGTTCTATTCTACATTATTCTATGATAGTGTTAGGGGAAGCACATTGACTGAAACCATCCACCCTGGCCAGGCACCATAGTGCATGAGTTGTTTTATGATAGGATGTCCTGGTAAGGAACATGGAACTAATAAGCCATCACCAACTGGAAGAGTCCTGTAAAGGTTAAAGACTGACATCATGTGTCTAATCATCTCCTAGAATCCTTTCTGGCATCTATCTTGGATGAGCAATGTGTGTACAACCAGGAAGGACCCTGAGTCAGAATGATTGGCTAAAGACAACCCAGAAGCTAATCCCATAACCATAAATCCTGAAACTGCAAGCCATGTGGCAGAGCAGTTCTTCTGGGTTCCCTTACCCTACTGCTCTCTGCCCAGGCACCCCCTTCCCAATAAAATCTCTTGCTTTTTCAGCACATGTGTCTCCTCAGACAATTCATTTCTGAGTGTTGGACAAGAGCCCACAGTTTGGACCCTGGAAAGCCTGCAACAATAGTGCTGGTGTTCAGTTGATGTAACTTAGTTTCTGGGTAGCTTATCCCAATCCAGGGACTTTGTTTCAATTATATTTAAAAAGGTTAATTGAATTATCAATCTTACCAGTAGACTCTGGTTTCTAAGAAATTTTTCAAGCTTTTACTATAATATTATCTCAGCATGTATGTCTTGCAATATTGTTACTATTGTAGAAGTGATAAAACAGCCTTAAGACATGTTCTAAAAGTGTCATAAATTTTGAGCGAAAAGTTTAACATAAACAATTAAGTGCATAAATGAATTGCAATAGTTTTAAACTTGCTTCTGTTGTATCACAAATCTCCAGAAAATGTTTAAGATTTAGACATTCATGGAATACTGGAAAAAAGTTAACAGTGATATTTTAAATGATTGCTAATAAAGATGATCACAATTCTGTAACACCATGTAAAGAAAAAATGAAATTTGTATGCTTTCAAAACATCAATGCATAGACTGCATTGACTACATATTTTGATGGAATTAGAAGTGCATCTCAGACTAATTTGCATCTTTAAATGTGTCTTCTTTGGTGAATATTGTACTTTATAAAATTAAGACAGCATATTTGCAACAAAGATCAACATTCAACTGTGGGAATTTTAGAAAATACAGATAAGAAGGCATCTGTAAATCAATTTAAAACTTTGAAATTCTTTTTCCCTCTTCCATTTTGGGTCTCATCAATATAGCCAGAATATTGACTGTTGCATCGAAAAAGTGCATAGGAGAGACAGAATAGAAGGCATTGCAGAGTCAATTTTGGCTGTCAACCTAAGAAAACCAGTTACAACACTAATTGACACCTTTAATGGCAATCTGTCCTGGGAAGTGAACAGGCTGCTAAATATTCAAGAAAAGCTATTGGACAGACGACAAAAAATAAATCTTTGTAGTATGTAGTCTCCTGCTTGCAATCCCAGTGAGGCAGAGTATCCCAAATCCCCAGGTTCTACTTAGTGTCTGCTAAGTATTTTGAACATGTGAATACCATTGAGGTGCTAATTGTTGCTGTTTATCATTCTTGGCTATAAAACTGTAAAATCTGAGTAAGAGATATTTAAATGATAATTAGCATTTATCTTTTCAAAAGAAAAAGCCCTGAAGCAATTTACCTATTCCTACTAAGCAGAATTTGACAAGACAGTTTTACCATGAATTTATTGGAAGACTATGATCTTGGCAATGTTTTCTAATTATTGTGCCATGACAATATGAGCCATTGTCAAAACACTTTGTGTGCTGAAATATCCTGAGTTTCTTTACCCCCAGGCAGTTGCCTGTTTTCCAAAATCCTTGTTTCTAAAGTCACAGCTTTCAGTTTCTGTCTGCAACTCAGAGATAAAAGCCAACTAGTTCCTTTGAGAAACATAAACAACTGAATAGGGCAATCAAGATTAAGGAGGAGGCCTCCAGTACAAATGCAGTAGATGTTCTGGACTGCATTCTGGCAAATCTTAAAAGTTTTTGTAAGCATTGATAGATGGGGAAACAGTAGTAACAGTGTCAGACTCTATTTTTGGGGGCTCCAAAATCACTGCAGATGGTGACTGCAGCCATGACATTAAAAAATGCTTACTCCTTGGAAGAAAAGTTATGACCAACCTAGATAGTATATTCAAAAGCAGAGACATTACTTTGCCGACTAAGGTCCGTCTAGTCAAGGCTATGGTTTTTCCTATGGTCATGTATGGATGTGAGAGTTGGACTGTGAAGAAGGCTGAGCACCAAAGAATTGATGCGTTTGAACTGTGGTGTTGGAGAAGACTCTTGGGGTCCCTTGGACTGCCAGGAGATCCAACCAGTCCATTCTGAAGGAGATCAACCCTGGGATTTCTTTGGAAGGGATGATGCTAAAGCTGAAGCTCCAGTACTTTGGCCACCTCATGCGAAGAGTTGACTCATTGGAAAAGACTCTGACACTGGGAGGGATTGGGGGCAGGAGGGGAAGGGGACGACTCAGGATGAGATGGCTGGATGGCATCACTGACTCGATGGACGTGAGTCTGAATGAACTCCAGGAGATGGTGTTGGACAGGGAGGCCTGGCGTGCTGTGATTCATGGGGTCACAAAGAGTCGGACACGACTGAGCGACTGAACTGAACTGAACTAGAGACTGCATGGGAAATGCAAATTTTGAAATAAACTGCATACTCCCGGGCCTAAAGCTGATGTGCATGCACAGACAAGGCACTTTCATGCTGTACTGCTGAAGATTGTGGCACATGTAATCAAGTCATTTTCCCATTGCCTTCCTGAAGCAAAATAGCAAGCTCTGCCCCAACACTCTCTAACTGACTAGATAAAGCCAGCAGTCACATAGGGGACAACCTTTGATTGCCTGGTGGACAAGGGTGCTGATGTTCCTGAGTTCCAAGGGACTATAACAATCAGAAAGACAGTTCTTGGCAGGCCACCATTCTCAGGGCACTGCACAGAAAGCAGACTGAAGCACACCCCCCAATCTTCTTGTGAAAAAGCCCTATTTACTTAGCCTGGAGCTTAGCCCCAAGGGACAAGGTTTAGGCTTCCTATACAAATAGAGGCTAAGGAGACACTCCCAGAGAAATTAAGCAGGGTGACATCTTCCTTGTGTAACATTTTGGCCTCAAGACAGCTCAACAAGACTGCAGAAAGGACCTTATACACTCATCAGGCGTCCCAATTTTGGAAACTGTTGTCCAAAGGACACTAGTAGATGTCCTAGTCTGGAGGCAGGCAGGAATTATGATTGTGGCTACATGGGGCTGTATACAGCCACATACTGGGTTGGCCAAAAAGTTCATTCAGTGTTTTTTGCAAGATGCTTCTAGTAGTGCTTAGTTATCTTTCATTTCATTTAAAACAATTTTGTTAGATTGTATTGTGACAACTGTCATATCAGCATGCATTTTTTAAAAAGTCAAAATTTGTGAATTTTTGTATAGCCATTTCAATACTGAAGATGGAGGGGAAAAGAAATATTTTCAATATATTATGCTTTATTATTTCAGGAAAGGTAAAAATGTAACTGAAATGCAACAAAAGATTTGTACACTATATGGAGAAAGAGCTGTGACTGAATAAATATGTCAAAAGTGGTTTGTGAAGTTTTGTGCTGGAGATTTCTTGCTGGACAGTGCTCCACAGTCAGGTAGACCAGTTGAAGTTGATAACAATCAAATTGAGACATTAATTAAGAACAAGGAACATTAAACATCACGGGAGATAGCTGACATACTCAAAATATCCAAATCAAGTGTTGAAAATTATTTGCATTAGCATGGTTGTGTTCATCACTTTAATGTTTGTTTCCACATAAGTTAAATGATAAAAACATTCTTGACCCTATTTCTGCATGTGATCCTCTACTTACATGAAAATCTTCCATTTTTAAAACAAACTGTGATGGACAATGAAAAATAGATACTGTACAACAATGCTGAACAGAAGAAATCATGGGACAGGCCCTAATGAACCAACACCAAGGACACAAAAGCCCAGTCTTCATCCAAAGATGGTGATATTGTGTATATGGTGGGATTGGAAGGGAGTCCTCTACTATGCTGCTGCTGCTGCTAAGTCACTTCAGTTATGTCCGACTGCGATCCCTTATACAGCAGCCAACCAGTCTTCCCCATCCCTGGGATTTTCCAGGCAAGAACACTGGAGTGGGTTGCCATTGCCTGCTCCACTCTACTGTGAACTCCTTCCGAAAACCAAAACAATTCATTCCAAGAACTACTGCTCCCAATTAGACCAACTGAGAGCAATACTTGACAAAAAGTATCTTGAACTAGTCAACAGAAAATGCATAATCGTTCACCAGGATAACACAAGACCACATGTTCTTTGATGACCAGGCAAAAACTGTTACAGCTAGGCTGGAACTTCTAATTCATCCACCACGTTCACCAGACATTGAAGCTTCAGATTTCCATTTATTTTGGTCTTTACAGAATTTTTTAATGGAAAAAATTAGTTTACTGAAAACTGTGAAGGCACTTAGAACAGTTATTTGTTCAAAAAGATGAAAAGTTTTGGGAAAATGGAATTATGAAGTTGCTTGTAAAATGCTAGAGTGTAGTGGAACAAAATGGTGACTACATTTGTTCAATAAAGTTCTTGGTGAAAGTGACAAATGTGTCTTTTATTTTTACTTAAATACCAAAGGAACATTTTGGCAAACCCATTATTTTAAAGGCTGCTGCCTGAAGGTCTGGCAGGAAATCAGCCTGACTGTGTGCTAAATGAGATTCCTTTCCTTTACTTTACAAAAGTAAAATTCTTACTGGAAAAGGTAAATTAATAATCAAGGGAGTGGATCAATCTCTTATAAAGCAAGTACAAAGTAAAAACTAAAAAAGACAAAAGTAGCAAATTTAACTACAATACAATAAATAATAAAGGATGTATAAAATAAAAAGGTTTAAATGTGTCAACAAAATATAAAACATTAGGAGAGATTAAAAATATAAAGTTTTGAAAAGTGTTCAATATTGTTACTTAAAAGAGATTATATGCATAAGATGTTCTATGTGAATCTCATGATAATCACAAAGAAAAACTTATAGAAAATGTTCAAAGGAAAATGAGAAATGAGACTGAATGTAGCAATAAAGAAAACAAAGAACAATGGAAGAGAGAAAGAGAAAAAGAAAAAGAACAAAGAAGAACAACAAAAACCATCAGAAAACAATGATCAAAATGGCAAAAAGTAAATACATATCAATAATTGATTTAAATGACATAAATCAAGGCAAGATCCTATATGACCCACCTCCTAGAGTAATGACAATAAAAATAAAAGTAAACAAGTGGGACCTGATTAAACTTAAAAGCTTTTGCATAGCAAAGGAAACTATAAGCAAGGTGAAAAGACAACCCTCAGAATGGGAGAAAATAATATTAAGTGAAACAACTGACAAAGGATTAATTTCCAAAATATACAAGGAGCTCATACAACTCAATGCCAGAGAAACAAACAACTGAATTAAAGAGTGGAAAAAAGACTTAAACAGACATTTCTCCAAATACATACAGATGGCTAACAAACACATGAAAAGATGCTCAACATCACTCATTATGAGAGAAATGCCAATCAAATCTACAATGAGATATCATATCAAACTAGTCAGAATGGCCATCATCAAAAAGTCTTCAAACAATAATTGCTGGAGAAGGTGTGGAGAAAAGGATACCCTCTTGCACTGTTGGTGGGAATGTTATTTGATACAGCTATTATGGAAGATGGTATGGATATTCATTAAAAAAATAAGAAGAAAATCACCATATGACCCCACAATCCCATTCCTAGGCATATACCCTGAAGAAACTAAAATTGAAAAAGATACATGTGTCCCATTGCTCACTGCAGTATTATTTAAAATAATTACAACATGGAAGCAAGCTAGGTGTCCATCGTCGGATAAATGGATAAAGAAGTTGTGGTACATATACACAATGGAATATTACTCAGCCATAAAAAGGAATGCATTGGAGTCAGTTGTGATGAGTTGGTGTGATGACATCACACTTATGGCAGAAAGTGAGAAAGAACTAAAGAGCTTCTTGAAGAAAGTGAAAGAGGAGAGTGAAAAAGTTGGCTTAAAACTTAACAATCAGAAAACTAAGATCATGGAATCTGGTCCCATCACTTCATGGCAAATAGATGGGGAAACAATGGAAACAGTGACAGACTTTATTTTGGGCTCCAAAATCACTGCAGATGGTGACTGCAGCCATGAATTAAAAGACGTTTGCTCATTGGAAGAAAAGTTATGACCAACCTAGACAGCATATTAAAAAGCAGAGACATTACCTTGCCAACAAAGGTCCGTCTAGTCAAAGCTATGGTTTTTCCAGTGGTCATGTATGGATGTGAGAGTTGGACTATAAAGAAATCTGAGCACTGAAGAACTGATGCTTTTGAAGTGTGGCATTGGAGAAGACACTTGAGAGTCCCTTAGACTGCAAGGAGATCCAGCCAGTCCATCCTAAAGGGAATCCATCCTGAATATTAATTGGAAGGACTGATGCTGAAGATGAAACTCCAATATTGGCCACTTGAAGCGAAGAACTGACTTGTTTGAAAAGACCCTGATGCTTGGAAAGATTGGAGGTGGGAGGAGAAGGGGACAACAGAGGATGAGATGGTTGGATGGCATCACTGACTCAATGGACATGAGTTTGAGTAAACTCCAGGAGTTGGTGATGGACAGGGAAGCCTTGTATGCTGCAGTCCATGGGAGTCACAAAAAGTCAGACATGACTGAGCGACTGAAATGGACTGAACTGAACTGATAAGGTGGATGCACCTAGAGCCTATTATACAGAGTGAAGTGGGTCAGAAAAAGAATGATAAATATCATATTCTAAAGCATATACATGGAATCTAGAAAAATGGTAATGAAGAATTTATTTACAGTGCAACAATGGAGAAAGAGACATAGAGAATAAACTTATGGACATGGGGAGAGGGGAGGAGAGGGTGAGATGTATGGAAAGAGTAACATGGAAACTTACATTACCATATGTAAAATAGATAACCAATCGGAATTTGCTGTATGGCTCAGGAAACCGAAAGAGGGCCTCTGTATCAACCTAAAGGGGTGGGATGGGGAGAGGGATGGGAGGGATTTTCAAGATGGAGGGGACATATGTATACCTATGGCTGATTCATGTTGAGGTTTGACAAAACAACCAAATTCTGCAAAGCAATTATCTTTTGATTAAAAACAAATTAGAAAAATAATTGATTTAAGAGTAAATAGACTAAATGTTCCAATCAAAAGTCCTAGAGTGGCTAAATGGATAAAAGATAAGATCTTTCTGTAAATTTCCTACAAGAGACTTTAGATTTGTCTAAATCTAAAGACATTCTAAGATTCAAAGTGGAAAATGGAAAATAATATACCATGCAAATGGAAACAAAAAGAAAGCTTCATAGTAATACTAATATCAGACAAAATAGAAGGAATTACTTAATGATAAAGGATTATTATTATCCAAGAAAAGGCTATTACATTTGTAAACATTTCTGAAACTAACAAAGAAGCAGCTAATGTAGAAAAGCAAATATTACCAGAAATGCAGGGATAAATAGACAGCATACAATACAATAATAGTAAGAAAATTTTATACCCCATTTACATCAGTTGATAAAACATCCAGTAAATAATGAAAAACCAATAAGGAAGTACTGGTCTTAATTTACATTTTAAATCATTAAATTTATAGTATAGTATATACTGATCATTCCATCTAAAAGCAGCATCCAAGAGCACATGGAACATACTCCAGGATAGATTACATGTTATCCCACAAAACAAGTCTTGGGAGACTTAAGAAGACTGAAATCATATCAAACATCATTGCCAACCAAAACGGTACGAAACTAGAAGTCAGTTACAAGAGAAACTAGAAAAACCCAACTACACAGAGACTAAACAACATGCTACTAAACAATTAATGGATCAACAAAGAATAAAATAGAAAAACTTTAAAAATATCTGAAGACAAATGAAAATAAAAACACAACTTTCCAAAATCTATGGGATGTGGCAAAAGTAGTTCTAAGAGTGAAGTTCATAGTGATACAGGCTTATCTCAATAAAAAAAGTATATAAAATAAACAATCTAACTTTACATTTAAAGGAATTGGTGGGCAGAAACAAAGTTAGTAGAAGAAAAGAAGTAATAAAGATTAGAGTGGAAAGAAGTGAAATAGCGACCACATCTCAATAGAAAGATCAATAAAACTAAGAGCTTGTTCTTTGAAAAAATAAACAAAATTGATAAATGTTTAGCTGATTCATTTAGGAAAAAAGAGAGAAGGCACAAATAAATAAAATCAGAAATGAAAGAGAGGTTACAACTGATACTACAGAAATGCAAAAATCACAAGAGATTACTATGTAAAATTAGAAAAAGAAATAGAATATATAAGTAGATCATTACTATAATGACATTGAATCAGGAATCTAAAAACTCCTAATCAACAAAAGTCCAGAATCAGACAGGTGAAATATATCAAGCATTCAAAGACTTAATACCTAACCCTTTCAAATTATCTAAATAATTGAAGAAGAAGGAACACTTGTAAACTCATTCTATGAGACCCGCATTACTCTGATACCAAAACCAGACAAAGATACTACAAAAAGAGACAATTATAGGTCCATGTTTTTCATGAACATGATGAAAGAATCCTCGACAAAATATCAGCAAAACAAATTCAATACATTAAATGGATCACACAGCACAATCCAGTAGGATCTATTTTAGGGATGCAGGAGTGGTTCAATATCCACAAATCAATCAATGTGATATACCACATTAAGAAAGCAATGAATAAAATCATATGATTATGTCAATAGATGCAGAAAAAAATTTGACAAAATTCAATACCTTTTAAAAATAAAAATGCTCAACAATGTGGGTATAATAGAAACATATCTCAACATAATAAAAGTCATGCATGAGAAACCCACAGCTTACTTTATACTCAAGGATGAGAAATTAAAAGCTATCTCTCTAAGATCAGAAACAAGACAACAATATTCATTCAAATCATTTTTATTCTGCATAGTACTGGAAGTCTTAGCAACAGCAATTAGACAAGAAAAATAAATAAAAAGCATTGAAATTGGAAGGGAAGAAGTAAAATTGTCACTATTTTCAAATGACAAGATGTGTAAATAAAACTTCAAAGATTCCACCAAAAGCTGTTAGAATAGAAAAAAGATTAGTCAATTTAGTAAAGTTGCACTGTACAAAATTTATATACAAGAATCTGTTGCATTTTTTCAGAAAAATAAATTTAACAAATCATTTCATTCACATTTGCATCAAAACTATAAAGTACCAAGGAATAAATTTAACTAAGGAAGTGAAAGACTTGTTCACTGAAAACTATGAGGTATTGATAAAAGGAATTCAAGAAGACGCAAATGAAACAATATACCATATGCAAGTATTAGAAGAATCAACATTGTTAAAATGTCCATAGTTCCCAATGAAATCTACAGATTCAGTGCAACCTCTATCATAATATCAATGGAAATTTTCACAGAAGTAAAACAAATAATCGTAAAATTTATATGGAACCCAAAAGAACCCAAACTTGCAAAGCAATCTTGTGAAGGAGCAAAACTGGAAGTTTGTTCCCTAGCTTCAAACTATATATATTATAAAGATGCAGTAGGCAAAAAGTATGATACTAGTATACAGTCAGACAGATCAATGGGAAAGAATAGAGAGTTCACAAATAAACCTAAGCTTATATGGTCAATTAATCTACAATCAAGGAGGCAAAAATGTGCAATAGGGAAAAGACAGTCTCTTCAATAGATGGTACTTGGAAAACTGGACAGCTATATGCAAAAATAAATAAAGAAACTGGACAACTCTCATATCCCATGTACAAAAATTATCTCAAAATGGATTAAAGACTTTAATGTATGACTTGAGATGATAAAATTTCTATAATAAAACACAGCAGTAAGCCCTTTAACATTGTTCTTAGCAATATATATATTTTTTTTCCAGAGTATATCTCTTCAGACAAGGACAAAAAAGAAAAACAAATAAAACTACATGAAATTAAAATGCTTTTGCAGAATGAAAGAAACCATAAATAAAACTAAAAGGCAACTTACTGAATAGAAGAATTTTGCAAACAGTATATCTGATAAGGGTTTGATATCCAAAATATATAAAGAACACATAAAACACAAAAGCAAAAATCAAACAATCCAATTAAAAAATTTGAAGAGGACACGAATAAGCAATTTTACAAAAAAAGATATACAAGTGGCCAACAAGCACATGAAAAGATGCTCAAAATCACTAATCATTGAGGATTAGCAAATTTTGATTTGATTAGCAAATCAAAACCACAATGATATATCACCTCACACATATCAGAATGGTTATCATCAGAAAGACAAGAAAGAACAAGTGCTGATGAGGATGTGGTGAAAGGGAATCCTCATGTGACCACTATGGAAAACTGTGGTAGTTCCTCAAAAACCTAAAAATAAAACTAACTTAACATCCAGCAATCACTTCTGGGTATTGATGGGAAGAAAACAAAAACTCTAATTTGAATATATATATGTATATATGTATTTATATATCTGTATGTTCATGGCAACATCATTTACAATAGACAAGATATAGAAGCGATTTAAGAGTTCAATAGAATAATGAATATAAAAGATATGGTATGTGTGTGTGTGGGGGGGGTGTTGCAACGGCAACCCACTCCAGTACTCTTGCCTGGAAAATCCTAGGGATGGAGGAGCCTGGTGGGCTGCAGTCCATGGGTCGCTAAGAGTCAGACATGACTAGGCGACTTCACTTTCACTTTTCACTTTCATGCATTGGAGAAGGAAATGGCAACCCACTCCAGTGTTCTTGCCTGGAGAATCCCAGGGACGGGGGAGCCTGGTGGGCTGCTGTCTATGGGGTCGCACAGAGTCAGACACGACTGAAGCAACTTAGCAGCAGCAGCAGTGGCAACAGTGTATATATACGCTGCCGCTACTGCTGCTGCTGCTGCTATATATATATATGCATGTGTGTGGGCTAAGTTGTGTCTGACTCTTTGTAACTTTATGGACTGTAGCCCGCCAGGTTCCTTTGTCCATGAGGATTCTCCAAGCAAGAATACTGGAGTGGGTTGCCATGCAATCCTCCAGGGGATCTTCCTGACCCAGGGATTGAATCTGAGTCTTATATCTCCTGCACTGGCAAATGGGTTCTCTGCCACTAGCACCAACTGGGAAGCCTATATATATATGTATACCACACAAAAAAAATGGAATCTTTCCATTTGAGACAACATATACAGACCTAGAAGGTATTTTATTATGTGAAAAAAGCCAGACAGAAAAGAATAATATCATGTGGTCCCACTTAACATGGAATCTAAAAGTCAGTGCAAACGAGTAAGTAAAACAAAACAGCAACAGTTCATAGATACAGAGAACAAACTACTGGTTACCAGAGGAGCAAAGAGTGGAGGAATAGATGAAATAAATAAGGGAGGTTAAAGGTGAAATAGTTTAAGAAGTTTGGCTAAACTTCTAGCTAAATATAAATGAAGATACAATGTTCAGCACAGTGAATATTGCCATAATATTGCAATAACTCTGTATAGTAAAAGATGGTAACTAGACCTCTTGTGGATTTCATCTTCTATGCATAAAAATATTGAATCACTATGTTGTACACCTGAAATTAATATATTATAGCCATTATAATTCAATAAATAATTTAAAAATATTAAACTTTTTAAGGGAATAAAATAATGATAATAGTAATAAAAAATAGACTGAGCTCTAAAAGATTTTAAACAATCTAGCACCAGTCAATAGTAAATCAATAGAAAGCTGAATGTCAATGATCTATTATTCATATGCCAAACACATATCCAGCATCGCTTTTCATTAGTCATGCTTGAACAATTTTCAATGATGACTAAATCATCATCAAGAAGTTTTAAACAAGATACATGCATTTATATATAATAGGGTTCCAAATAACTGAGAAGTCCTCTCAAGATGAACCATATTCTTTGAGCACTGTACTGAATAAAACTATATCCTATTATAAGAAAAGAAGCCATATTGTTTGGTAACAGTTTTGAGTAAGGACAAGAGATGTTGTACTTTATTGATATGAGGTTAATAATTCATGCAAAAATATTTATAAAGTACTTAATATTTTCCAAATAATAATTATACTTTTTAATCTCATTTGATTCACATACAAGCATTGGAAAGGAGATAAAGCAAACAGTGCTTTTTATCTTTCTCATTATTAATAGTGCAACACAGTTCAAAAACTGAAAGTGTCTTGTCGTGTATGTATATGGCAGATCTAACACTAAATATTTGCCTGCAGATTTTAAATCTTCTTTCATTTAGTGTACAGGTTATTTATTAAATAAAAGTAACATTTACTGAAAGTACAGTTTGTGCCAGAAACTACATTTAGATCTTTATCTGTATTATCTCATCCATAATTAACAGATGAGAAAATCAAGACTTAGGTGAAATTGAATCTCTTTAATCAAGATCACACAATTAAGTGAGTTGCAGGACCAAAATTTGCACGATGGTACTCTGATACCAGAGTTTGCATCCTTAACTACTTATTATTCTATAATATCTTCCACCATCACAAGAAGGACTTTAATTAGATGCAGTTAAATCTATTTCCTCTTTTCATTACACTACCTTTAAGAAAGGATATGTATCTCTCTATTAAATATCATACAACAGCTATTGCAGTTACTTTTCAGTTTTCCCTTCTAAATATCCTCATCTAAATAAAGTTACATTGTCTATCTTCTTAATCATTTTCAGTGCGTTCAGCTAAAGTCTATGTTTTCCTTGTTTATGCTTTATTTTTTAAATAATAACTTCTTTTTGATGTCTTACCTAATCACATAATCTTATATTCTCAATGAGAAAAACACAGAGCAGAAAGGAAAAGAACAAAAGTTAGCCCAAATGCCACCAATATAAGTTAAAAATGGCAATGGTTAAAAGTTTGATATGTGTAAGCAAAAATAAAGATTATGTTAAGTGCTTCAAGTACGTCATTACTACAACAACTTTTAGAGGTAGATATTATTTAGTTATTAATAGTCACTGTCATATCTGACTCTTTGTGGCCCCATGGGCTGTTGCCCACCAGGCTACTCTGTCCATGGAATTTTCCGGGCAAGAATACTGTAATGGATTGCCATTTCCTCCTCTAGGGTATCTTCCTGACCCAGCAGTTGAACTCATGTCTTTTGCGTCTCCTGCTTTGGCAGGTGGATTCCCTACCATTGATCCTCCTGGGAAACCTTTAATATCTTTATACCAGGTAAAAACAAGATGCAAAAATATATATACTTAAACATAGTTCAATAAAATATGTTTCAATAGTTTATATGGTAAAAGGCAAATCAAGGATACAAACCCAGGACTGTGTATCTGTCCAGGTGTTTCTGACTGGAATCATACTGCTGCATAACCTGTTTTTGGCTTTCAATTGTTTCACAAACATCTTCACTACTCGAGATCTTCAATATGAATTGCAATAATTGGTTAGTAGTCTGTCTTAAGAGTGCAATATAACTTATATAAAAATCCCCATAATTTAGAAATATTGTGATTGTTTCCAATTATTTTTTCTGCCTGAAATATTTGTGTTCTGCTTCACCAAAAGCCAATATTCTACATTTAGTTTTCTTTTAGGCATGCTGCCCATGTCAGGTCCAGATATGACTATGTTTGGTACCATTTTTACTCCTTTCCTGAGAGAACCTTGTATCTCTAGGCTTTATTTATGTAGTTATCCTTACCCTTAGGATTCTTACAGAAGTTGATTTCAAGTGCTTACTTTCAATGACATTGATTCACAGCAGAGTAGTACCCAATTTTTTCTGACCTTCATGTTTGCCTTGCCCTTCACTGCTAAAAATGTACTCATTGAAATAGGGTCTTAGTTTTACAAACAGGAATAAGGACTAGCTAACTTAAGGACAAAAGATATGTGTTGAATGGATAATAGGTAGCTTACAGAACTGATGGAAAGATGGGAGAAAGAAGCTCAAAAATAATCAGGAGTCAAGGGAAGTTAAGCAGTCAAATAATGCCAGAGGAGTAGCTTGGCTAGGCTACCACACCACCACTACCACCAAATGATATTGCTTTTGCAAACACTTGATGCCAGTACTTCTTCCTGGAATAATTTATAAACTGCTTCTGCTTCTTTGTGATACTCTCTTAATCTTCAGTCTCAGGTGGGTACATGTAAATGCATCTAGGTCATATTCCCAGATGCTACTTGGCTGCCAAAGACTAAGGGAAGGAAGGATCTCTCTGCTATAGTTTCTACAGCAGGTTAAAGCCATCTAATCAGCAGGATGTATAATAAATTTTCCCCAAATAGGTAGAGCATTTGAATGCTGGGACTGATCATTTGACTAGTATCCATTCCAAAGGTATTTAAGGGATTTCACTATCTCAGGTGGAGCAGTTATGAAATGGTTGCTCAATGTTTTTGATCAGTCTTATATCTTGTATCATTGCAAAAATCTGGCAAGTGTGTGGCTTAAGAGTGGCACACTTCTCTGAGTTCCTGAGTTGATACAGGGTCCCCTGTGGTTTTCATGCCATTTTACAAGTCATCATAGGCATTGGAAAATGCTTTAAAATGTTTACATTAAACAAATTAATGCATTTAAAACACAATGTATTCTATGCATAGCAATATTTGGAGACAATATGAGACAATTCAATTTGAGGAGGGCTTGTGTGAATATGAGGCCTTGACCAAAATTGCCCTTTGACATAAACCCTCTTCTTAACCCCCTCTTCCTCCATGCATTCCCACCAATGGGCTCTTTTCATTTGATAATTTAAGTCAGTTGTGTGGAGAAAGGATCAAAAAAAAAAGGACTGAAAGCCTTTACTTAAGCTACCATCTTTCACAGAATGCTCTGGACATGTGTTAACTTATAGGATCCTGGTATATCTCTTAACATTGAGATAAAGTGAGGCTAGTGTTGAGTTTAATGGTAAGCCAATGCATAGATTTCTATATAATATGTACTTTTCTATTTGCCCTTGTGTCACAATAACCCTTTAAAAATGTGTAGCACTTCACATTATTATTTTAAAACAAAATGCACTTTTAAGTGCATCTAGTAAACAATTAATAATGGGAAGTGCTACACATTTTTAAAGGGTTATTGTGACAC
>NW_024070207.1:6021266-6021819 GCF_014754425.2 Oryx dammah | reverse complement strand
TTGGTACAGCTTTATTTTCTGAACCTTCACATTACTAAGTGAGATGGTTTCATTTTATATTATGAATAAACTGGCAAAAATATTAATTAATTAACACTGGCTAATTGAATGATTATAGAAACAAACACTTGCATGCACCTCGAGAAGAATTAAATGAGCAAACCAGACTGTCATATGCACTGTAAATTCTTCCTGATAACTAGTGATGGGTGCAGTAATGCCCTCTCCCTGTCTACCTGATTCATCTTGAATCTTTCAAACCAAGGTTGATTTTTTCTACATTGTTTGTCATATTAATACTAAACTTTCCATTATTAACACAACACAATAATTGCAAGCAAGATTAAATACATTTTAACATTGCAAGCTCCTTTTCACAACCATCTTTCATATTCATGAAAATGTAGACATCTGGTCCCTGATGGGCGTGTTTTTATCAGTACATCACATTACTTGATCCACTCATAGAAATAAAATGTGATGAACTTCTAGTAATTTGATTACTATAATTCTTTGAGTATATATTATGTGATATAGGTCATTGAAGAATGCA
>NW_024070207.1:6007399-6021166 GCF_014754425.2 Oryx dammah | reverse complement strand
TTTGTCAGAATTATTGGAGAACATCAGTTTCACTGCTAAATGTATTACCTTTTCATATCAACATAAAAATGTTATAGTGAGTATCCCAATGAGTATTTTTTTATTTTAAATTTATGTTTTAATTAAAGGATAATTGCTTTACATAATTATGTTGGTTTCTGCCAAACATCAACATGAATCAGCCATAGGTATTTGACCATCACAGATTAGTAACTCTTGGCACTATATACATTCACTCCCTTCAACCAATGCTGCACTCCTCATCCACAACCAAACAAGTATCCTTAGTTTTCCACCTGGACTCCTTCTCAGTCACCATGATGTACCTAAGCCGGGTGAAAAGTGAAAGTGTTAGTTGCTCAGTCCTGTCAGACTCTTTCAGACCTCATGAATCCTCCAGGCTCCTCTGTCCATGGAATTTCCTAGGCAAGAATAATGGAGTGGGTAGCCATTCCATTCTCCAGGGGATGTTTCCAACCCAGGAATTGAACCTGGGTCTCCTGCATCACAGACAAATTCTTTACTGTCTTAGCCACCAGGGAAACCCACTTAAGCCTGGTATTCATCTGATATTAGATCGAATTTTATCCTCTTTTGCCATAGAAAATAACATCTTGACCATGTACTCAATAAGGTCTTCCTATCCATCTACCAAAGCATACACATTCACAATATTTTTACCTATTGCACATTTACTGGTGGATGTATTATTGGAAGGCAGAAGTCCAAAAAGGGAAGAAATTACCTTTTGAGATTAGCAGAAAGTCCAAATCCCATGCAATTAATAACTAAATTATGGGAAGTAATGTACTTTTTGTAGATTAGGCAAACTGGTCTACCTGTGCCCAGTGCCTGAAAAGTGAGAATATTGTAGATATAACTATGCAATGGCAACCCACTCTAGTACTCTTGCCTGGGAAATCCCATGGAGGGAGGAGCCTGGTAGACTACAGTCCATGGGGTTGCGAAGAGTCAGACACAGCTGAGCGACTTCACTTTCATGCACTGGAGAAGGAAATGGTAACCAACTCCAGTATTCTTGCCTGGAGAATCCCAGGGACAGGAGCCTGGTGGGCTGCCATCTGTGGAGTCGCACAGAGTTGGATATGACTGACGTGACTTAGCAGCACAGGAAAGAAGATTCTCTGTTAATAAAAGTGACTGATCAAGTTTAACAAGGGAACACTGAAAGGAATAGAACTGATAATATTTTGCTACATGAGTGAAATGAAGGAAGAAATGGGAATAGCATTTGGGGGTGGGGAGGCTTCCTTGGTAACTCAGCTGGTAAAGAACCCGCCTGCAATGTAGGAGATCCCAGTTTGATTATTGGGTTGGAAAGAACCCCTGGAGAAGGGCATGGCAACCCACTTCAGTATTCTTGCCTGCAGAGTCCCCATGGACAGAGGAGCCTGGAAGGCTGCAGTCGCAAAGAGTTGGACATGGATGAGTGACTAAGCACATCCATGGCAAGAAAGAGTAATAATGAGGGTTCTGGAGCTATGTTTCTGGCATCATTGATGAAAATGAATTTAGCACTGTGATACTGTAATTTGAAAGGTGGTAATAAGTAATTAAATGTGGGCTTCCCAGGTGGCTCTAGTGGTAAAGAACCCACCTGCCAATGCAAGAGACATAAGAGATGTGGATTCGATCCCTGGGTTGGAAAAATTCCTTGGAGAAGGGAATGGCTACCCACTCCAGTATTCTTGCCTGGAGAATTCCATGGGCAAAGGAGCCTGGCTGGCTACAGCCCATAGGGTCATAAAGAGTTGGACAAAACTGAAATGACTTAGTACACACACAAACAAATAATGGGCCAAACCAGAATATAGAAAAATATGAAGTGATCAGTTGGTTCATTTCAGCTCAGTCACTTTTCCTTCTGATTGTGTTTTACTCAGTTGTTCATTAGGTCTTGATTCATTTTCTTCTGTTTCATTATTTCTAGCACCTCGTGTATGTTGCTTTTCAATAGACACAGTTACTAGTTCTCACCTTAATATAACAACTGTCCTTGTGAAAAATCAAACCATTTGCATTGGTAGGGTAAGGTTTGCTATCCTAGTAGCATTTCTCCATCTCATATAATATACAATTTTCATTCACTGGGTATCCCAGATATTTTAAAAGTTGAGTAAATTCACTTTTAGAATTTTGGTAATATTCCTTCTTTATATTCTTTAGTCAAATATTTTATTTCTTTGGAAAATCTGTGTGCCTGACCTAGATACATTGTGGTATATTATGTCTACTGTGTTGGATACCAGTAATATTCTTTTCTGTCAACTTCAAAATTATGCAAAGCCAGATAATTTATCTTGCCACAAAATACTTGCAATTGCTTATAACCATATATGGTGATCATCCAGTTATGATCTACTATGTCTTATGCCTTTACTCACATTTATACAAACATATCATCGTTTCAAGCTCTGCTGATTCTAGTGCTGATACCACATTTGCACATTTACCTCTTTCCATTTGTACTTGTTGAAGATCTCATTTTTTGTTCCTGCTTGCATTGTTCTCTGCTTCCAATCAGTTATTCACATAACTGTCAGAGAGACATTCCTAAAGAGTGACCTGACCAAATAACTCCCTAAAAGCTAGTATTTTTTACAGCTTCTAACATGGCCTCCAAGCACCTTCATATCTTTGGCTCCTGCCTGTTGCCACCACACCAATGTGTAGAGTCCATTTTGTCAGGTTTAATTCCCTGTTGGCCACTTAACAACCTTCTAGAGTCTAAACCAGACTCTGTCGTTGAAGTAATATCTGTATCATTATGCAAAACACAATCATATGTACAATTCTCTCTCCTATTACTTACCTCAGCCAAAAATTCAAGAAAGGACTAGCAGTTGTTCTCTTTATGGCTAGGCCAATGGTATGAATCACACTCTTTTTATACCCTTATTTGGGCTTGAGTCTACCCTTTTCACAGTTAAAAGTATAAACTCTACCAATACTCTACTGGAAGTTTTCCAAAATATCTAAGGCCTTCTTTGAATTTCCTATGCCATTCCATTCCGAAAGGACATCATACCACTCCTCTCTGTGTCTTCTGTGTATATGGCAAAAGTAGGTGAAATTTGGAAAGCTTTAATTCATAACCAAACAGAGATTTTCTTTATGCTTTTAGAAATGATTATTCCTACCACAGGGCCTATTTGAAAGGAAGCTATTCTACTTAACACAAAGCATCAGTGTTTTCAATAAAATATTATGAATAGTTATGTGGGAAAGAGAATTAAAAACAACAGAAAATAAATAAAAAATGAGTAAAACAGAAAGGTCATTCAATGACAGCAAGGAAAGAAAAGTGAGTTAGGTAGGAGAAAGAACTAACCAAACCTACAGAAAATACTTAATAAAATAGATTTGAAATTTTCCTAGGACTTCCCAGGAGTTTAGATAACTATGCATTTTTTTCCCAAAGGTCTTCTCAGAAGACAATTAGAATTATAGGATATTTTTTTTCTTTTACATTAAGGTATTTTTATGGCTCTTCTGTTATAAAGTAACACATATTCATACAAGGTAATTTTTTAAATAAGAAAAAATTGAAGAAAGAAAAAAACACATAGTTGATCATCAAACATAATCACTATTAACATTTGAAGATATTTTTTTCCAAGCTTATTTGGAAAATAAGCTTCATATCATTTTTTATTTTAAAGACCATTTAGCTTTTAAAATTAAAATATTTTTTCATCTTAAAATCATACCCAAAGTGGAAAGTTGAAAACCTTTCCTCTAAGGTCAGAAACAAGAAAAAGATGCTCACTTTCACTACTTTTATTAAAAGTAGTATTGCAAGTTCTAGCCACATTAATTAGGCAGGAAAAAGAAATAAAAGGCATCTAAATTGGAAGGGAGGGTAAAACTATCATTATTTGCAGATGACCTGATATTATATACAGAAAATGTTTAAAACTGTCAAAAAATGTTAGAACTAATAAATAAAATCAGTAAAGTTGCAAGATAAAAAATAAATATATAAAAATTTGTTGTGATTCTATATACTAACAATAAACTAGCAGAAAGGAAAAAAATCAAAACAATCCCATTTACAATTCTATAAAAAAGAATAAAATACCTATGAACAAACTTAACAGAAGAGGTGAAAGATCTACACATGGAAAACTACATAAGACACTGAAAGAAATTGAAGAAGACACAAATAAATGGAAAAATATCTCATACCCATTGAATATAATTTGTAATTTTTAAAATGTCCACACTACCCAAAACAATCTACAGATTCAATAAAATCCTATCAAAACTCCAATGCAATTTTTCTCAGAAATAGAATAATTCTAAAATTTGTATAGAACCACTCCAAATAGCCAAAGCAATCTTGAGAAAAAAGAACAAAGCTGGAGGGATCACATGTCTTGATTTCAATATTTATTACAAAATTGTAAGAATCAAAAGAGATTGTATTGGTATGAATAACAGACACACATATCAGTGGAAAAAAAATAGAAAGCCAAAAGTAAATCTGAACATATATGATCAATTAAGTTATGATATAGGAATCAGGAATATACAATGGTGAAGAGACATTCTCTTCAATAAATGGTGCTGGGCAAACTGAACAAGTATAAGAATGAAACTGAACAAACATAAGAATGAAACTGGACCACTGTCTTACACCATACACAAAAGCAAATTCAAAATGGATTAAATACTTGAACATAAGACTTGAAACCATAAACATAAATGATAAACCCCTTAACATTGATCTTGGTGATGATTTTTTGGATTTGACACCAAAAGCAAAGAAAACAAAAGCAAAACAAACAAACAAAAAAAAAGATGGGGCTACATCAAATGAAAGTGCCTCTGCACAGAAAAGGAAGCCAGTAACAAATGAAAAACTAACTTACTGAATGGAAGAAAATGTGTGCAAATCATAGGTCAGATAAGGTGTTAATATCCTAAATAAGTAAAGATCTCATACAACTGAATAGCAAAAAACAAAAAACTCTGATTAGAAAATGGGCAGAGAATCTAAACAGTCTTTTTTTTCCCACAAAAATAGACATACAAATGGTCAACAGGCACATGAAAAGATGTACAACATCATTAATTATCAGGGAACTGAAAATCAAAATCCCAGTGAGATATCACTTTACACCTGTCAGAATTATAATCATCAAAATGTTTATAAGTAATAAGTGTTGGCAAAATGCGGAGCAAAGGGAACCCTTGTACTCTGTTCATGAGGATGTAAATTGGTGTAACCAGTATGGAAAATAGTATCAGTTCAGTTCAGTCGCTCAGTCGTGTCCGACTCTTTGCGACCCCATGAATTGCAGCACACCATGCCTCCCTGTCCATCACCAACTCCTGGAGTTCACCCAAACCCACGTCCATCGAGTCGGTGATGCCATCCAGCCATCTCATCTTCTGTCGTCCCCTTCTCCTCCTGCCTGGCCCCAATACCTCCCAGCATCAGAGTCTTTTCCAATGAGTCAACTATTCGCATGAGGTGGCCAAAGTACTGGAGTTTCAGCTTTAGCATCAGTCCTTCCAATGAACACCCAGGACTGATCTCCTTTATAATGGACTGGTTGGATCTCCTTGCAGTCCAAGGGACTCTCAAGAGTCTTCTCCAACACCACAGTTCAAAAGCATCAATTCTTTGGTGCTCAGCTTTCTTCACAGTCCAACTTTTACATCCATATGTGACTACTGGAAAAACCATAGCCTTGACTAGATGGACCTTTGTTGGCAAAATAATGTCTCTGCTTTTTAATATGCTATCTAGGTTGGTCATAACTTTCCTTCCAAGGAGTAAGCATCTTTTAATTTCATGGCTGCAGTCACTGTCTGCAGTGATTTTGGAGCCTAAAAAATAAAGTCTGACACTGTATCCACTGTTTCCCCATCTATTTGCCATGAAGTGATGGGACCAGATTCCATGATCTTAGTTTTCTGAATGTTGAGCTTTAACCCAACTTTTTCACTATGGAGGCACCTTAAAAAAAAAAAAAAATAGAACTATAATATGTCCAGCAATTGCATTTCTAGGTATTTATCCAAAGAAAGTTAAAACAGTAACTTGAAAAGAAATGTGCACTCCACCATGTTCAGGACAGAATTTTTCACAATAGCCAAGATACAAAAGCAATATAGATGTACATCAATAGGTTAATGGATTTATGTGTGAAATCTAAAACAAACAAGCCATGCTCACAGATACAGAGAACATGTTTGTGATTGCAGAAATGGAGGATGAGGGGTGCAAGAAATAGGTGAAAAGAGTCAAAAGTATAAACCTCCCATAATAGTATAAATAAATCATGAGGATTTAACGTACAACATGCTGACTGTTGGAGAAGGCAATGGCAACCAACTCCAGTACTCTTGCCTGGGAAATCCCATGGACAGAGGAGCCTGGTAGGCTACAGTCTGTGGGGTCATGAAGAGTCCGACCCGACTGAGCAACCTCACTTTCACTTTTCACTTTCATGCACTGGAGAAGGAAATGGCAAACCACTCCAGTATGCTTGCCTGGAAAATTCCAGGGAGGGGAGCCTGGTGGGCTGCCATCTATGGGGTCGCAGAGTCAGACACGACTGATGTGACTTAGCAGCAGTAGCAGCAGCATGCTGACCATCACTAGTAAAACTGTATTGCATATTTGCTAAGAGTAAATCTTATAAGAAAAATAAATCTGTAGCTATATAGTTATGCATGTTAACTAGACTTTTAATGGTGATCATTTCACAATATATACAAATATTGAATCATTATATTGTACACCTGAATCTAATATAAAGTTGTATGTCAGTTATACATAAATAAAAGACAATTTCAAAAATCATTTTTTATATGTTGTTTCACAATGTAAATTAGAATTTGTTCATTTAGAATAAAATGAAATTATAGATAAGTAAAAAGATGAAACAAGTATGTGGGGGCACTTTTAAGAGAATGCTCCTGCTACCTCTTATTCAAGAAAATGGTAAGTCTGTGTTTTTTAAGAGAAATCTATGAAGTTACAATTTAAATATACATTTAAGAAAGTATTGGAAACATAAAAATCAGGGAATGATCCTCTACAGTTGACATATTGACCTCTTAATATTGCCTTATGAGAATTTTAAAAAGTTAGACAAATTAAATTGTTTCACAAAGACCTTTATCCAGAATTATTCTCTTATGAAAAATATTTCAGGGAAGCTGCCTATAATGCAACATTCAAACATTAAATTAAAGGTCAAGAATATGTTAATGAGAGGCATGTAAAGTTCAGAACCCTTCATCTCCGCTGACCAACTGTCTCTTGTAACTCTGCTTATTGTTCCTACCCTTGATTCTATAAATACCTTTTGCATCTCATTAATTCACATTCTTCTATTGCTTTCCAACCCTATTCAGCAGCTAAACAGTTCTGGAAATCATATCCAGCATAACTCTCAGGACGACTTATCAAATGATAACATAAAAGTATTATTTCCAAGTCTCATTCCCATTGCCCATCATTATACTACTGTCCCTATAAACTCTAACTGGAAGATGCCACACACAAAATATATCTGCCACTGCTCCTCACTTCTACACCCAGGTATGGCTTCAGGATTATTCTTAACATTGAACTCAAGCAATCTCTATTACTCAATGGATTTTGTAATATGAAATGAAACTTTCATATCATCCCCAGAAACCAATTAATGAAACTGTTGAGAAAGTGTCTGTTAAGAAAACAGATACATTTCTTGTTACTGGTTATACCGTGAGATCACATATGGCTCCAGGAAGACTTTGAGACAGAGGTTGCTCTTGTCTAGCTATAGCTTTCTGTCACTAGTGACTCCATTTTCCATTAGATCAGCTACCACTTCTATGTTCCCCTCTTTCATTACTAACTTGCCTTTATATTATTCTACTAATTTACTCTTCATTCTGAGCTTCCCCAATGGTTCAACAGTAAAGAATTCATCTGCAATGCAGGAGACACAGAAGACACTAGTTCGATCCCTGGGTGGGAAAGACTCCTAAGGAAGGAAATGGCAACCCACTCCAGTAATCTTGCATGGAAAAAAAAAAACCCATAGATAGAGGAGCTTGGTGGGCTACAATCCATGGGGTCACAAAGAGTTGGACATAACTGAACAACTAAGCACGAAGCACTCTTCATTCCAATGTGAAATATACTCTTTTTTATTACCTTGATCCTAGAAAAAGGTAAATTGCTCCCTTTGTAACTGAATTTCCCTTAATTTCAGCTCAAAATTTCTAAAGTTAAGATATAGATTTTTCTTCCATAATAAACCAAAATAACAGTGGCTCAAAAATATAAAGGCTTATTTTTCACACAATAAATCAGGGTGAGTAGTCCAGAGCCAGTCTTGACTACATGGTATTCAGAGACTAGGTTCCTTCTGTCTTTTGAATCTGTCATTGACATGATTGAAGTGGCAGCTCGTATCTTACATGGCTGCTCCAGTTACTGCTCTCTTTATCCACATATTAACTAGTTGGATGGGTAGAAGAGAGTGGAGGGCGTGCTCTTTTCTTAATGGCATAACCCAGAAGTCTCAATTATCACTTTTGTTCAACTCTTATCATCACAACTTAGATTATGATGTACCTTATTATGATAGATACTGAGAAATGTACTTTTCAGATGGTTTGCTTTATACTCAGGGAAATATCAGACACTTTATTATTAAACAAACAAGGGGAGAATGTATACTGGAAACAACCAGCCCATTCTCACAAACTTCTCTTTCCTAGTCTAGTCATATCTCTGAACTCTGGCCACAGAATTTCCCTGAAAGGTTGTCTGCTCAGTTTGGGATATACAATATTGACCCATGCAGAGTTTCCTCATTCCATAGCTCTGCTCTCTACTCAACTTGGCTTCATTCACTTTGAAGAATTAAAAAAAGAACTTTATGCTTATTCTTCAGAAGTGATGTGATAGTAGTGGAAAGGGCATGAAGTCAGAGATTTTGGGTGTAGAACCTTAAGAAAGTTATGATATCTGTCTAGCTTTTGTGTCAGCCTTCTCCTGGTGGCTCAGAAGTGAAGAGGAACTAAAAAGCCTCTTGATGAAAGTGAAAGAGGAGAGTGAAAAAGTCAGCTTAAAGCTCAACATTCAGAAAACGAAGATCATGTCATCTGGTCCCAGCACTTCATGGGAAATAGATGGGGAAACAGGGGAAATAGATGGGGAAACAGTGGAAACAGTGTCAGACTTTATTTCTGGGGGCTCCAAAATCACTGCAGATGGTGACTGCAGCCATGAAATTAAAAGATGCTTACTCCTTGGAAGAAAAGTTATGACCAACCTAGATAGCATATTCAAAAGCAGAGACATTACTTTGCCGACTAATGTCCGTCTAGTCGAGGCTATGGTTTTTCTCGTGGTCATGTATGGATGTGAGAGTTAGACTGTGAAGAAGGCTGAGCACCAAAGAATTGATGCTTTTGAACTGTGGTGTTGGAGAAGACTCTTGAGAGTCCCTTGGACTGCAAGGAGATCCAACCAGTCCATCTGAAGGAGATCAGCCCTGGGATTTCCTTGGAAGGAATGATGCTAAAGCTGTAACTCCAGTACTTTGGCCACCCCATGCGAAAAGTTGACTCATTGGAAAAGACTCTGATGCTGGGAGGGATTGGGGGCAGGAGGAGAAGGGGACGACAGAGGATGAGATGGCTGGATGGCATCACTGACTCGATGAACGTAAATCTGAGTGAACTCCGGGAGTTGGTGATGGACAGGGAGGCCTGGCGTGCTGTGATTCATGGGGTCGCAAAGAGTCGGACATGACTGAGCAACTGAACTGAACTGAACTGAACTGCCTGCAATTCAGGAGACCAGATTTGATCCCTGGGTTGGGAAGATCCCCTGGAGGAGCCATGGCAACCCACTTCAGTGTTCTTGCCTGGAGAATCCCATGGACAGAGGAGCCTGGTGGGCTATAATTCATGGGTTTGCAAAAAGTCAAACATGACTGAATGACTAACACATTGGTCTGTAGAATTCTAGGGAGCAGAAAATGAGATTATGTGAAAGGTTTTGTAGGAAGGAAAAACACTATTAAAATGCTTTTGACTATTCCATTTCTTACTGTTATTCTACAACTGTCTTTCCACAACATTGCCACCCCATAGCTTCCTAATTTGGGAGTCCCAGGACTTAATCTTCCCCTCAGTGATTTACTTGTATAGGATCCTAGTTCAGTTCAGTTGCTCAGTCGTGTCTGACTCTTTGTGACCCCAAGAATCGCAGCATGCCAGGCCTCCCTGTCCATCACCATCTCCCGGAGTTCACTCAGACTCACGTCCATCGAGTCCGTGATGCCATCCAGCCATCTCATCCACGGTCGTCCCCTTCTCCTCCTGCCCCCAATCCCTCCCAGCATCACAGTCTTTTCCAATGAGTCAACTTTTCTCATGATGTGGCCAAAGTACTGGAGTTTCAGCTTTAGCATCATTCCTTCCAAAGAAATCCCAGGGTTGATCTCCTTCAGATGGACTAGTTGGATCTCCTTACAGTCCAAGGGACTCTCAAGAGTCTTTTCCAACACCACAGTTCAAAAGCATCAATTCTTTGGCACTCAGCCTTCTTCACAGTCCAACTCTCACATCCATACATGACCACAGGAAAAACCATAGCCTTGACTAGACGGACTTTAGTCGGCAAAGTAATGTGTCTGCTTTTGAATATGTTATCTAGGTTGGTCATAACTTTTCTTCCAAGGAGTAATCGTCTTAATTTCATGGCTGCAGTCAGCATCTGCAGTGATTCTGGAGCCCAAAAAAATAAAGTCTGACACTGTTTCCCCATCTATTTCTCATGAAGTGATGGGACCGGATGCCACGATCTTCGTTTTCTGTATGTTGAGCTTTAAGCCAACTTTTTCGCTCTCCACTTGCACTTTCATCAAGAGGCTTTTTAGCTCCTCTTCACGTTCTGCCATAAGGGTGGTGTCATCTGCATATCTGAGGTTATTGATATTTCTCCCAGCAATCTTGATTCCAGCTTGTGTTTCTTCCAGTCCAGCGTTTCTCATGATATACTCTGCATAGAAGTTAAATAAGCGGGGTGACAATATACAGCCTTGACGTACTTCTTTTCCTATTTGGAACCAGTCTGTTGTTCCATGTCCATTTCTAACTGTTGCTTCCTGACCTGCATACAGATTTCTCAAGAGGCGGGTCAGGTGGTCAGGTATTCCCATCTCTTGAAGAATTTTCCAGTTTGTTGTGATCCACACAGTCAAAGGCTTTGGCATAGTCAATAAAGCAGAAATAGATGTTTTTCTGGAACTCTCTTGCTTTTTCCATGATCCAGCAGATGTTGGCAATTTGATCTCTGGTTCCTCTGCCTTTTCTAAAACCAGCTTGAACATCAGGGAGTTCATGGTTCATGTATTGCTAAAGCCTGGCTTGGAGAATTTTGAGCATATGTGAAATGAATACAATTGTGCGGTAGTTTGAGCATTCTTTGGCATTGCCTTTCTTTGGGATTGGAATGAAAACTGACCTTTTCCAGTCCTGTGGCCACTGCTGAGTTTTCCAAATGTGCTGGCATATTGAGTGCAGCACTTTCACAGCAGCATCTTTCAGGATTTGAAACAGCTCAACTGGAATTCCATCACCTCTACTAGCTTTGTTCGTAGTGATGTTTTCTAAGGCCCACTTGACTTCACATTCCAAGATGTCTGGCGCTAGATGAGTGATCACACCATCATGATTATCTGGGTCATGAAGATCTTTTTTGTACAGTTCTTCCATGTATTCTTAGTATATTAATAAAAATAGTGTCTAGTGTTGTTGTGTCTGAACTGAGAGTTTCTTGTGTAGAAAGTCTACTTTTGCAAAAGATAAGCATAAAAAGTAGACATATGCTGATCATGTCTGCAGAGTAACACATATTTTAAGTAAGAAAATAGCACTGTGAAAATCGATTAAAAATAGAAAATCTGTTAAGAAATCTATTTCCAATGAAAATATATCTCTAATATTCATACACAACTGTAAAAGCCTGCTCATCTGAAATTACATTTTTTAAAGGTTTTAAATGTGGTGCTGCTATTTATCATTTTACCCATTACCTCATGCATTTGTTATATGATAAATATTGGGGAGGAATAATATAAACTATTCTTCCCAGTGTAAATCATAAAATAAAAGTTTTCCTTTTCTAGACTCATTTTCACTTATTTACCCATCTATTCTATTTTCCCAAAGGTAATTGTTCAAAGCCTAAACAACTATAGGTTCCCAGTACCCTCCTAAATGATTTGAACATATTAGTTTCCTTATTTGAATCAATCAAGTTCTAGTCATATATGTAATTAGTTAGATCCCATTAAATGCCCACTATCTTTAATTTTGGGCACCATTAATCCCATCACCAACTCGATGGACATGAGTTTGAGTGAACTCTGGGAGTTGGTGATGGACAGGGAGGCCTGGAGTGCTGTGATTCATGGGGTCACAAAGAGTCGGAAACAACTGACTGACTGAACTGAACTGAATCCCATATATTATTTTCTCAGGAATTTTGTCTCACAAACCTAAGCCATTTCTCACTTAAATTCTCAGCTTCTTCAAACTTTCCCTATCCTTTTTAATAACTATAGATATTTTGATTTACTAAAATCTTCCAATTTATCCATGAATGAATTAACAAATGAAATTAAATGTCCAAACATTTGTTGATTTAAAAAAAAGCAAAATGTGTAGAATGGTTATTTGAAAACTAAATCTGATACAGTAAACAAGGATACACACTCATGTGTGTGTGTGCATGTATGTGTTCATTTATAGGAACTATTTCTGAATTCTGAAATTCAGAAAAATCTGAGTTCTTTTGAAAAAGGCAGTTTTCAGAAGTTTGTGAGGCCGAAGCTACATACATTTGTCTAAATATTTTAAAGGTATTTATCAACAAACTATTAAATAAGTATATTCTGTAATCCTACCTTGATGTTCATAACAAAATTGATGCTCATAATATTGATGTTCATGACAACAAAATTGGGGAAAATATATAAAATCTATGGTTTTTATATGACTGAAAGGTGGCAAGCTATCAAAATCAATGAATGCTATTATTGAGCATATGTAGGTGCTCTGATCATGAAACAGCAATATTCAAGTGAGTAATAAAGACATAATTAAAAATCCCCACATATTTATTGTATGAATATAAGCTTTAATTGCCTTTATCTTGGCAAATAAGCTGTTATGTTATTATAATGAATAGTTTCACATAGTATCTGTTCTAGTGACAGTAATGATCTAAAGTAAGGGTCAAGCAAACTTTTAATGTTAAATGACCAAATAGTACATATTTACAGCTTTGTCGATCATCCAGTCTCTGTAGCAATGACTCAACTCTGCTATTATGCCATGAAAACATCCATAGAAGACATGTAAGTGAATGAACATGACTGAAATTTGAGTCTCACATAACTCAGATGTCACTAATACTATTTTTCTTTTGATTTTTTTTCAAATCTCAAAAATGTAGAGCCATGCTTAGCTTTTAGTCACTCAAAAACAAGCTGAATTTGGCCTTCAGTCTATCTAGTTCTTCATCTAAAGAATTTTTTAAAATTAAAAGTATTTTTATTCAGCAAATAGAATTTATAGTTTATGAGGATATGCAATTTATAGTAAATGAAAAAGTTTGAAGAATTAGTGATCTAAAAATATAAAAATAATGAATTAAAAAAGCAAAGTACAAAATATAATTTGTGAAAACTAAGAATTTAAGTCAAATTTTAAATT
>NW_024070207.1:5734752-6007299 GCF_014754425.2 Oryx dammah | reverse complement strand
GAAGTCTGTATATCTTTCTAAAAATTTATTTAAATATTAATTAAAGCTCAGGTTTAAAAACTATTTGCAATTTGAGTAATTAATTTCATATAGTGCCAACATAACATGCCATGTACAGAATTGCTTACATACAAATTTAAAAATAAAGTGAATATTATAATATAATAATCAGCTACTATGTGTAACTTTTGTGAATATCATGATAATTTGTGAGTATCCCTGAAACTATGAATTAAAATAACACTAGAAGTAAAACTTAAACATTTGACACTCTTGGGAAATAATGCTTCATTAAGCAATATCTATTTTATTTATGCTATCTAAGAATAAGGATTGAACTACTTAATTATTTTGTTCAAATCCTCCTCATATTCTTAAGTTGTGCTCTTCTCTGATTTTGGTTCAACTCAAAAAATCTTTACAGAATCCTGAAGCAACTGCCTTTTATTTGGAGTACATAAAGACAGAGATGTGGAATGATTCTCTAGAGTCTGAACAATAAGTCACATGAGCTGAAATTAAGATTTACTGGTCTTATTATGCCAAATGTCCTTCCATATATTACTCAAATATATGAGTTTATATATGTCTTTTTGTGAAGGGCCCCGGGAAGGAATCTCTATTAATTAGTTATTGCTGCATAACAATATTACTATGAATTTCGCAGCTTAAAACAACACATATCTGTTACCTCACTATTCCTATGAGCCTTGAGTCCAAGTACAGTTTAGCAGTGTCTGCTGCCTTGAAATCTCACAAAGCTTCATTTAATGTGTAAGGTGGGGTTGTAGGCTCACAGGATTGACCAAGATAAGATCCACTTCTAAGTTCAGTAGTTTGGCAGGATTCAGTTTTTCTTGGTTGTGGACTGAAGGCTTCAATTTCTTGCTGATTGTTGGCTGGATGCCCTTACAGGCTATCAGCTGCAAATCTTTAGCTTCTGGAAGTCATCCATGGCACCTTGCACGTCTTTGTTCTCAACATTCTCATTTGCTTCTTCAAAGACAGTGAAGAATAAACTCCAGGAAGACTGGTGTTGCAATCTTATATAATCACATAATCATATGCATGGAATCATATATATCCCATTACCTTTGCCATATTCTATTCATTACAAGCAAGTCACAAGTCTTTCCCACATTCAAAGGGAAGGTTTACATAAGTGTGGATTCTAGGAGGTAGGTGTCATGGAGCTCATTTTAAGTTTGTCTACCATAGGATTCCTCTTGTTTGGACCTAAGATGGTACTGAAAAAAAGAGAATAGATCATTTTTCACTGTACTGGATTTTTCTGTTGTTGCTGCTGCTGCTAAGTTGCTTCAGTCATGTCCGACTCTGTGCGACCCCATAGATGGCAGCCCGCCAGGCTCCCTAGTCCCTGGGATTCTCCAGGCAAGAATACTGGAGTGGATTGCCATTTCCTTCCCCAATGCATGAAAATGAAGAGTGAAAGTGAAGTCGCTCAGTCGTGTCTGACTCTTAGCTAGCCCATGGACTGCAGCCCACCAGGCTCCCCATCCATGGGATTTTCCAGGCAAGAGTACTGGAATGGGGTGCCATTGCCTTCTCTGGATTTTTCAGTTCAGTTCAGTTCAGCTCAGTTCAGTCGCTCAGGCGTGTCTGACTCTTTGTGACCCCATGAATCGCAGCATGCCAAGGCCTCCCTGTCCATCACCAATTCCTGGAGTTCACTCAGACTCATGTTCATTGAGTCAGTGATGCCATCCAGCCATCTCATCCTCTGTCGTCCCCTTCTCCTCCTACCCCCAATCCCTCCCAGCATCAGAGTCTTTTCCAATGAGTCAACTCTTCACATGAGGTGGCCAAAGTACTGGAGTTTCAGCTTTAGCATCATTCCTTCCAAAGAAATCCCAGGGTTGATCTCCTTCAGAATGGACTGGTTGGATATCCTTGCAGTCCAAGGGACTCTCAAGAGTCTTCTCCAACACCACAGTTCAAAATCAACAATTCTTCAGCACTCATCCTTCACAGTCTAACTCTCACATCCATACATGACCACAAGAAAAACCATAGCCTTGACTAGATGGACCGTAGTCGGCAAAGTAATATCTCTGCTTTTGAATATGTTATCTAGGTTGGTCATAACTTTTCTTCCAAGGAGTAAGCATCTTCTAATTTCATGGCTGCAGTCACCATCTGCAGTGATTTTGGAGCCCCCAAAAATGAAGTCTGACACTGTTTCTACTGTTTCCCCATCTATTTCCCATGAAGTGATGGGACCAGATGCCATGATCTTCGTTTTCTGAATGTTGAGCTTTAAGCCAACTTTTTCACTCTCCACTTGCACTCTCATCAAGAGGCTTCTTAGCTCCTCTTCACTTTCTGCCATAAGGGTGGTGTCATCTGCATATCTGAGGTTATTGATATTTCTCCTGGCAATCTTGATTCCACCTTGTGTTTCTTCCAGTCCAGCGTTTCTCATGATGTACTCTGCATAGAAGTTAAATAAGCAGAGTGGCAATATACAGCCTTGATGTACTCCTTTTCCTATTTGGAACCAGTCTCTTGTTCCATGTCCAGTTCTAACTGTTGTTTCCTGACCTGCATACAGATTTCTCTAGAGGCAGGTCAGGTGGTCTGGTATTCCCATCTCTTTCAGAATTGTCCACAGTTTATTGTGATCCACACAGTCAAAGGCTTTGGCATAGTCAATAAAGCAGAAATAGATGTTTTTCTGGAACTCTCTTGCTTTTCCCATGATCCAGCAGATGTTGGCAATTTGATGTGGTTCCTCTGCCTTTTCTAAAACCAGCTTGAACATCAGGGAGTTCACAGTTCACGTATTGCTAAAGCCTGGCTTGGAGAATTTTGAGCATTACTTTACTAGCATGTGAGATGAGTGCAATTGTGCAGTAGTTTGAGCATTCTTTGGCATTGCCTTTCTTTGGGATTGGAATTAAAACTGACCTTTTCCAGTCCTGTGGCCACTGCTGAGTTTTCCAAACTTGCTGGCATATTGAGTGCAGCACTTTCACAGCATCATCTTTCAGGATTTGAAACAGCTCAACTGGAATTCCATCTCCTCCTTTAGCTTTGTTTGTAGTGATGCTTTCCAAGGCCCACTTGACTTCACATTCCAGGATGTCTGGCTCCAGATGAGTGATCACACCATCATGATTATCTGGGTCGTGAAGATCTTTTTTGTACAGTTCTTCTGTGTATTCTTGCCACCTCTTCTTAATATCTTCTGCTTCTGTTTGGTCCAGACCAAGAGCTTCTTTAATTATACAGCTTTTTTCCATTTATTTTTCACTTGCTAAATACTTGTTCTACTTAATTTTTCAAAACAGCTGAGAGTCCACATATTTCATGATAAGGGACTCTGGCAATTAAGAAGAAGAAAATGCAGAAAAAAAAGAGGTGGAGGTGCAGGAGTGGATGAAGAAAAAATAGAAGAGAAAAAAGAGGAGGAGGAAGAGAAGGGAGGAGAGGAGGGAGAAGGAGGAAAGAATGAGAAAATATGGAAGAAAGAAAGGAAGAGTGGAAGGAAAGGAAAGAACGAGGAGAGAAGGAGGGAAGGAGGGAGGGAGGGAGGAAGAAGGGAAGGAAGGAATTGAGCTATAATTGTTCAAAATTATATAGGAACACTTGGATACAAAATGTCAATTCTAGAATGCAAATACTATCTACTACAGCAGATCAATACAGTCTTGGGCTTGGACAGGTGCTGATTTGGGGCCTCTGGATATATAACTCATAAGAAAATATTCTAGAGGTTAAAACTTAAATTTTCCTTCTACTTCATGGGATATGCCAACAAAGTCAGGTTACCCTGCTGTGTGATCACCCACTTCAGCTGTCTGACACTGTACTGCGTTCTAGAAATCTTTCCTCAGTGAAGACAGACAGGATTATTGTTTCCTCTTTCAGCTGTCATGGTCTTGCCACAGAGATCCACTCACACATATATCCTTTTGGATAGAAATAGAGGAAATAATTGTGAACAATCTGTCATGTAAATCATGTAATGGTCATTCTACATTAATTGTCAATTCAAAGTGGACTTTTTCTGTTTCTATTAGCAATTTTGAAATCTCAAATAATGAAGCTGCCATAAAACTCAGTATCAGATTAAATTGATACATTCAGGCTGTGTATTTGTATATTCATTCCATTGCTCAGAAACTGTGACATATCAAATCTTTATCTCTGTACTTAACATGCTAAATTATCAGTCATACCTGCACAAAGAATCTTAAGGCACTGGAAACAGATTAATGCACTGAAAATAAATGGTGAACCTAAAAGAGCATAATATATATATATATATATGAGATTACACATGACTAGTTTTATTTTAAGGAGGTCTAAATGACAAGCCCTCCCCTACAATCCCTCCTCAAGTATGAAAAATCCAATGCTTCTGCTGTGCACAGATTTGATTTGTCCCCATTTTTAACCTTATGGTCTCTAAATCCAGTAGCTCTAAACAGCAAATCAACCATGAAGTGCAATGAGAGGTCATCATGATGGTTAGAGGATTTCAGTTTTGTGATTGTATAAAAAACATATTATTTCTCTCAAGAGCAACCCACAATAAATAGCCATATTCATGTATCTTACAAACTGTAGGATTAAGATTGGATGAAATATTAAGTCCTGGGCAAAGTATAGTAGAACTGTTCTACAATTTACAAAGGTGGAAAATGTTGATAAAGTATAAATATATAACTGAAACTATAAAGCTTCCATTTTAGAATGCTTTTCAAAGATGGTTCATGAAAGAGTAATAACACTTATGTGAAAAGCCTGATATTTTTGGAATATTATTATAAGATCCTGTGACATTTGCAGAAAGGTTTCTGAGTATGATTCAAGGCAAATTTAGTGAAGATGGTCTGGGGATTAATTTATTTCATTTACAAAGGTAAGTCAATGCAATAGAAGGGAATAAGTCCTCATGAATCATTCCCCCAGAAGCTTTCATCAAGTTTCTCTTAAATATGACCCTTACTGTGCATATACACCAATATTGTATTTCCCCAACAATCACTGGAGTATCATTCATAGACTAAAAAATGAAGAATAAAAACATTAATAAATTTATATTAAAATATTTCTTTATCAAGCAGAATAGAATTCCTATTTTAAAATCATCATGTACATAAATTTTATCTTGCTGATTATTCAAGCAAGGGTAATCAAATATATATATTATTGTGCTGTACTTAGTCACTCAGTCATGTCTAACTCTTTGCAATCCCATAGACTATGTAGGCTGCCAGGCTCCTCTGTCCATGGGGTTCTGTCCATAGGGTTCAGAATACTGGAGGGGGTTGCCATGCCCTCTTCCAAGGGGATCTTCCCAACCTAGGGATCAAACCCATGTCTCTCACATTGCAGGCAGATTCTTTACCATCTGTCATTAATAAATATTATTTAATATATATTAATCACATGGAATATAGCCAATATTTTTATATTAAGCTAAAATGGAGTATAATCTTTAAAAACACTGAATCACTATTTGTATACCTGAAACTAACAAAATATTGTAAATCAACTACACTTCAGCCAAAAAATGTTTAATTGATTATGGAAAGTATGGCAGCAAAGTTGGGCATTTAAAGATGTGTGGAACCATGACCAAGTGGGCTTTATCCCAGGGATGTAAGGATTCTTCAATATTCACAAATCAATCGATGTGATACACCACATTAAAAAATTGAAAGATAAAAACAATATGATTATCTTAATAGATGCAGAGAAAGCCTTTGACAAAATTCAACATCCACTTATGATAAAATCCCTCCAGAAAGTAGGCATAGAAGGAACATACCTAAACATAATAAAGGCCATATATGATAAACCCACAGCAAACATTTTCCTCAATGGTGAAAACTGAAGGCATTTCCCCTAAAGACAAGGATGCCCCTCTCACCACTACTATTCAACATAGTTTTTGACGTTTTAGCCATTGCAATCAGAGAAGAAATAAAAGGAATCTAGATTGGAAAAGAAGAAGTAAAACTCTCACTGTTTGCAGATGACATGATCCTCGACATAGAAAATCATAAAGATCCCACCTGAAAATTACCAGAGCTAATAAACAAATATAGTAAAGTTGCTGGATATAAAATTAACACACAGAAATCCCTTGCATTCTTATACACTAACAATGGGGAAACAGAAAGAGAAATTAAGGAAACAGTTCCATTCACCATTGCAACAAAAAGAATAAAATGCTTAGGAATAAATCTACCTAAAGAAACAAAAGACCTATAGATAGAAAACTATGAAACACTTATGAAAGAAGCCAAAGATGACACAAATAGATGGAGAAGTGTACCATGTTCATGGATCAGAACTCTGACACTGGGAGGGATTGGGGGCAGGAGGAGAAGACAGAGGATGAGATGGCTGGATGGCATCACTGACTTGATGGACGTGAGTCTGAGTGAACTCCGGGAATTGGTGACGGACAGGGAGGCCTGGCGTGCTGCAATTCATGGGGTTGCAAAGAGTTGGACACGACTGAGCCACTGAACTGAACTGAACTGAACTTAACCTGTAAAAGAATGAAACTAGAACACTTTATAACACCATACACAAAAATAAACTCAAAATGGATTAAAGATCTAAATGTAAGACCAGAAACTATAAAACTCCTAGAGGAAAACATTGGCAAAACACTCTTTGACATAAATCATAGCAAAATCCTCTATGATCCACCTCCCATAATGGAAATAAAAGCAAAAATAAACAAATGGGACCTAATTAAACTTAAAAGTTTTTGCACAATGAAGGAATCAATAAACAAGGTGAAAAGACAGCTTTCAGAAAAATAAATGATGCAATCAAAAATTAGGCCAAAGAACTAAACAGATATTTCTCCAAAGAAGACATACAAATGGCTAACAAACACATGAAAAGATGCTCAACATCGCTCATGATTAGAGAAATGCAAATCAAAACCACAATGAGGTACCATTTCACACCAGTCAGAATGGCTGCTATCAAAAATTCTACAAACAATAAATGTTGGAAGGGTGCGGAGAAAAGGGAACCCTCTTACACTGTTGATGGGAATGCAAACTAGTACAGCCACTATGGAGAACAGTGTGGAGATTCCTTAAAAAACTGGAAATAGAACTGCCATATGACCCAGCAATCCCACTGCTGGGCATACACACTGAGGAAACCAGAATTGAAAGAGACACGTGTACCTCAATGTTCTTCACAGCACTGTTTACAATAGCCAGGACATGGAAGCAACCTAGATGTCCATTGGCAGATGAATGGATAAGAAAGCTGTGGAATGTATACACAATGGAATATTACTCAGCTACTAAAAAGAATGTGTTTGAATCAGTTCTAATGAGGTGGATGAAACTGGAGCCTATTATACAGAGTGAAGTAAGTCAGAAAGAAAAACAACAATACAGTATATTAATGCATACATATGGAATTTAGAAAGATGGTAATGATGAGCCTATATGCAAGACAGCAAAAGAGACACAGATATAAAGAGCAGACTTTTGGACTCTGTGGGAGAAGGTGAGGATGGGATGATTTGAGAGAATAGCATTGGAACATGTATATTATCATATGTGAAATAAATTGCCAGTCCATGTTTGATGTATGTGACAGGGTGCTCAGGGCTTGTGCACTGGGATGACCCTGAGGGATGGGAAAGAGAGAGAGGTGGGAGGGAGTGTCAGGAAGGGGAACACATGTACACCCATGGCTGATTCATGTAAATGTATGGAAAAACCACCACAATATTTTAAAGTAATCAGCCTCCAATTAAAATAATTTTTAAAAAAGAAAAATAAATAAAGCTGTCTGTAAGGTAGAATATCTTCCCTTAAAGAGCCTAACAAAAGCATACTCCTGTGGAATTTGTAATCCATTTATTCCTAAATTAATTATTGAATTGGTTTGGAGATGAAGATAATTGATCTCATAAAATTTATTTTTCAATGTTTTTTGAGGGTCTCATCTGCTACTGTAGTATAAAAAGTGACACAGTAGGTAAAATGAAAAAGGTTAAGATGCATTTAAACAAGCTTTGCACAATAAATCCCATGTGCTATTTCTTTCTAGCTATTCATTCCATTATAAACTTAATTAGAAACCTTTTCTTTTTAATGCTGAGAAAAAGCATTTTGATATTACTAACTCTATATGTAGGATCTTCAAATCTTATTAAATGGCTGATTTGCAGTTAAATTGACTTTTTATTTTTAATACACCTAGTAAGATGATGCTATAAAAGCTTTTAAGGAAGGCAATGAATCTTTTGGAGTGGACTCCATGATGCTTCAATCAGTCTATATTAAGACATGATTGTCTGAATTAATAGAATAAGAAATGAGGTGCTACATTAAAGGAAATAATAGTTGGTAGGTACATATTTAAGATTAATCTACATAGAGAAATATACATTTTATTTTTTACTGAAAATGATAGAAATTTTATTGTGCAAACTATGATTCTATTGCATTTCAGTAATAATTTGTAGTTGCTGCAAGTTGTTAGGCATTCTAAAAACCAAAGTATGAATGGGATTACAATATACCTAAAATTTACTACATTCGGTAAAGGGCTAAAGCTCTCAAGCTTTGAAATCACCTACTGCAAAACTGTTTATTCTCTGTATAAAATCTTACTGTATATTGTGTCCTCAAAGATATAAGGGTTACAATGGAATAGACTGTTAAACATCTCAACTATTAATTTATTGGCTTCCAAAGCCGTGCTTGAAGAGCATATAGAGTAGCAGATTGGAGGTTGGTAAGAAAGAGTAAGTGAGATTTGACAATTCTATTGGACTGTTCTGTGGTTTGAAATTGGAATATTTTAAAGTTACATGAGCTGAAAAAGATATTTTGAACAAATAGCTTCATAAAGTTAGTTTGGTTTTAAAAGCTGGAGGAATTTCAAAAATTCATTTTATTCTTCAGAAATAATTAGAAGTGGGAAGCAGTTTATTGTAAATATCAGAAAACACAAACAGTGCAAACTCCCCACTGGCAAGTATCTTGCTATTGTCTCACCCAGTGTGCATCATAGCCTATCTGGTTCAGGTGTCTTTGCCTTTGAAAAGCCTAGCCTTGGCCTTTAATTATTTATTTCTAATAATCTGGGTGGCAACAAAATCAGGTTTTATGCATTTTACAATCACTTCTCAAAATGAGTAATGAGTCGTGCCTTGGAACAATTTATATTTTGGGAAAATATATGTTTTATAGTTAATTGACATCTAAGATTTTCTAGCATGGGGGTAAAATGAGGAAAATGATCCAAAGAAGAGAGGGATTAGGTCTCTGCACAGTCTTGGTAATAGAAAGAGCCTATCAGAGTAATATAAGGCAACTAGTCTATTTTCAAATATTACAGTAATTTCAAAAGAAAGGAAAGAAAATGATTGGCTGTTTTAATGGTTCATCTCAAACCCTGGGGTGAAGAGATTAGCAAAACAAGTGATCAGACAACAAAGGCTATCCTCAAAGTCTGAGATTTATTAGTTTGCATTCACAAATGTCTGCTTTAATCTTGCTTTTGGATTTTTAGTATAGTCATCTCAGTTTCTTTAGTTTACAATATCTCTCCCACTATGTCATATATTTTAAAGGAATTTAATTTTTTCCTATTGTGAATTCCTCAGAAATCTTAAATAACACCTTTCTCAATAGAGATCCCCCAGCCTATCACCACTTGAAAAACACATTGCTCTAAAATCCCAGAGAGGGCACATCTTCCAAGAAATAACCACATTTTTACAAACACAAAAGAAGCCAAGATGAGAGTTAAGCAAAGATATTTCATCTTTGTCAACATGTAATTACCATATAAGAACTCAGTTCCTTCCTCTTCTGTTGATGAAGGGTATTTTGTTAGGCTGTTTGCAGGTTTGCTTTTGCCACTGGTATTTTCTGAGAAGATTTTTTCCAGCTATCCTTTCTCACTATGATCTTTGTGTTGGTGAAGTTTGGATTTGATTTTCCAACTAGCTAAGTTACCTCATGACCAGTCCCCAGAGCCACACAATCCCTTCACTTTTTTGCTTTGTAGTGCCAAAACTTTCATGCCTCGCTGAAAACTGCATAACATTAAACACATACTGCAGATATACGTTCAAATTACAGATGTAACAAACTCTCCACTGAGAATCCACTAAATCACTGAAGCAACAAACCTGCAGATCCAGAGTTAGCTCCAGTAAATTGCAATCTACAATATACTTCTCCATCTGATGATAAAAGTAAAGCATATTTTATTTTAAAATGCTGACAATAACTCCTAAGCAATCAATACCTTTCCTGGAAAAAGGAAATTGCACAGCTCCAACTGCTACTGCACATACATTGAAAAAGACAGACAAACTATAGATGTGAGCCCTTTGGCAAAGCCCAGGTATGAAAAGTTTTTGGCACCTGGCACTTAGATTAGATGCAGTAGTCATCCCTTGAACTCGTTGGGTTACATGTGCTGAGCTTCTCATGTCTGACAGTATGTTGTCTTGCAAGCTTCAGGAATGTCTAAAATCAAATGCCAAGACTCTACTGACAAATGTGTGGCTTTTCCCCACCTCTCCTTTGTTGGATGTGGGCTCAGTTTATGTAATAAAAACTGAGCAAAAGCAAAGCAATATTAAATGAGATACTATATGGAAAATACTATATTCCTGAAGTGGTAAATCCCTTACTGAGGGACAGATGTTAATTTGCCATGAAAAAAAAAAATTTCAGAAATGAAAAGAAGGAAACCTCTCTTCAATGGAATCTGATTCTGGAAAAACATACCTGAGTCTTATGCATTTATTATGCACTGCAGGGTTGAGTCTTAGAAGACAGCATGAATGTAGAAAGCAAAGCCTATCAGCGGGTGGGGAGGGATTCACAGGAAAAGAACTGGGCAATAAGCATATAAAAGTGTTCCTTATTTATAGACTGCACAAATCCAAAATGCCAGAGTTTGTGATCACTCCCTAGTTACATTCCAATAAGGAAGAGTTATTAGCAATTTCTCTGGAGGAAATTTCAGCAACATTACTCTAAGTATCAAATGGCTTTTTTTTTTCTTTTTTCAAATCTCAGCTTATTTTTGTAGTTGTGCTGTCACTATATCTGCAAATGTTTGCAAATGCTTTCAGGTTTGAGAAATTTTCTTTCCAATTCAAAGTGCCCTCTGTGATTCAGAACTAGATACTTCCATTTATAACATTTGATGAATCTCTTTCCATATGTATGCCCTTCGAGGAAGTTTGGCAACTTTTAGTTTTATGGTTGATGGCAATCTGTGTTAGGGGCATAGAAAATGACGCAAATCTGTATGGTGCTTCAAATCAGGGAATCCACCCAAGCAACCACCAGAAATAGCTTTAAAATTTTTCAGTGTGAAAAAGAAATGTTAGGAACCTGGAAACTTCAAAAAAGAAAAGTCGTATCTTCAAATGACTGCTATGAACTAGCCCAAACTCATACAAATTATTTTATTACTTCCACACATGGTAAGGATATACCTTATACTAAGCATTTAACTAGCAATAAATTTTATTTTTAAGAATGAGTAAGACATTATCTTTGGTCTCTTTATGGTTTTGTTACCTATGAAATTATCAAAAAATACTTTATGGAAGAGATTCATATTTTCAGCCTACATGGCCCCAGTTAGCTTGTTTGCTTAATCATTCATTCAAAGTTTATGAAGTTAATCTTTTTATCTCATTATAACTATGTAAGGAAAGATGTTCTCAAGGTGCTCATGAGCTTAAGAGGAGACAATACCATACTAAGAAGAGATAGAATGTTGTTGCGCTTCCCTGGTGGCTCAGATGATAAAGAATCCTCCTGCAGTGGGGAAGACCTGGGTCTGACCCCTGGGTTGGGAAGATCCCCTGGAGGAAGGCATGGCAACTCACTCAAGTATTCTTGGCTGGAGAATCCCATGGACAGAGGAGCTTGGCGGGCTACAGTTCATGGGGTCACAAAGAGTCGGACATGACTGAGTGACTAAGCACATCACAGAATGCTGTCATAGAAGTTTGAACATGAGAGTTTATGAAGTATGCCAGAAATTACAGATACTCTGCTGTGCCTGGAGCTTAGGGAGTCTAGAGTGGAAAGCAGTGGTTAGACATGAGATAAAGTGGTTAGGAACAGACTCTACTGAGGCTTAAATTGCAGGGTAAAGTGTTTTGAAGTTATCACCTGTGTAGTGGGAGGCCTTTGAAAACTACTATGGAGAGTCACGTGACAAAACATGAATTTTAAAAGTAAGTCTTAAAATTGGGTGTGAGGTCACCTGGAAAAAGTAAGAGATTAAAAGTAGAAATAATTTAATAGAGTTGAGGAAGTTCTTCACATATTCCAGTATTAAGTCCAGAATAAGTCCGGTTAATCATGTACTGTGATTAGGGGCTGAACCAAGGTCAACAGTAGGAAGTGAGAAGTAGGTCCAGATTTGGGGCATTTTTCAGATATTAAACTGGCAGAATTTGAAAACATGTAGCTGTGCCCTTTTATGGTGATACAGAGCGCTGTTTGGGAGAGGAAGACACTGAGAAGGACCATAGGATGCTATTCAGTGAGAAGGGCACACAAGAGGAGAAAAGCACATTTAGGGGACAAAAGATAAAAGATTTTGTTTCACAGATGTTGGCTTTAATGGGTCTGTGCAAAATTGGAGTAGAGGAGTCAAGAAAGCAGTTAGAAATAAAAGTCTATTTTATTTATCACTTAATAAAAAGATGAAGTAAAAAAAAAAAAAACTAGTAATAAGAGTTTCCATACATCTATTCTTTGTAGGATGTAGGTCTTCAGTGTATCTTTTTTTTTTTTTTTTTTGCTAAGCTTTTCTCAAGTTTCATCTATTTCAATCTAGTATTCAGAAATTCACTACATTATTTTCTTAAGTAAATTACCTCCTCACCCTTAGTATTACCTCCCATCAGTCCTCATGTTTAGAAATAATCTGCCCTATCCCTTGATCTGCTTCTTTTATTCCTTTGCTTCCTGAATTTATTAATAGTTCACTAATCAGAATTGTCTGACACTGCAATAATAATTTGCAATCATCATGAGAATGCTTGCTGTTTCCATCTTATTCCTCTCTTTAAAAAGTACATCAATTATTTATTTTTCTTTTCCTTTTTGTTTGTCTTGTTTTTTAAACCTCAGCAACACATTAGTCAGATAATTTGGGGAAAGAGTTTCTGTTGACTCTCAGGTCGTTTCTTGTGTTTCCTTTGGTTACAACTGAGATAATATTTACCTGAGGACCTGCCCTTGCCTTGTCACTTTACCACTTTGTGGGGTCATAAAGCCTTACTGGTCTTCTTATATCCCTTGATAACTTAACTGCATGAAAGTGCTTGAGGATTTATGCCAGCTTAAAAAGTGTCCTATGCCCTTATCAGGATAATTAATAAAATATTAACTATCTATATACCCAGGAGATGCCAGTGTTTGTAATTTTCTCTTTTAGAAATGCCTATTTCTTTCCTAGTGGAGATGATGGAATTACAGTTATTTTAAATCCTAAAAGGTGATGCTGTTAAAGTGCTGCACTCAATACGCCAGCAAATTTGGAAAACTCAGCAGTGGCCACAGGACTGGAAAAGGTCAGTTTTTGTTCCAGTACCAAAGAAGGGCAATGCCCAAAAATGTTCAAAATACTGCACAATTGTACTCATCTCACACGCTAGCAAAGTAATGCTCAAAATTCTCCAAGTGAGGCTTCAATAGTAGTGAATCAAGAACTTCCAGATGTTCAAGCTGGATTTAGAAAAGTCAGAGGAACCAGTCAAATTGCCAACATCCATTGGCAAGAGAAAAAGCAAGAGAGTTCCAGAAAAACATCTACTTCTGCTTTACTGACTACACCAAAGCCTTTGACTGTGTAGATCACAACAAACTGGAAAATTCTTCAAGAGATGGGAATACCTGACCACCTTACCTGCCTCCTGAGAAATCTGTATGAAGGTCAAGAAGCAAGTTAGAACTGTACATGGAACAATGGACTGGTTCCAAATTAGGAAAGGAGTACCTCAATGCTGTATATTGTCACCCTGTTTATTTAACTCATATGCACAGTACATCATGCAAAATGCCAAACTGGATGAAGAACAAGCTGGAATTAAGATTGCCAGAGGAATATCAGTAACCTCAGATATGGAGATGACACCACCCCTATTGAAGAAAGTGAAGAGGAACTAAAGACCCTCTCGATGAAAGTGAAAAAAGAGAGTGAAAAAGCTGGCTTAAAACTCAGCATTCAGAAAATGAATATCATGGCATCCAGTCCCATCAGTTCATGGCAAAAAGATGGGGAAACAATGGAAATAGTAACAGGCTTTATTTTTCTGGGCTTCAAAATCACTGCAGATGGTGACCACAGTCATGAAATTAAAAGATGCTTGCTCCTTGAAAGAAAAGCTATGAACAGCCTAGATAGCATATTAAAAAACAGAGACATTACTTTGCCAACAAAGGTCTGTCATCAAGTTATGGTTTTTCTAGTAGTCATGTATGGATGTGAGAGTTGAACCATAAAGAAAGCTGAGTGCCAAAGAATTGATACTTTTGAACTATGGTGTTGGAGAAGACTCTTGAGAGTCCTTTGGACTACAAGGAGACCAAACCAGTCAATCCTAAAGGAAATTAATGCTGAATATTCATTGGAAGGACTGATGCTGAAGCTGAAACTCCAATACTTTGGCCACCTGATTCAAAAAAACTGACTCATTTGAAAAGACCCTAATGATGGGAAAGATTGCAGCTAGGAACAGAAGGGGACAATAGAAGATAAGATGGTTGGATGGCATCACCAACTCAATGGACGAGCTTGAGCAAGCTCTTGGAGATGGTGAAGGACAGGAAAACCTGGTGTGCTACAATCCACGGGGTCACAAAGAGTCAGACACGACTGACTGATTGAACAAGAACAAGAAATGTTGATGAATGTGGTGTTTGCTCCAATGTGAGGGATGAGATAAGGGAATAACACTGGAGCCATCGAGAACATAAAAAATAGCCATAAATCAATTCCTGAAAAATAAATAAATAGATTGATTAAAAAGTTGAAGCTTTCAGATTTGACATTTTTGGGGAAATGACTTTTGATAAGATGAAGTGAGATACCAGATTTTAAAAATGCCAGGTTGTTCTTTCTAAAAAGATTTTTAAGTAAGCTTCTTTTCTCTCTCACTTAGAAGAGGGAAAAAAATTCAGCCTTTCTGAGCATAGTACATATGGTTGTCTAGGCAACGAGCACAATAATAACATCTACAGCATCCATGTGAACCTTAATTATAGCATTGTATTAAACTAGCACATGTTAATTCTTTAGCAAAGCACATATATTCTTTATTATCAGGAAATATCAGCTATTTATACATCGCCTTTCAAATTTTAGTGCCTGCTTTTTAACCAAGTTTCGTGACAAATGGCTAAGAATTCTAGCAATTTCTCTCATGATATTTCAAGAATGAAAGCCAAGGTTGATGAGATGACATTTTGTTTAGGTTATGTTCATTTTAGTAATTATTTATGGAGTGTCACTGATGTACCTAGTGCACTGGGAAAGGTTTTAATTTTTATTCTTGTTTTCAGTATAAAACACAGTCTCTGCTATAAAAGATGTTTAAAGCATATTAAGGATATAAGGCTGTCATGTAAGAAAGGTCCAAGAACATCAATATTTAAATATCTCCATATGCATTATCTGAATAAAGTAATCCAGTCAAGTATTCAATTTGAATCAAGCACCAGACTTTGATACTGCTGCATAACAAAATAGCACAAATCTAGTGCATGGAAAGCATAAAAATTTATGAGCTTACAGTGCTGTAAGTCAGAAGTCCAGGTGAGCTCAGCTGGTATCTCTGATCCTGGTTTCACAAGGCCAAAATCAAGTTATCAGTGGGCCAGGGCTCTTAGCTAGAGACTGCGTGAAAGTCTTTGCTTCCAATCCTATTTATTCTGTCTGAATTCAGCTCTTTGTGGTTATAAGACAAAGTCCCTGTTTTCTTGCTGGCTGTCAGTTGGAAACTGCTCTCAGCTCCTAAAGGTTGTCAACATGGTCTCTTTTCAGTTGCATGCATCTGCAAGCCAGCAAAGGGGCACCAAATCCACCCCTTCCCCCCATAATGCTGCTGTTTTTGAGTCTGATTCCTCCTTCTTTGACCAGCTGGAGAAAATTCTCTGCCTTTTAAGGGCTCAGCTGATTTGATCAGACCCACAGAAGCAATCTGTATAGACAAAGATCAATTGACTTAGAATTTGAATTACATCTGCAAAATTTCTTTAGAATTTTATCTAGATTAATGTTTGACTGAATAACCAGAGGGGAAAAACTCTTGGTTATCCATATTAAGAATACTGCCCACCACCCTATAGGACATCAGAAAAGGATGGGAATTACTGAAAAATATCCAGAATTGAAATGGGTTTGAACTCATCTTTGGAAAAACAGGTAAAATTTGGGCATATGGATGCTATTCCAGGTGGGAGAAACAGCATGAAGCAAAGCAGAGAGATTCAGGTAAGGAGTAGGTTTTGTATAGAACAATAGGTAGACTTGTGGACTTTATGATCAGAGGCTTCATGATCTAGTGAAAGTGAGCTTTATAGCTATGTGACTTGAGCAAGTTACTTTAACCTGGTGATTCAATTTGGTTATCAATAAAATGAGGGTAATAGTGGAATATGGCTCAAGATTATTGAAAGTGCTTGGAAGTTTCATAGAGATAGAAATGTAATAGATACAGACAGAGACAGATAGATATAAATATAGAAAGAAAACTGTTGCTGCTGCTAAGTCACTTCAGTCGTGTCCAACTTTGTGTGACCCCATAGATGGCAGCCCACCAGGCTCCACTGTCCCTGGGATTCTCCAGACAAGAATACGGGAGTGGGTTGCCATTTCCTTCTCCAATGCATGAAAGTAAAAATTGAAAATGAAGTCGCTCAGTCATGTTTGACTCCTAGCGACCCCATGGACGGCAGCCTACCAGGTTCCTCCATCCATGGGATTTTCCAGGCAAGAGTACTGGAGTGGGGTGCCATTGCCTTCTCCAAAGAAAACTTCTAGCTTCTGTTAATGCATACCAGGATTATCATATCTTTTATCACATGGAGTTACATTTTTAATTCACATTCCGGTTTGGAGATTATGGGATACCTGTTGGTGTTTGTTGCTTCTTAGATGTATATTTCACTTTGTATTTTGAGTTTTTAAATTATTATGAACCCCACGTTATTCTATATGTCTAGATAATTGGTGAGAACATTAAACTGAATGAAATAAAAATTGGGGGGAGGTAAATATCACCTCTGCCCCTATTCTTTATACTTGCCACTTATGGTTGACACAGCACTGCTGATTATTATCATTTGAATATAAATTTTCAAATTAGTTAACAGTCCCTAATAGTAGTATCATGCTTTCCAAAGTTACTGAGAAAAATATCATTTGGAACAGGATAAGAAATCTTCATGAACTAAACATAGGTGAATTATACATTTTTACTTATCTATATGATCCACCAATTATCCATTCAAGACAAATGAATACCTACTAGGTGCCAGACACAGTACTTGTGGATTAAAAAGATGGATAAGACATGCTCTCTGCTCTGACAAATCTTTTTCACCAGTGATGAAGTGTCTAGGAAAAGCTGTTTTCCTTTATTCGCACAACTGCTACCACACTCAATATTTCTGACACCAACTGTCTGGGTTTATCCCTACACCAACCAATTCTTCAACACCAGCTGGGTGTCCTAAAATTCAGTTCAGTTCTCACACTATCTATATAGAACTGTGGCTTGGTCTTTCTGGTGAGCAGCTCCCATCCAGGAGCCCACCAAGGGACAAAGGGTACTGCTATCACACAGGAAATTCCTAGGGTTTTAGCTCTGTGTCAGGAACCAGAGTCAAAGGCCAAATAGTGGGACAAAAGATGCTCTTAGCACTCTTGTCATTTAGAAAATTCCAATGATTTTAGGAGCACTGTTCCAGGAATCAGAGGCAGAGAGCAACATACATGTATTTCCTATATTTTATAGGGAGATATACACATATGCAAGCATGTTGTTGTTGTTTAGTCATTAAGTTGTGTCTGACTCTTTTGTGACCCCATGGCCTATAGCCTGCCAGCCTCCTCTGTTCATGGAATTTCCTAGGCAAGAATACTGGAATGAGTGTCCATTCCTTTCTCCAGGGGATCTTCTCCACCCAGGGATCAAAGCTATGTCTCTTGTGTCTCCTGCATTGGCAGGTGGATTCTTTTACCACTGAGCCACCTGGGAAACCCATATGCAAGCACACACACACACACACACACACACACACACACACAATTAATTATGACCGTCTTGTTAGTTAATAAACATTATTATTATATGTTAGGCATTTTTAGGATATACATTCTGTTAAACCATAGTGTATAGGATCATGTTGAGTAGCTATATGGTACAATGACAAGTTTCTGCTTGTTTATGGATTTATTCATTCCACAATTATTTATTATTTGCCAAGCTATGTCACACACTACTAATGCCAAGATGAATAAGGCAACTCCCAAGGAGCTCACTGTCTAGTGAATGTAAAAGACATTCCAAAGAATGTCATGCAGGGATTATGGTTCGAAATTAGTGATTTGCATCCTTCATGTAAGGATGAGACTCACAGTGTGTTTCCTTGAGAAATGAAGTAAAACCAAAATTATAATTCCTATACTTTAAAAGCACGAAACAGAAAGTTACAGTAAATCTTTCATTGACAAGAATATATATTAAACTTGAGCATATTTGCCAGCCCTCCTTTGGATTAAGTATAGCCCTTTCTATGGTGACCTTTTAAAATGCAAATGTCCCTGGAGAGTTAATCCATTAAATCAATATCACATTAGTGGCTTTTTTTCCCCTTTGATAGAAGGAGCCCAATGAAGAATGAAGATACAGAGGGTTAGTTATAAGAAGGGAGGGTACTTGGAGAAATTTCAGAAAGTCCATCTACTTTATCCTTTTGCTGAGGTCCTGATGCTACATTTCTATCTTAACTGAATACTTATTTTAAATGGAAGCATGTTACTAAGCAGCACTCAATTTCCTTTGCATATCTTCACTGTACTTCTCAACCCATTTTTATTAAAGACTTAATTTTGCATCTTAGTGGCAAAGTAGCCTATAGGAATATATGTAATACTTTAGCTATAATGTTTTTCTTACGATTTGGAAAGGAATAAATACATAAACACATGTTACTAACTTTTTGAAAAATATCTTAAACAAGAAGATTCACTCCCATCTTAAGTCAGGGTACGTATGTCCTCAGCAGTTGATGCCATTTATGAGCAAATCTTCACAATGATTTCCAATAAAAGATTGCAGAGGCAAAAATCTTTTCATTGGCCTTAAATATACCATGTGCTTTCCTGCTATGTTTTGTTTGGGGCTTCAGCTAATCTTCCATTACGTACACAAATTTGACCTTTAGCCTAATTTTTCTAAACTAGTTATTATAAAGCCCAAATAAAACATACAACATATCCAGCAAATTTCCCTAACAATTTAAAACATAACTTCATAATGAAACTATTATTTGTCTTCTTCTACAATTGATTTTCATTAAGATTGGAAACAATTGGGTAGCCTTTCCCTTTTCCAGGCGATCTTCCCAACCCAGGGATTGAACACAGGTCTCCCACATTGCAGGTGGATTCTTTACCAACTGAGCTATCAGGGAAGCCCAATTTTTCTAAACTATTTATTATAAAGCTTAAATAAAATATAGAACATATCCAGCAAATTTCCTTAACAGTTTAAAACACAACCGTATAATGAAATTATTGTCTATAATTGATTTCCATTAAGATTGTTTTCTTTACAAATTTGTCTTATATTTTCTCCTTTATTTAATGAGATATTGCTAAAATATCATTCTCATGCTATATATACAGAGAGTAAATAATAATAATACTGTTTTGGGGATAGCAAAACCAAAACTCACCAGGCACATTTCCTGATAATGGTAATGAATGACAAAAGAGGTATAACAGTGGTTTGACTACAGCATTTGAGTTTGAAAGATTTTTTTTTTTTTTTTAAGATGTGGCAGGAAAGACGCTATGTATTGCCACACACTTTCTGGCTCTGGATTGAGTAAATTTATGTCTTTCTTCCTTTGGGGGCAGCGTTCAGTTCAGTTCAGTCACTCAGTCATGTCTGACTCTTTGCGACCCCATGAATCACAGCACGCCAGGCCTCCCTGTCCATCACCAACTCCCGGAGTTCACTCAGACTCACATCCACCGAGTTCGTGATGCCATCCAGCCATCTCATCCTTGGTCGTCCCCTTCTCCTCCTGCCCCCAATCCCTCCCAGCATCAGAGTCTTTTCCAATGAGTCAACTCTTCGCATGAAGTGGCCAAAGTACTGGAGTTTCAGCATCATCATCATTCCCTCCAAAGAAATCCCAGGGCTGATCTCCTTTAGAATGGACTGGTTGGACAATTCAAAAGCATCAATTCTTCAGTGTTCAGCTTTCTTCACAGTCCAACTCTCACATCCATACATGACCACTGGAAAAACCATAGCCTTGACTAGACGGACCTTTGTTGGCAAAGTAATGTCTCTGCTTTTCAATATGCTATCTAGGTTGGCCATAACTTTGCTTCCAAGGAGTGAGCGTCTTTTAATTTCATGGCTGCAATCACCATCTGCAGTGATTTTGGAGCCCAAAAGAATGAAGTCTGACACTGTTTCCACTGTTTCCCCATCTATTTCCCATGAAGTGATGGGACCAAATGCCATGATCTTCGTTTTCTGAATGCTGAGCTTTAACCCAGCTTTTTCACTCTCCTCTTTCACTTTCATCAAGAGGCTTTTTAGTTCCTCCTCACTTTCTGCCATAAGGGTGGTGTCATCTGCCTATCTGAGGTTATTGATATTTAATTCCAGCTTGTGCTTCTTCCAGCCCAGCATTTCTCATGATGTACTCTGCATATAAGTTAAATAAGCAGAGAGGGCAGGGGGAGCAGACTAAATGTGCAACAGTGCAGCATTCAGGATCTTATTTCACCCTGACCAGGTATGTAACTAACTCCCCTGCAAGGGAGCATGAAGTCTTAACCATTAGACCATCAGGGAAGTCCACTGGAAGCTGTTTAAAATCAATTACACTTCTGTTTCCAATTATGACCATGAACTTGAGTAAGCTATTTAATATACTTGCCTTTATTAGACCTGAAAGCAAAATGATCAAGGATGGAAATATTGCATATATCCTGTGTGTATATTTGTACACATATCTCTATGTCTCAATTTTATTCTATTGTAATAATTTTATATTAAAGTTTATAATTTAATGTAGCAATACAACCTCCTTAATATTCATCTAAGGTATGCTGCTGCTGCTAAGTTGCTTCAGTCATGTCCGACTCTGTGTGACCCCATAGATGGCAGCCCACCAGGCTCTCCCATCCCTGGGATTCTCCAGGCAAGAACACTGGAGTGGGTTGCCATTTCCGTCTCCAATGCATGAAAGTGAAAATTGAAAGTGAAGTTGCTCAGTCGTGTCCGACACTTAGCAACCCCATGGATTGCAGTTCACCAGGCTCCTCCATCCATGGGATTTTCCAGGCAAGAGTACTGAAGTGGGGTGCCATTGCCTTCTTCCATCTAAAGCATAAGTGCATGTAATTTGTTACATTATCTATTTTCTTATAATTTTACATAATCTTTTTTTGGGAAATGTAATTTTAAAGTAGTTGAACACACTTTTTATTATTTATGTTTTTAATGATTTCAAGGTAAAGGGAAATGGAGTGAGTCAAAATATAGATGAGCCAAGAGAGCTATTGAAGTTCTAGGGGGCTGGGTGATTGGAGCACTATTCCCTCTACTTTTGCATATGTTTGATATTTTCTAAGAAAAGATTCATGTAACTTAAAAATATTACTTTCAGTAACATAACCTAATTTTTTAAATGTTTAAAGTTTGAATATACTCATGAAGCTAACTATATTTAGCTTCTTAGCAATTATTACATCCCGTGGGGAAATCACAAGTTTTAATAAGGACTAGAGAGAGAATCCGAGAAGGCGATGGCACCCCACTCCAGTACTCTTGCCTGGAAAATCCTATGGATGGAGGAGCCTGGTAGGCTGCAGTCCATGGGTTCGCTAGCACTTGGACACGACTGAGCGACTTCACTTTCACTTTTCACTTTCATGCATTGGAGAAGGAAATGGCAACCCACTCCAGTGTTCTTGCCTGGAGAATCCCAGGGAGGGGAGCCTGGTGGGCTGCCATCTATGGAGTCGCACAGAGTCGGACACGACTGAAGCGACTTAGCCAGCAGTAGCAGCAGAGAGAGAATCTGATTTAAAGAGTAAGCAAAATGTTAAAGCTTGGTATGATAATTTCACATAAGTTATATGAAATGTCTTCTGTAAATGAGCACATTTTAATTTCAATATTACAGAAGGAAGAAAAATAATCACTTTTAGTGTTTTTCAGCTTAGCTCTATAGAAAGTAAATCAATATTTCACCTAAATGGAAGAGACGGGGAAACCAACATCTCTTGACTTCTTAATTTTGCTGGATGTTGATATAATTTCACAACACTAGCTACTTATTTCAAAGTTTGGTTTTGACTTCATATTTTTATAGATAAATAGGTTCTCAGTTTCAAAGTAAAAGTTGTGAAAGTATCTGATAGATGAAAACAACCTCACCAATAGAAGTATAAATAGCAACAAAGAAAAGTAGACAAATATGTGTTTTCTATCAGTTCTCAGGGTTTCTGAAGCACATGAAGGAGAAAAAGTGAAAGGTCCTAAATAGTTGCCCCCTAGTCACTGGCAGACAGAAGAGCAGAATTTGTTTCATATTTCTGAATGCTAAGCCTGTTTTTGAATATAGAATGGAATGTCTAGAGATACTTGGTGGCATATTCTTATAAGGTATTAAATTATTATTATGGGAAAAAACTTGAAATTTAAAGTTACTACAGGGAAAATTAATTTAATAAATAATGCTAACTATGAATCTGTAAATATTTGGGAACATTTTGTAGGATTTTTTTCAAATACATATTTTTAGTCTTTATTATTAAACATCTAGAAAATGCACATAGCTTAATATTTTAATGTTGTTTACTTTACATTCCAATCAAGAAGAATAAAAATTTAAATGAATATATTCTATAAATGCAATTAAGTGTAACAAAATAAGTTTCTGGTAAATTAATTTCTTTTTGACTGTCTCTCACCCCCTCCTCCTGCCCACTTCCATTCCTTTCTCTTGTCTCTCTTCCTTTTTTCCTCCCTTCTTTCCAATAACAGGCATGCTTGAAATCTTACTGTATGCCTGCCTGCCACTATACAAGGCATTAAGAATAAAGCAGAGAACAATATAGACATGTTTCATGCCCTCACAGATTTTCCAGTCTATTGGGAACAGCTGACAAATAAGCAGGAGAAAAAATGAAAAAGTAATATGGGAAATCCATTATGCTATGAGAGCATATAAGATGTGAACTTTCCCTTTTCCTGCGTATTAATCCTGTTTAGTAAGCCCAAGGAGAAGGAAATGGCAATCCACTCCAGTATTCTTGCCTAGAGAATCCTGTGGACAGAGGAGCCTGGTGGGCTGTTGTCTATGGGTTCGCACAGAGTTGAACACGACTGAAGCAACTTAGCATGCATGCATGCATGCATTGGAGAAGGAAATGGCAATCCACTTCAGTATTCTTGCCTGGAGAATCCCAGGGATAGAAGAGCCTGGTGGACTGCCTTCTATGGGGTCTCACAGAGTCAGACACAATTGAAGTGACTTAGCAGCAGCAGCAGTGAGTCCAAAGTGAACCTCCTTCTCTTTAAATCTTATAATTTATATCATATTTATATATATCTTTCTAACAATACCAGCTCAAAATATGCTTCTCACTTCCATCTTCACACTAGACACCTACCCCCCACAATTCCCTGGTACTCAGCACAAAAATGCTTTATTTTTACTGGTTCCTCTAAATCTCAAGAGTAGTACCTATTATTTTTAACCAACTAAAGTAGCAGATATACAAGTAGCAGAATCTCTAGATAACTTTTGCTGAATCTGAAGTGGGTATTCTCAAAGGTGAGTAGAGGGTCTGTGGGCTTGTGTACTTATAATTTCTACATGCTTTCTTCTGTTTGGTATTCCTGGATAGGATTGGTAAGTCATTTCTGACAATTTCTGCTATGTCATAAGTTATTAAAACTGTCCTTTCTCCTTTCATTTTCAACATCACCTTCACTCTAGTGATCCAAACTGCTGCATATGTTGGATCTTACATGGAGAAATTTACAGCATTCATTCAAGATCACTCTCCATCGTGAGTCCCATAAAAAGATATGCACATAAATAGCTCTCCAATAATGCATTGTGACTTCTACTTAATAGGGCTCCTACGGGCAACATTTTGAATTGTAATTTTATGTGCTATTCTTGTTAATGGGATTTCTATAGAAACGTTATGTAGTTGCAGAAATAAAACATTGATAATGGAGATTGTTTAATTAAGATATAAATAATATTAGAAGTCTAGTGAATCATGAGATGGAGAGCTTGGATTCTAGTCCTATTGAAGCCATTTTCTTCCGAATTGCTGTAGTGTTCCCCAGGCTTTCGTTACACTATGTGTAAAAAGATATACTTGCATTGCCCACAAGGAATGTAGCTCTGCTGCTTATCTCACATGGCTGTTATGAGGCTTCAAATATATGATGAAGACTTTTGGAATTGCTTTTAAAAACTGTAAAGCACAATGCAAGATGAAATTTTTACTCTACTATTAAACTTAGGCAGTTGACTTTTACTTTCATTACTGTTTTTGTAACACATTCTTGCTTTAAAATCTGATAAATCAAATACTCATAAAATGGAACTCATAGTCAATTCTGGGTTCCAAGTAAAACATTTCATTTTGTTAATTAGAGTGCTATTTTTATTCAAGTCAGGATAGCTACTTTTACTCCTTGTGTGAACTGAAAAAAATTCACTGCCTACACCTTTAGGGTGTCTTAGCCTCATCCTGTGATCTTGCACATTTCTCTTTGAATTTAACACTTACTTTTTGAATGAAATGAACTTGAAATAGTATTTTTGTGCCAGAGTTTTTAAAAAGAATGGTAGGATGGTTCATTTACATATTCAGTTTTGTACTCTGTACTGTGGAACAAAAACTTAGTGAACCTGGCTTGCCAGTACCTCTAGTTTTCAATCCAATCAAAGATCATGAGGAAGCCATCCTCTAGGTAAACAAAAGAATATGATAGTAGAGAGTGGAAGCACTAGCATATAGTAGAAAGAAAGAGCCTGGCCTGATAGGCCTTGATACTTTCATATGTTTTGCTCTTCCTTGAGCTATAAGACTCCCAGGTCCCTATTTCATAATCTGTCAATTTAAGGGTGTGGAAGCAATGGCCACACAAGTCTGCAATACTGATATCTATCCTTCTGAAAAGTAGTTAGCTAAAAGTGAACAGGCCCAGGCAAATATTAGCCTTAGAAAGTTCAATTCCAGTTAAGAAGAAATCTTACTTTGTTACCAACAAGATAGTTTATGTGGCCATTTCCTTAGAGACATTTGTTTATGCAACAAGATTTGCAACTTAAAAATCCATTATCATAAATTTATGTCTTCAAAATAATTTTACTTAAGATCACAGGAATATCTGCTATGTTATTTCCACTAGGATCACCACTTGGAGCTACCAGAATAATAAAATCTGGACTTTGAGAGCAACTAGCACCCGGTTTGTCTAAACAAATATAATTATCACTGTATCATTAACCAATGATACCATTGTTAGAGACAAGAAAAAGGAAGGAGAGGGATGGAGGGAGAGAAAGAGGGTGAGAGGGCAAGAGAGAGAGGGAGAAAGAATTCTAGAGATTAAAAGAAAGCAAGAAAATCTTGTTGTTCAGTCACTCAGTCATGCCCAGGGCTTTGTGATCCCATGAACTGCAGCACAGCAGTCTTCCTTGTCCTTCACTATCTCCTGCAGATTTACTCAAACATATGTCCACTGAGTTGATGATACCATCTAACCATGTGATCTTCTGTGCCCGCTTCTCCTCCCGCCCTCAATCTTTCCCAGCAACAAGGTCTTTTCTGATGATTCAGCTCTTCCCCTCAGGTGGCCCAAGTATTGGAGCTTCAGCTTCAGCATCAGTCCTTCCAATGGATATTCAGGGTTGATTTCCTTTAGGATTGACTGGTATTATTTCCTTGCTGTCCAAGAGACTCTCAAAAGTCTTCTCCAGCACCACAATTTGAAAGCACCAATTCCTTGGGACTCAGCCTTTTTTATGGTCCAAGTCTCATATCCATACATGACTACTGGAAAAAAACATAGCTTTGACTATATGGACCTTTGTCGGCAAAGCGATGTCTAATTTTTAATATGCTATCTAGGCTTGCCAGAGCTTTTCTTCCAAGGAGCTAGCATCTTTTAATTTCCTGTCTGCAGTCACCATCTTCAGTGATTTTGGAAACCAAGAAAATAAAATCTGTCACTGTTTCCATTTTGTTCCCAATCTTTTTGTCATGAAGTGATGGAACTAGATGCCATTATCTTTGTTTTTGAATTTTGAGCTTCAAGTGAGCTTTTTCACTCTCCTGTTTCACCTCCATCAAGAGACTCTTTAGTTCATCTTCGCTTTCTGCTATTAGGATGGTGTCATCTGCCTATCTGAGGTTATTAATAATTTCCCCTGCAATCTTGATTCCAGCTTGTGATTCATCCAGCCCACATTTTGCATAATGTACTCTGCATATAAGTTAAAAAGCAAATCTTGGGCATCAGGTTTTTCTAAAGATCTTGGCATTTAACAGGTCTCAATATCTGGTTTGAGATGGTGACCAATTTAGAGCCGATTAGAATTTCAGTGAGAAGCTGGATAGTAGACATAAACTCACTGGTCTGAGATCTTGAAGACCAGAGCTCTAATGCACCTATCTCTGCCATGTATAAAAGCTTTATATATATCATCTCCTTCCCTGGGTCCCCCATTTCCTTTCCTGTGAGATGCAGAAGGTGAACTAAATGACCTCTAAAAGCCCTTCCATTTTGAACATTCTACAAATGATTTAAGAAAGAAGATCCTGTAAAGAAAAGGCTTGTGGGTCTTTGTGGATGACTCACTCCTCTAAATTAATACTAAAACAGTACTTCAAATTGGTACTGTGTTAATGCTGACCCTTTCAGTTGTATGATTAAATGTGTCACACAGTGAAGTGAGGATGAACTATAAGAACTGGAATCTGAAGTTGCTCTTTCTACTACTGACTTGTCATAGATAGATGGACAGATATCTTGCTTCACTCCCATATTTAAACTTTTCTGAGGTGTTTTATTTAAAGAATCCTGTATACCTCAAAGTAGTGTCTCACAGTATTGCCAAGTAAATATAGATTCTCCTTGGATACTTTCCTGTTTCTGGATCATTTCTCATTCCATATAAGGTTTTAATGGCAGATGTGTCATACAGTTTTAGCTCATATACTTTGAGATATATATATATATCAAGAATATATATATATATATATATATATATCAAGAATATATATATATATATATTCTTCATCCTGGAAGAGTATACCCTCCACCCCATATCACAGCACTATAGCCTATCCTGGGCTGCCCAACACCTACTGACTTTTACCTCCTAAGCATCTCTGCTTGATAGCAATGATAATTAGTAAAGAGTCACTAACTCACAAACTCATCTCAGACAAGTCACTTCAGATTTCTGAGCCTCTGTTTCCTCTTATGCTAGTTGAATTTCTGACTTAAAAATACTTGATTTTACACTTGATTTCAGCGTGTTTTATCACTGTAAAGTCATATGACAGCAAGAGCTGTATTATAAACATTTAAGTAATGTTTGTGCCCAGGATCCGTGAATGGATACACCTATGAAAATCCTAAAGGCACCATTTCTAACATGTTGTAAGCTAGTTTGGCATCAGAAGCCTGTGGATAGTGCTTATCTCCCATTACTGCACAGGGAGAGAAAGCAATCCACTAATCCTTCTCATTGCTTCTCAGTTCAGTTGAACCCTCCAAAGTGCAAGTTATGGGGACAGACTTATAATCTGAAAGTGAGACGCTCCATACTGAAAGTCTTGGTGGAGAAGCCCCAAAAGACCTGTAATTATTTTTCTAAGCACACTTTCATAAAGTTATTAGGTACACTTTTTGGAAAAGAATGTCTGACGAGGGACACAGCACACAGTTCAGTTCCAGCCATGAATATGATACAAGGTTTTCGGGAAAACATAGCAAAGGGCAATAGGAGTCTACTTATCAGCTCTTTCATTTTCTTTTTCCCACTCTGTGCATCTGGCTGATCCTTTGCGTTATATGCAATTGCTTGACAGAATTACAGATGCCTTCTAAGAGAAAAGCTTGCTGTTATAGATAGGCTTTGGACATTCCATTTGTTTGGAGATAATGCCTTAAAAATAACACCACAACAAAGTGTATGATTAAAGAATGAAGTAATTTACAGATAAGAATAGATATGTTAGGTGAAATAATGGCTCTTCTGTGCCACCTACCTATGACTAATAGTTGAAAAGTGATCAGAGAATATGTAATGAAGGAATTCAAACACATAAAATGACAATAATTAGGTGTGATAGAATACACAAAACTGAAAAACATATGACAAACAGGGAAAAGTACATATAGAATATAAACCAGACTGAGTTTATTCAGTGTAAAAAGAGCAGTTAGACATCAATAAAGCTAAACAGGCATATGAAAATAAGCAAAGATAGGATAGGACAATACAACAAAACAGAAAATTTATGGCTTATAAATATAAGGGAAAAAATGTCAGGGACTGCCCTAAATAAATTATATTTAAAAACTAAAAAATATTTTTAACCATGAATTAACAAAGCATTTTAAGACATAGTAATAGTATTTCTTCATAAAAGTTCAGGAAAATTGGCATTGTCATCCATAATTTGTGGGAAATAAGTTAGTAGAGTCTTATTTGAAGAAAATGTGACAATATTCATCAAAAGCTATGGAATTTTGCATGTTTTTTCTTAAATTAAGGATTTATACTAAGGTGATAATGTATGTGTACCAAGATGTTATTACAAGACTACTTTGAAGTATTGTTTATAGCATTAAAAAATAGTAAGAAATATCAAATAATAGAGTACTCATTAAATAAATACTACCTATTCAAAAAAAGAAACACTAATAATCAAATAGGGTGCTAAAAATAAACATTCAATGATGTGTAAAATGTTGCAAACAAGTGAAAATACCATATTATTGTGAAATGCAATCTTGTTTTCTTAAAAAAAGAAAATATGAGCATTACACACAAATGCATATGCATATGTCCAAAGACATGTACCAAAACAAACAAAAAATTATGATTAAAATGGTATAATGAGATTTCTAACTTTTCCATTCTTTACATTTTGCTATTCTTTCAATGTTTTCTAAAATGGATAGTATTTTTGCAAAAAGAAAAATATTTTAAAGTCTCAAATATACTTGAAGATGGTATCATTACATCAGTATATTTTTATACTATCATGTTAAAACCACTATATAATAGATGGAATAAATTAAAACAAAATCTCTAAAATCTCTTTTAAATTTGTTTTAACTTGCAGCTTTACTTATACAAAAGTATAAAGAAAAAATGAATATAATATATCCTGGCACTCAAAATATAACCACTGTGAATATTTTGGCATATATACTTTTCTATACAGATAGATAAATTTTTAGATATATGGTCTTTTTAAATAAATTTTCAGTACATGTGTATTTATAAATTGCTTTTCTACTTAACAGTATATCTCAAATATTTCCCTTAAATGTAATTCAAAATTTATTTTTACTGGACTCATTATTCTATAACATAAATACATTATCATGTATTTAATCAGTCCCACCTTATTGATCCTCCATGTTGCCATTTTTTTACACTATTAAGGCAAACACTTGTGAATACCATCAATATGAATTAATTTTGAACTGCCTTTCTGATTTTTCTAAGGATGAATTCTTAGATCTGGAATTATTGCCTTAAAGTAGCTAGCAAACTTTGCCAAACTGCCTTTGAGAAAAGTTGTCCTAATTAACACTTCTACTTTAATTTTATGGAAATTGCTGTATGTCTACACCCTTGAAAACATTAAAGATTACCATACTTTCCTTCATTTGCCAGGTTAAATAATAAGTTTCCGCCTATTTTTATTCATATTTTCCTTTTGTAGTATGTCCATTCATGTCATTTATCCTTTGGTTTATTGGTACTAACATTATTTTCATTGACTAATAAAAATATATTTTATATTGAGAATATATATTGGGTACCACTAACCTAAAATTAGGAACATTTAGTAGAAAACCTGGTGAGATGTGTTAGATACCAAGCAAATGATACCAAGATCTCAGTCTCTATACACCTGTGCTGAATCAAATCTCAGAGACAGAGTTTTGGGTGAAGTGGCAAAGAATCTACCTGCCAATGCAGGAGTTACGGGTTTGATTCCTGGGTCCAGAAGATCCCCTGGAGAAGGAAGTGATAATCCACTCCAGTCTTCTTTCCTGGGAAATCCCATGGACAGAGGAACCCAGTGGGCTACATTCCACGGGTTCACAAAGTGTCAGACACAACTTAGCGACTAAACAACAACAGAAGAGAATGGCTTTTTTGCTTTTCCAGGCAAAGGGGGACAGACTCCTGCCCTCATAAACTATGTGTCCAAACCCAGGAGGATTTGTTGAGTAGTTTTATAGCAGCGGATCAAGGATGAGGTTGTTGATAAAATTAGGATGTGTACAGGACTTGCACTCCTTTAATCTTGTTTCAGGTAATTTTTCTGAACTTCTCTGCTTACTTTAGTTTGGCCTCAAGTGGTCTTCTTTGGAAGGAAGAATGCTGATATATTCCACAAGTCAGAATGAAGAATGCTGACCAAAATCTTTCCATGAGGGTTTTAGTTCTAAAAAAGAGGTTTAAAGATTTTGTTATGTGTATCCTTTGAGGCAGAACCAGGACCCTGCCCCGAGGCCACATTATTGTTTCTTGGCTGTTCCTCTCTTAACTCTGCATCTCCTTCCTTCTGGAACAGCATCTAATTGAATCTGCAATTTGGAACTCAGGGAAGGTCACCGATGGTGAACAGAAACACTCCCCATGTCTAGGATCCCCTATGGGGTCCTGCTGGGTTTCACAAAGGGGTAAATCAATGGAGTCTCTGTGTGTGCATGCATGCTAAGTTGCTTCAGTCGTGTCCAACTCTTTGTGACACTATGGACTGTAGCCCACCAGGCTCCTCTGTCCATGGGATTTCCCAGGCAAGAATACTGGAGTGGGTTGCCATGCCCTCCTCCAGGGGAATCTTCCTGACCGAGGGATTGAACCCATATCAATTATGTCTCTTGCACTGGCAGGTGGATTCTTTACCACTAATGCCACCTGGGAAGCTCAAAGGAGTATACTGTGCTGTACTTAGTTGCTCAGTAGTGTCTGACTCTTTGCAACCCCATGGACTGTAGCCCACCAGGTTCCTCTCTCCATGGGGATTCTCCAGGCAAGAATATTCGAGTGGATTGCCATTCCCAGCTCCAGGGGAATCTTCCCAACCTGGGATCAAACCCAAGTCTCCCGTATTGCTGGTGGATTCTTTACCATCTGAGCCACCAGGTAAGCCAAAAGGAGTATATATCTAATAGTAAATATCCATCACAGCATTTGGAATTTCTGTAGTTTGTGTGTGTGTGTGTATATATATAGTACCTTCATTTCAACTAAGATTAAAGTATTGCATGGCGACTATCTGCATTCTCCTTTACCACATAATGTTTTATGTTCTACTTTCTGGTTAGGGTATTTGTCCTGTATCTGTATTAGATTTACCAAATATTTTTGTAGTCTGGCTTCTCATCTAATCAACTAATGCTAGAAAGTACATGCAGAAAAGGACATGCAGAGTTCTTTCTGCTAAGTACTCTCAGCAACAGAAGCTAGAGGGAACAGGTGGATCCACATGGGAAAATTGAAATGTTCATTGAGTGTAATGCTTATTATAGAACATCAATGATCCAAAAAAGGAAGATAGATTTATCAGATGGGAATTCTGAGAATCAATTGCTCCAGATCACTGGTTAAGGTTACCATGTAAAGCCATTTCTCTTATCTTTATGATAACAACCTTTCATACTTACAAAAGGATGGTGATGGATGAGAATTGAACCAAGAGAGCCATATGTAATGAAATGTTCATATAAAATTTGTGAAAGCTTGGAACTTTGATCTGAACTGGGACATTGTATTTGCTACATCCATGCTGTTGGTTTAGAATTAACACAATGAAAGCTCCTAAGATTTTGCATGCTGGAAAACTGAGTCTTCATGAAGTAACATCAGCATTCTCAAGAAGGTTATTATTCTGCAGAAGGTTAGGTACTGGGTTGGTTCTCATATGTTTACAAGCTTCCACCAGCTACCACTAGAGGCCAGGACAAAAATCTATTTCCTTAGGAAAGGATCAGAAAAGATACTTTCTACCAGAAAGAATCACTTGAGAATGCATTTATAGCTAAAGATCAGATAGGGTAAGTGATCTGATTTGTAATCTAAATGAGTGTTTCTTTGTTACTTATCATTTTATAAGTAGCAAGGCGACTCTATTTACTTTTTGATGTTAAAGACAAAATGGCTGATAAGAAAAAGGTGCTAAAAGAAACCTCTTACCTAATATAAGCCTTTATTTCTGGTAAAATTAACTAGTAGAGAACCTTTGTAGACTACCATTGTTAGCAACAGCATAGAGGATAGTAGCTATGCAAAGCAGACCACTATAAAACTTTATCAAGAGCAAGAGTGAAAACATTTGGTAAATGAATGCTTTGGGAAAGGATAATCTGTAGCTGGAATAATTGCACTATTTTGCAAGCACTCAGTCTGAAAAGCAGCCACACTCTATGCTGAAACTGAAAGAAAAATAAATCCTTGTGACAGGAAAATGATGCACGTTGAAATACTAAATAAAATACTGTCAGATCCTTTAGAGTCCATTTTGGCTTTTATTTAAAAACTCACAGATTGCATGATTCTTCAATTTGCTGACCAGCCATAAATGCACAGCTTGTTCATGTTCCAAAACTAAGGTGACTTCCCACAGGCATAGGATAAGGTAACAGAGACAAGATGAGAAAAAGAAGAAAAGGAAAGGAATACATACTGAAGAGCTATTTCAATCCTAACCATTTCTCACTTTAAAAATGTTATGATAGTGGAAGTCTCTGAGTTGTGTCTGACTCTGTGTGACCCCATGGTTCTCCAGGCCAGAATACTGGAGTCGGTAGTCTTTCCCTTTTCCAGCAGATCTTCCCAAGCCAGGGATGGAACCCAAGTCTCCCATATTGCAGGCAGATTCTTTACCAGCTGAACCACAAGGGAAGCCCAATATTTTAGTCAACAAATAAAAAGCCAAGTTTTTAAAGGATATGGACCTTTTGTTTCAAATGTCTGCCAAAGCAAATAAATAGTTTCCTTTCAGGGACAATCCTACAGATAAGCAGAATCTGCAACTATCTAGAGAAGTGTGTTAGTCTCTCAGTCATGTCTGACACTGTGTGACCCTATGGACTGTAGCCTTCTAGGTTCCTCTGTCCATGGGATTCTCCAGGCAAGAATACAGGAGTGGGTTGCTCAGCTCTCCTCCAAGGGATCTTCCCAGCCCAGGGATGGAACCTGAACCTCTTGCATTGCACGTGGATTCTTTATCGTCTGAGCCAACAGGGAAGCCCCAACTATCTAGTGAGGATGATATCAAAAGTAGACAAGATCCTCTTCCTTTGGGGGCTTTTCATCTTATTTTCCTGTCTCATTTGAAATAGACATTTTTAGGATATCTTTTAATGAAGTATAAGAGAAATATCTTTAAAGTTAACTTTTCAAAGGGAAGATTTATAGACTGTAAGAATGTTGGACTAATAGTTTGTCAATTTCCTCATTTCACAGATGAAGGAACTTAAGCCCAGAAAGTAGAGTCAATTGCTCCAAGTTTCTCCAAATGGACACATGAGGGAAGATAACATAAGCTAGAGAAAGTTCTAGCCACTCTCAAGAACACAAAAAAAATTTAATAGTACACTATCTCCTATAAATTTATCTGATTAGCTAGTTTTTACCTTAAAAGAGAAAAATATTTTTAAAGGAGAGATGACAAGACACATAAGAGAAAAGAGCAAAGGAAACATCCAAGTTCTCAGGAGATTGGTTAGAAAGTAAACTCAGAGATCAAAAAAAAAAAGAAAAAGAAAAAAAAATCAGTAACAGAAGGGTACAGTGACAGGGGAATAAGACAGAAGGTGACAATGAGGGAAAGAAAGATAATGGAAACAATCATTGTCAGCTTGACAACATAGTCTAGACTCCTGATTTACAAATACAGGGGCAGAGACTAACTATAATTATTTTCCTCAAATAAGAGAAGAATCTTGATACTAACTTAAGATGCAAATAAAAGTCAATAATTTCCTACTTTTGATTTTGATTTGTAGTTCATTCATTGTCTTCCATTAGTCCTTTATTTTGGCCACCTTCATTAGATATCCAAGTTCACATTTTGATTTCTCACATTTGCATTTTATCTGAAAATATGAAAATGACACAAAATGAAAAAAAAAACTTTTCAAAGGTTTTGATAAGGTAAGTTAAAGTCAATGTGTTCAGCTTTAATTCTGAATGTCCTTGTTTTTATGAATTGAAGGCAGATCCTTAATATACAATTTAAATGCAGCTTTGACTGACTAGAAAATGCTATTTTAAACCCCAGAAGACACAGATCAAAGGACAGTAAAAATGTATCTATATTTGATTTAATGACACTTTTAATTAAAATAAAAGGAACATTTGTCCAAATCTTGATCCATTGATTATTCAAGTTCAGTTTAAGGCTAACCTGCTGTAGCTTTAAGGAAATCTATAGCCTAATATATTAAATGTAACAGAAACTACCTGTTTGTAATAAAAATATCTATATGGCTTCAAAGACACCTTAGGTTGCTAAGCCCAATTTTATGTGTTGTGTTTATAGCTTTAATAGTGTCATTTTCTTATCTTGAAGAGATCCTCACTTTCCTCTATTGACCTCCAGGAGCACTTTAATGGGAGTTTATAGCATTGTTTCTCTGTCTAGTAATAGCTGACACTTCTCTTCCAGTTTCTTTCTTTTTTTTTTTTCCCCAAAGTACTATTCACTGAGCTACCACAGCTCCATTTACACAAAAATCTTGAAGATTGCTCTAATTGTACATAACACATTGCCATTTTATTTAATCAATCTAGGGACTTCTGCTGTCACTTCTTTCCAGTGAACTCTTAAATAATGACCCTCAAGTATTGTCTGAACTTCAGATCCATGTGGCCAAATGCAGATTTAAATTTCCAACTGGATAGCCCACTTCTCCTTTCCATATCAGTTTAGTTCAGTCTCTCAGTCATGTCCAACTCTTTGCGACCCCATGGAAGGAAGCATGGAAGGAAGCATGGGAGGAAGCATGCCGGGCTTCCTTGTCCATCACCAATTCCCAGGACTTACTCAAACTCATGTCTATTGAGTTGATGATGTCATCCAAACATCTCATCCTCTGTTGACCCCTTCTCCTCCTGCCTTCAATCTTTCCCAGCATCAGGGTCTTTTGAACTGAGTCAGCTCTTTGCATCAGGTGGCCAAAGTATCGGAGTTTCAACTTCAATATCAATCCTTCCAATGAACATTCAAGACTGATATCCCTTAGGATGTACTGGTGGGATCTCCTTGCAGTCCAAAGGACTCTCAAGAGTCTTCTCCAACACCACAGTTAAAAAGTATCAATTCTTCAGCACTCAGCTTTTTTATAGTCCAACTCTCACATCCATACATGACCACTGGAAAACCCATGGTCTTGACTAGATGGACTTTTGTTGGCAAAGTAATATCTCTACTTTTGAATATGCTGTCTAGGTTGATCATAACTTTCCTTCCAAGGACTGAGTATCTTTTAATTTCATGGCTGCAATCACAATCTGCACTGATTTTGGAGCCCCCAAAATAAAGCCTGCATCTGTTTCCACTGTTTCCCCATCTATTTCCCATGAAGTGATGGGACCAGATGCCATGATCTTTGTTTTCTGAATGTTGAGCTTTAAGCCAACTTTCTCACTCTCCTCTTTCACTTTCATCAAGAAGCTCTTTAGTTCCTCTTCACTTTCTGCCATAAGGGTGGTGTCATCTGCATATATGAGGTTATTGATATTTCTCCCAGCAATCTTGATTCCAGCTTGTGCTTCTTCCAGTCCAGCATTTCTCATGATGTACTCTGCATATAAGTTAAATAAGCAGGGTGACAATATACAGCCTTGACGTACTCCTTTTCCTATTTGGAACCAGTCTCTTGTTCCATGTCCAGTTCTGACTGTTGCTTCCTGGCCTGCATACAGATTTCTCAAGAGGCAGGTCAGGTGGTCTGGTATTCCCATCTCTTGAAGAATTTTCCACAGTTTATTGTGATCCACACAGTCAAAGGCTTTGGCAGAGTCAATAAAGCAGAAATAGATGTTTTTTCTGGAACTCTCTTGCTTTACTGATGATCCAGTGGATGTTGGCAAGTTGATCTCTGGTTCCTCTGACTTTCAAAAACCAACTTGAACATTTGGATGGTTCACATACTGTTGAAGCCTGGCTTGGAGAATTTTGAGCATTGCTTTACTAGCATGTGAGATGAGTGCAATTGTGTGGTAGTCTGAGCATTCTTTGGCATTGCCTTTCTTTGGGATTGGAATGGAAACTGACCTTTTCCAGTCCTGTGGCCACTGCTGAGTTTTCCAAATTTGCTGGCATATTGAGTGCAGCACTTTCACAACATCATATTTTAGGATTTGAAATAGCTCAACTGTAATTCCATCATCTCCATTAGCTTTGTTTGTTTTGATGCTTCCTAAGGCCCACTTGACTTCACATTCCAGGATGTCTGGCTCTAGCTGAGTGATCACACCATCATGATTATTGAATCATGAATATCATTTTTGCATGGTTCTTCTGTGTATTCTTGCCACCTCTTCTTAATATCTTCTGCTGCTGTTAGGTCCATACCATTTCTGTCCTTTATCGAGCCCATCTTTGCATGAAATGTTCCCTTGGTATCTCTAATTTTCTTGAAGCGATCTCTAGTCTTTCCCATTCTGTTGTTTTCCTTTATTTTTTTTTCCATTTATTTCCTTTCCATATACATCTTTCTTAAACTGCTGTTCTTGATTTTGCTTTTCCTATGAATACTTGAGCCTCTTTCCCAGTCACTCAGGGCTTGAGCACTTATCACCCTAGACTACTGTCTCTCCCTGACCCTTTACATTTAGTCTCTTTCCAAGTGCTCTGGATTCTACTGCCTCAATATCTCTTGCATTTGTCTCCTCCTAGCTATTGTCACTGCCAACATTCTGGTTAATGCTCTCATTGTTTTTCATTTGGGGCTACTCTAAAAACTTTCTAATTGATCTCTCACCACTTATTTCCTCTTCATGCCATTGAATGCTACATATACCATTAGAAGGATTTTCTTTAAGACAACTCTGATGAATCACCACCATGCTCAAAAAATTTCAGAACCTTTCTATTGCCAGCCAACAAGGTATTAATCACTGACTCTGGCATTTAAAGTTATCTATGATATGGCACCAAACTCCATATGCTGTGCTTCCTCTATATTCAACTTATGTCCAATGAAACCAGAATTCTGACTTTTTGAAAATGACTTATGCTCTTCTCTCATGTGCCTTTGATCATGCTGATTTTTCTCTCCCTCTCTTCATGAGAAATACTAGTCAGTGCTGAGCTTTCTCTCCCTTGCTCCAGAGAAATCCACCAAGGTCCATCTCAAATTGACTTCTTCCCTACAGTTGTTTGTACCTGCCTTTTAAAGCCATTTCAATGAACTAAGTTGGTAAATCTAAAGGGTTACTTTTAGCGGCAACCTGAAGAAAACCTTGATCAAAACTACAAAGGTGATTCAAACCATACTAAAGTTCAGGAGACGTAATCTTTGGGTGCCATGCAGAAAAATACTCTGCATGAATAATCATTCAGTGTCAAAGGATAACTCAACCAGGTTGAGCTATGTCAGGTATGGCCAATACCTAGGCAGGCATTCTACCTGTCCTTTTTTTAATGTCCGTGGTAGATACAAAACAATCTTTTGCTCTTGTGACTCTAGTCTGGGGGATAGTTAATTCTGGAAACATTAAACCAAGAGAAACATTACCAGAGAAACATTGTTAAGAGAAACATTAAACCGAGTAGCTATTTCTGGGCTGGGTATTTCCTGATCCTTGCTTATCCATTTACCTATGAACTCCAATTGCATTCAGGCCTTACTATGTTACAGAACACTTTTCTCTACTTTGCACTATGCATCATTTGTGTATTTCTCTTATTTTCCCCCACTGGTCTGTAAGACCTTTGAAAGAAAACACTATGTCTCAGTCATTGAAACCCTAAAGTTTCTATATAAGAGGGAATTAAGGTGGCAAACTCCTCGTAAGAATCAGGAGGGGGAAGGGCTGAGGCTAGGAAGCTGTATCTGCATATCATACATACTATTATATTCAGGCTATGCATATTTCTAGTGGCCTGGTGGGTGGGTTCTAGTGGAAGTCATGGAAGAGCACCAAAGCTCTCTCAGGGCTCCCAGTGTCAACTGAACTTTATCTTATTTCCTATTAGTTCTACCTACACTCTAGCAGATATATCTGTAATTATCAATAATCAGTAACTATCAATGCAACTCTGTACACAGACCTGCTTAAATATGATTATCTCTACTACCTTCCCAAATGGTAACCACTTGCTTACCTCTGCTCCCCTCTCTCTTTTTTCCTTTCATCCTCTTTGCTTCATTTCTTCTTTCTTTCTTTCTTTTTGTTTTTGTTTTTGTTTTTGTTTCTTCCTTCTTTAGTTTCTTATCAGAAAAGAAAATGCATTCTTTGGAGTTTGGATAGCAACTGTGGTGCAGTAGTTTGGGGGTCAGACAAACTTGACTCAGTACTCCAGCTGTGTCATTAGCTGTGTGCCTTTATACAAATGTCTCTGTTCATCAGTGTTTTAAACTAAAACTTAAATAATAGCATTTCTGCTTTAACATGGAGAATAGAGAAGAAATGATAGTATGCTAAAATAATTAAGGCACCAAAGTACAAAGTGCACTTATATTCCTATTTGGGTTAAAGTGGATCCCTTCAACAGTTCTTTGAATTTATACATTTGAATGAGATTGATTAAAACCAGGAATATATTCAGAATTTTAATACTCTCTGTATTTTTGTTGTAGTTTATGTACTTGTGCAATTTCAAAAATATGATTGGAAATTACTCTTTGTTCTTAAACAAATTAAGAACCCTTGTGCAATGAGATAGCACAAATGCTCATTTCACTTATGTTAATATTTCCAGAAAGCCTGAGCACTGTTTATGATTCTGGTAATGTAGATGGATATTGTTTTGCTATCATTGCATCAGCTGTGAAACTACAGAATTTTACCATCTTAATGGGACTTATCTCAATAAGATTTAAGAAAATAACTTTGCTGTTATTTGGACATCCTATTATCATCTACTCAAAATTTGGCACCAGAAAACTGTTTCCTTTATATTCATTTGCTTTTGGAAGAAATAGGAAATTTAGAATAGGTTTTCTAGTAAAATGGTGATTGGCTAATTTTTTTTTTTATCAGATTATGTTTTACCTGCTGCCCAGAGCTCATTTAAGTTACTAGCTACTATCTATAAAATGCTACATGATGAAAATACTTTCCTCAGTAAGTATATATTTCCTTTTTCTAATAGGCATATTTTTCCTAAATAATACAGGGAATAAATTGGTTCAAATAACTAGAAGTTCAGAGACAGAGCAGCCTTTAGGAGCAGTTGTGATCAGAAGCTCCAACTCCACATTTTCTGAATTCTTTTATCTCTACTCTCATCTGGGTGGTGCTGGCTACATTCTCAGGCTGATATTGAAATGGTTACAGCAGTTCTGGACTTTTCATCCAGTCAACTTAATGTTCAGAAGGAAAGTGGTACATCTAGTTTTTTGTTTTGTTTTGTTTTGTTTGTTTGTTTGCTTTTAAGGAGATCTAAGGTGTTAGTTAAAAGGCTTCTCATGACTGAATCAAAGATAGCAAGCAGGTGTTGATAAATAAAGTTTTTTATATGTGGAGGACCTGCCATTTACTATTACCTCCACATAGAGGGACTAGATGACCCACTTTTGTATCCTGCTTAATATATATTTCATATAAGTAATTCCTTCTTTATATCTAAACACCATCTCAGTGCCTATGTTTTCCTCATCTACTTTTTTGACATAGTGTTGATATCTCTGTTAGTAAATTATAACACTCTCAAAGAAAACATGATTGTGCATATGTGATGCTGAGCACTTGATTAAGAATGGAAGAAAACAATAGAAATTACATGTCTGGTGCCATTTAAGCAGATGATTTTCAAAATTTACATATTTATTTTCTTAGTGAAAGACTACATTTCCTTTGTAGTTCTTCATAGCTTCCCTCCATGTATCCAAGCACCACACTTTTGTGTAGGTCAAAGACTCAGATATATGTATTAGAATCTTTATGTTGCCACTTACTACCAATGTTACGTTGAATGAATTACTTAAACTTCCTGAGCTTCAGTTTCCTTACCTATAAGATGAACATACAAATTTTTTAGCTTATAATTTTTCTGTCATTCATTAAATATTAGTTTCCTCCTCTTAACATTTTTCTTTACCCTTATGTTTATTTTCTTAACAAAAAGACTTAGACATAATACCACTTAACTGAAGTAATTAATATCTGCAACAACCTAAGTACTTAAGACTGGTGTCACCAGCCTTTCAAAGGTATCCTAAACCTTTCCCTTTTCTATTTCTGTTTAACTTAATCTCACATTAGAAGTCTATCTGCCAACCAAGTCCTTTAAATAAGAAATTGGAGGTTTTCTAGGAGTTGTCTTTTCATTTGCTTTATATACTTGAAAAATATACTGTTCTTATTGCTTGTAGCTTGATAAAAGCACATCTCCCTATCAATTTAGATTCCAGGCTCATCTCAAAACAATTTGATATTTTTTTAAAAAATTACTTCACAATAACTTGGAAAATTTTTACTTTGTCACTCTCATTTACTTTCTAGGCTTTGAGGAAACAATATGCCAGCATAACATTTTTGTTTTTTTTTTTTTATGATGGAGATAAAAGTTCCTGCCAATAGATGAAAAAGAGTGAAATATTGCTATTACTAGAAACATGGATGGACCTAGAGAAGATTATACTAAATGAAGTAAGTCAAGACAAATATCATATTATATCACTTATGTGTAGAATCTTAAAAATGATAGAAATTAATCTATAAAAAAACAGAAACAGACTCATAGACATAGAAAGCAAACTTATTGTTACCAAAAGGGAAAGGGAGGAAGGGTAGGGATAAATTAGAAGAATGGGATTGACAGATACAAACTACTATACACAAATTAAATAAGCAACAAGGATTTACTGTATAAGATAGGGAAATATATTTAATATCTTGTAATAACCTATAATGGAAAATAATTTGAAATATATATATTATTAATGCATTATTAATATATATTAACACACATATATATAATTGAATCACTTTGTTATATGCCTGAAACTAACACAATATTGTAAATTGACTATATTTCCATTTAAAAAAATCCTGCTGATACACCATAGTAATTACTCTCATCCAAGTTTCAAGCTAGAATTAACCAGACAGACAACCAATAGATTATATTGCTGTGTTGTAGAACATGTCCCTTCATTTTGAACTGATTCAACAGAAAAATATTTGAAATTAATTTTCAACAGATAAAGAAGTTGCAACACGGCAGAATTATAAATGTCAAGGTAACATTGATGTTAAGAAGTGCATATTTTTAAAGGACTAGAAGTGGCGGATTACACATCATTGCAGGAATGCTGCAATGAGGCTTCACTGTATTTACTTATAAGAGTATTATTAGCATAGCAATTTTGCAAGGTTAATATTCTGCTAAATTGTCTCAAATGTTTCAGCTAACTCTTCTAATTTTATGAGAAATTGTTACTAAAATAATATCTCTTATGGAAAATACATATTGAAGTGCCAGACAAGATAAAAACATTTTAATAAATAAGCATTATATTGCAAAGGAGTTATATCTTATTTGAACCTGGTGTAATGAGTAATGGAGCATTTCAGCTTGATACAATGAGTAATGAAAACTTTCAATGACACTGATGATTCACTGTGTCATTAAAATATACTGAAATTTTAAAAGAGAGACATTAAAATCATCACAGACATCCTTTCAGAGTCTACAAGAATAAAGCCTGAATTATTTTCCATGCTCTGGCAGAGCAGGAGACAGAAACTGCTTGCACAAGTTGTTCAGTAGAATCCTAAAAGAAACAGAGAGTCTGAATAATTTATTTCTCCTGTAGTTGCCAAATACTGTACTACAAAATGGTATATCTGATGAAACTAACCCTTTGTAACTTGACATCTTAATGGTCTAGTGTTAATTTTGACTAGACTTTGTAACATCATTTATTTTTCATTATCTCTGAAGATTTGCACTGACTTTGTAAGATTGTTAACAACTGAATGTAAAATTGGAGTTATAAATCAAGGATGAAAATGGGAAAACCAACTTTACTATAAAATAGTGTATCATTTTCATTTCAATAATAGGATCAAATAAGTAAATCTCTTTGCTGTGATCAAAAAACATTTTAAATCACGATAACATTTTTTCTACTTTCAAGGATTATTTCTAATCTCCCCATGCTTTTTCTATATGGATTTTTTAAACTGTTAATTTTCCCTTAACATATATGTGGCAGCTAATTCAATGTTGCTGATGGCTGTATTTATGCAGTGGATAATGTTAGATGGCAAAATTAGAGTGCTACTAATATTATAAAATTTCTTTTTGAATCATCTTCTAGAACCAGAGTTGAGCAAAATATATGACCTGCTCCAGGTCAGTGGGTTCAAGGAGAATAAAAAGATATGTCTAACGACTGAACTGAACTGAAAGATGGCAAATGTTAATTGCCTAGGTCTTTTTTCCTTTGAGCTTTCTCAAGATTCAGGGAAAGGATGTTTCATCTTTCAGAGTTGATAAAAATTTTATCTGGGAAAGCTCTCTATAAGAAATCATTCCAAATATAAGTTGGTTATCAAAAACTAGCAGCTTTGGCACTGAAGGAACTTCAGCCCAGTCTAGCAAAGTTTCATCTCTGGAATTTCACAACTAATGTAATTGTGTCCATTTTGCAGTTGCCAATTCCACTCAGTGATTTCATTTGTCACTTGGAATCTGTCAGACTCTCATAGACATAATATTCAGCACTCAAACTGGAGGTCACTAAGCTGTGCAGTTGGAAAACAGTATGACTTTAACAGCGTGGATGCAAATACAGCAGTTATCAAAAAGAGGCAATGGATTTCTCATAAGATTAAAAACATGAATTTAAGGTTAGAAAACATAATTGGTGTTTTCCTGATGGCTCAGATGGTATATAGCCTGCCTGCAATGCGGGAGACCCATTTGATCCCTGGGTGCGAGGATCCCCTTGAGAAGGAAATGGCAACCCACTGCAGTATTCTGGAGAATGCAATGGACAGAGGAGCCTGATGGGCTACAGTTCATGGATCACAAAGAGTCGGACACTACTGACTGACTAATGACATCAACAACAACAAAATATAATTATCGATCAAGATTCTGAGAGATAGTTGTCTTGAAGCACACTTAAGGGAATATTGCTATTAATGTTATTTTAAAGTGATAGATTTTTGTTCTATTTCATGTCTCCCAGTTTCTTAACTTCTCATAGTTTTGGTCCTATTACATAATTATTCCTCTATGTTTGTTGATTCTGTAGCAATAACTTTACAAAATACTTTAAAATTTATTTGTGTTATTATTTTCAGACACCAAAATAGCATGCTCACATTTCTCAGCGCAAGACATATCAATAATCACTAGTTGTTAGATTGACTAGTATTTAGTGTGATCAGTAATTCTTCCAAAAACCAATCAGCCTCACTAGCTTGAACCAATCACTTGTTCTTTCATAAAGATATTTGTTAAAACCCTACAAATAAGAATTGGAAATTCTTAATTCTTAGTGTTTAGCTATCTATGTGAGAATGACTTCTTGTAAGAGCTATTCAATTTCAAGCAGCATTGCTTAGAATACTCAAGTAACATCTCAGTTACTTTCAAACATGAATCAGAAGCTCAAAAGCTATGTCTTAAAAATAATACTCTCTTTAATGTGTTTCAATATTAGCTCAGGATCAAAAATTAGTAAATAAAAAAAGGAAATTTGATTTTCACATTAACATATTTCGTGGCAATGTCCTTAAATATTTTTACCATTTTGTTAAACTGCTGCATCCTGAATGTGACTGGAATTTACTTTTTAGTGCTAAATTGTTGACTCATCACCACCACCCCTTATGCTTGTTCAAGCAACAGACAGAAAAATATATCTCTGTAGTTAAAGTATATTCATTTTGTTTTCCCAGCATGAGTTTTATCATTCTCTTTTGTTTGAAATTTATTAAGATCTATACTAACTGGTGGCACTTATGGTAAAAAAAAAAAAAAAAGCCAATGCAAGAGATGTAACAGACCTGGGTTCAATCCCTCGGTCGGGAAGATCCCCTGAGGGAAGGCATGGCAACCCACTCCACTATTCTTGCCTGGAGAATCCTATGGGCAGAGAAGCCTGATCAGGCACAGTCCATGGTGTCACAAAGAGTTGGACACGATTGAAGCGACTTAACATCACGAAACCTAAACCTTCCATAGGGATCTAGTGGTTAGGATTCAGCACTCTCACTGCTGTGGCCTGGGTTCATTTTCCGGTCAAGGAATAGGTAACTTGGGCTTCCTTTGTGTCTCAGATGGTAAAGAATCTGCCTGAATTGGAGAAGACCTGGGTTTGACCCCTGGGTCAGAAAGATCCCCTGGAGGAGGGCATTGCAACCCACTCCAGTATTCTTGCCTGGAGAACCCATGGACATGGGGTTGTCCACGTGGTTGCAAAGAGTCAGACATGACTGAGTGGCTAATACAATTCACACTCATACTGATTAAATCAATATTAGTACCATCACTGAATACTGAGTAAGCACAATGAGCACAACTCCATGCCCACCAATAGCCAAGATCATAAACCTTAAGATACAGTGCAAACTATGTTGGGCTTCAGTCAAAAATTGTCCTTTCTGACAATACTGACAATTACATAGTAATCACTCAACTTTAAGGAAGCTGAAGGCTGAGTAGTCTCCCAGTTCATCCTCAAGCTTCTTCTTAATTCATATGTTATTTTATGCTAGATAACTGGCAACTAAGGGCCTAAAAGTGAAACTCTAGTGGATCAAATATCACTAGAAATGTTTCACTTTAAGTCAACAATTGGTTGAAATAAAGCAAGGTGAAATACTAATGTAAAAAATTAATACACAGAAACCTCAATTACATAGAGTCAAGAGATCAGAAGGTGGAGTGCTTATGCTCTGTGATGATAAAAGAGCCCAATAGTAATAAGAAAGACTCTTCCCTTTTCCCGGCAACATCCAGACAATGAAAACCATAGATTCTGTTTACTAAAGCCATCCCAACTTCCTTTTCCTCTATAAAAGCATTCCCCTTCCCTTGCTGTTTGGGGATTTACACGTGGCCTGCTATATTTGTGTTACCCAAAAACTGAATCTGCCTCTTGGTGTCAATACAAAAGAGACAATCAAGCTAAAGATCAGAAGAAAGAAGGATTATTACCTGCAGCAAGGAAGGAGAACACTGAGAATTTTTCTCAAAGCAGCATCTCTCCAAACAGCAATATTGAGAAAGTTTGAAGCAAGGGTACATGTATATTCATAAAGAGGCTGGGTGGTTGATGATCTAACCTTTAGATGATTGAAGTCACAAGAGTCAGAAAAAGTCAACACCATCATCCCTTAGGTTCCAGTTGATCTAGTAGTTGAGCAGTTCAGGCTAAGTGTTACTATTGAAACAGAACTGGGAATCTTTACAATTGATATATTATCTTTGCTATTGTTACTTCTTTTGCCTGATAGCAGTCATTCTTTCTGGGGATCCCCTATCTTATTCGCTTTCAGCTGTAGACTATGAATTACAATTCTTTGCCAATCTTGAATAATCCCATTTTTGCTTGAGAAATAATTGACAATCTATTTATTTCAGGTCAATATTTTGGTGGCTTATATAGGAATCAAGAGAAGACCCCAACAAATCCAAAGCTGGTAAGTGAACAGGTGTGCTGTGCTTAGTCACTCAGTCGTGTCTGAGTGGCCCCATGGACTGTAGCCTGCCAGGCTACTCTGTCCATAGGAATTCTCCAGGCAAGAACACTGGAGTGGGTTGTCATGCCTTTGGAAAGCCATGGACCGAACCCAGGTCTCCCACATTACAGATGGATTCTTTACCATCTGAGCCACCAGGGAAGCCCAAGTAAACGTGTGTAGTATCCACATTAAGCCTATTTTTCCTCATTGATTTTCTTGCCAACTCCAGAATTTGAAGATATGTCTTTCTCCTGGATCCAAGCTTCTCCCCTCTTTGCATTTTGAAGATCCCACATTCTATTCAAGATCTGTTTTAAGATTTCATCCTTTCTGTTTAAGGCCTTTTTCTATATGCAAATACTTATTTGGCACTTCAGTCTTATTTGAAACCAGACTGTTTCAACTGAAACTATTTCAGCCTGCAGCCCATTCGTTTTGAAATAGGAACTGTTCCTCCAGGAATTGACTAGCCTTTGGCCCATGCCTTTGGGAGCAGAGGCTGATTCATTGGAACTATGCCAGTTCAGGCTTCAGCCCATTCCTTTAGAATAGTGGCTGTTCTATGGGAACTGAGCTGAGAATCCTTCAGCTTGGCTCCTCTGGGACCAAGCTGTTCTCTTAGAACTGGCTGGTATCAGGCCTGCAGGCTGTTTGAGAGATTTAAACTGTTTAAGATGTTTGAACTATAAGGTGTTAGAGATATTTGAAATGCTCAGGCTGAGTTGTTTGAGCTGGAAGCTGTTTGTGATAAGTTGTTTAAAAATTATTCTTTTCTTTTAGAGGAAAATATCTGAGAAATGGGATCCAGTTATCTAAATATTTTGAGTCCCCCTACAGGGACTCTGAGTGATTTTGTGTTTAAATATCATAGTCTTTCCTTAAGCACATTTCTAATGAAATGGACTGACTTGACTAAAGGCAATTTAGAATATCAATCAGTGGCCACAACTTTCCTTAAAACTGAGTTGGATTACCATAACTCTAAAGTTTCTAGAACTGAATGGAATGTGTGTTTTGATTGAATTTGAGGCTTCCAAATGTTATCAGTAGCCTAAAATTCCCTTTCTGTAAAATAAGATTTGAATATTAACTGAAAAAATCAAAGATAAAACAGCTTTCAAAGACTCATTCTCCTCTTCCTTGGTTTCTTTGTCTCAGGCCCTGCTTCCAGTGCCATCTCGTCTCTCTCCTTCAGTTTCTCATGCTCAGGCCTCACCTCCAGGAACACCATCCTTCCTTCCCTTCTATACTACCTACATCTCCTCCAAACCCTCAGTTCCATAGTACTGATTATCTTGCAGAATTTCCCTTTTCCTATGAACTTATCAGAAACTGCCCCTTTAAAATTAAGCCTTCTGAGGATCCAGAAACTAAACTCTTAACTTCTTATATTCCCTGAAGTAAAACTGAACTGTGAGCCACAGTCAGATTTTCCCTAAGTAGCCAAAGATCCCCACAGATTTGCCGAGTAATATAATATAGTCATTTAGCCTTAATTTGGTTTCTTTGACTTTTAGCTAGTTCATATGCTTGTTTGTGAAGGCCAGGCCTAGTGGTGGATGAAAATTGCTGGTAAGGAAAATCCTGAAAGGTTTCTAGAGTTACAACCAGAAGACCAGACTGCTCACTTATATGATTATACTCAGGCAATCTCTAGATGACTTAATTGGGCAATTTCTAAAGCTTTTACAGTCTGTGGATTGGAACACAATATAGACTGGCATACAAAAATCTGATCAGCCTATTCATGACTATTACAATTCAGTTCAGTTCAGTCGCTCAGTCATGTCCAACTCTTTGCGACCCCATGAATTGCAGCACACCAGGCCTCCCGGTCCATCACCAACTCCCGGAGTCCACCCAAACTCATGTCCATTGAGTCAATGATGCCATCCAGCCATCTCTTCCTCTGTCGTCCCCTTCTCCTCCTGCCCTCAATCCCTCCCAGCATCAGGGTCTTTTCCAATGAGTCAACTCTTCGCATGAGGTGGCCGAAGTATTGGAGTTTCAGCTTCAGCATTGGTCCTTCTAATGAACACCCAAGACTGATCTCCTTTAGGATGGACTGGTTGGATCTCCTTGCAGTCCAAGGGACTCTTAAGAATCTTCTCCAAAACCACAGTTTAAAAGCATCAAATCTTTGGCGCTCAGCTTTCTTCACAATCCAACTCTCATATCCATACATGACTACTGGAAAAACCATAGCCTTGACTAGACGGACCTAATCAGCTTCACATTATTTTTAAAGAAAATTGTAGTCTTTCTTAAGATTTTGATTCTGCCAAGGGTAGCTTTTAATTCTATATTAATGAGCTAAACTGTACAAGGATGGAATGGGAAACTACTAAAAAGGACAAGGGTAGGATGGGAAACTATGTCCACTCCAGATTTTGTTATATTGATAAACCAGCTCTCTCATACTCTGGATGAGTCACTTAAGAGGAAGACCATTGAAATTTATTGAAATTCATGAAATTAAAAGACCCTTCCTCCTGAGAAGAAAAGCAATGACTAACCTAGACAGCATATTAAAAAGCAGAGGCATGACTTTACCAACAAAGGTCTGTCTATTCAAAGCTAAATTTTTCCCAGTAGACATGTATGGATGTGAGAGTTGGAGTATAATGAAAGCTGAGTGCCAAAGAATTGATGTTTTGAACTGTGGTATTGGAGAAGATTCTTGAGAGACCCTTGGCCAGCAAGGAGATCAAACCAGTCAATCCTAAAGGAAATCAATCCTGAATGTTCACCGGAAGGACTGATGCTGAAGCTTAAACTCCAAAACTTTGGCCACCTAATGTGAAAAACTGACTCATTGGAAAAGACCCTGATGCTGGGAACAATTGAAAGCAGGAAGAGAAGGGGATGACAGAGGACGAGATGGTTGGATGGTATCACTGACTCAATGGACATGAGTTTGAGCAAGCTCTGGGGGTTGGTGATGGACAGGGAAGCTTGGTGTGCTGCAGTCCATGGAGTCATAAAGAAATGGTCATGATTGAGCAACTGAATTGAACTATTTGAAATTCTTATTCTTTACTGTGGTAAATGAAAGCCCCTAAATGAAATGAAAACCCTCCTAGTCTCTGTCATTATTGCAAAACAAAAAAAGTAAAAAAAAAAAAAATACTCAGGACATGGAAAAAAGATTTTTTAACAAATTTAATCACTTCAGACTCCTTCAATCCTCAGACCTGCCTTTCCAGTGTCCTCCCAATTTTCAGCTATGGGGCTCTAAGAAACTACAGAAGATCTTCCCAACCTTCCCTCCTAATTGGCTTGGAGAAACATTTCTTCAGATTAGAGATGAATCTCTTCCTGCACTAGCTGACATTGGAGCCATACTCCTGGTGCTCAACTCTAGTCGTATAAGATAGCCCTTGCCTTGGAGTATTAAGACAGTTCAAATAGTAGGGGTCCCTAATGAACCTAAAGATGTTCCTTTTTCTGAATTCACCCCCCCCTTCATTTGGGCTTTTTGAAACCTATACATTCTTTTCTCCTTTGTTCTTCTATCCCTACTCATTTATTAGGCTGAGACTTAGAGTAGCATCATGCTGGCTGCTTCTCCTCAAAAGTGGAAATAGTTCTAGAATTTGACAATAGTCCACAAAGAAACCATAAAAAATGAATTAAATAACCCTTTGATATATTTGATTCTTTCATCTTTGACAGTACTAGAGGTGATCCTGGAGTCACTGATCACTTGCCTTTACTGAATCAGCTACTGTAAACCTTATGTGCAAAATATCCAACTGATATTGGTAAAATTCAGTCTATCTCCCATCAAGATTCAAATAGATCCTTCAAAACCTCTTTCCAGAATTAATAAATATCCTATAAATAAAGAACCCTTTAAGGTATAAAGTCTGTAACAGAGGATTATAAGACTCAAGACCTCATTATTCCTTGTACTAGTCCATATAAAACTTCTACTTAATGGTGAGAAAAGCCTAAAGGCCAAGGATGGAGGTTTGTCCAGGACCTCCAAGCAATAAAAAACATTGTTATCCTTCCACATCTGTTGTCCTCAACTCTCATATGTTACTAACATTCTCTCCTTCTGGAAGCAAATCCTTTACTGTAATTGATTCATGTTGTGTGTTCTTTAGTATTCTAATTGATGAAGCTAATCACATTTTGGCCTTCACCTAGGGAGCAAAAAAAAATTCACCTGGATAGTAATGCCTCAGAATTCTAATGAACAGTCTTTCTTATTTCTCCCAAATCTTGACATCTAATCTAGATAATATAAATCTTTCTATGTGTCTACTTTGCTGCAATATGTGTATGATTTGCTTCTTTGCTCTCTCTCTCTAAACTTTCTTCACAGGATGCCAGAATCCATATCTAAGGCTTTTAACCCTAAAGAGATATAAGGTCACCAAGGAAAAATTGCAATTTTCCCCAACCTGGGTTTAATATGTAGGGCATCTGATATCAGAACAAAGATTATACCCAGACCCAAATGGACTTCATGGTGTCCTAAGTTTCCTAAAACTCTAAGCACCAACTGTGAAGCTTTCTCAGACTAGTTTGTTTCTGCCAAAATTGGATTCCAAATTTTTTTCTTATCAGTAAACAATCATATGTTTTACTAAAGAGTAACAACTTCAACCCAATTTTATTTGTAGAGCCAGACACAATTGCCTTTAAGCACTGGAGGAGAGTTTGATGAGCCCATCTGCCCTCAGGAATCCCAATTTTCAGATTTCTTTTTTCCTTTTTATATATGAAAAGAAAGGGAAGTCCTTGGGATGCTCATCCAAAAACGTGTGGACCACCATTGATCCATGATGTATTATGGCCAGCAACTGGACCCTGTGGCATGAGAATAACTTCACTGCTTTAGAGTCATTATTGCCACTGCCTTTTCTGTTAAGATCACCAATAAAATTGTAGTGGGATCTCCTTTAACCATTTCTTTTTTTAATCTTATGCAGTAGAAGCCTTCCTGAATTCCCATCACATTCATAATTTCTCAATCAGCCACCTCATCTCCTCTAAAGTTCTTTGTTAACTACCCCTCAGATAACTCTTTTATTTTGAAATAACCTTAACCTGGCACTCTTCTCTCCTTTATCACTGACAAAATATTTCATGAATTCTTAATGCTGACAAATCACCTCTTGACCCCTCATGATGATCTGCAGGAAATTCCCTTGGGTATTGCTGACTTCTAATGGTTCACTGATGGTTTGGATTTAAAAGGTGACAATGCAAATATTATGCTGGGTTTGTTATTGTAACTCCTTTCCATGTTGTTGAGGCAACACCTTTACCTATGGTTACTTCAACCCAATAGGCTGAATTATGTGCACTTATATGAGCTTCCCTGGTGGCTCAGTGGTAAAAAATCCACCTGCAATGCAGGAGACACTAGCTCAATCCCGAGGTGGGGAAGAGCCCCTGGAGAAGGAATAGCAACCTTCTCCAGTATCCTTACCTGGGAAATCCCATGAACAGACTAGCCTGGATAGCTACACTCCATGAAGTGGGAGTCAGATACAACTTAGCGACTAAACAACACACCAAATTTCACTTTAGCCAATGGCAAAACTGTCAATATTTATACTAACAGTAGATATACTTTTGGAATAGCTCATGATTTGGCAATGCTGTGCAAACAACATAGTTTCTTTAATTCCAGAAGGAATAAAATTTAAAATGTATCCCAAGTTTAGAATTACTGAATATAAAACCTTTACCTGCCACTTCAAGTATTATTCAAATTCTGAGGCATTCTAAACTTAACCCTCTAGAAGCTAAGGAAAATCACCTTGTTGATATTTCTGCAAGGACTGCTACCCTTATAGGAACCAACAGTAACCAAACCTCTGTAATAGTCCAAAGGAATATTTCCCCCAAATGATAGCTTAGAAAAACAGGCTGGAAAAGCCCAAAAATTTGCCTCAGAAAAAGAGAAACAAGATCGGAAATTTGGTAACCCATTCTAGTATTCTTGCCTGGAAAATCAATGGACAGAGGAGCCTGGTGGGCTACAGTCCATAGGGTCTAAAGAGTTGGACACAACTGAGCAACTGAGCATGCATGAGCACACTTGTCTCATCTGTCCAAAATACAACCCATGGAAGCCTACTTGTACTGCTCCTGAACATTTTAAACTGCTTAATGAACCTTTCAAGGTCTGGCAAATAGATTTCATACAATCTCCTCCATCTCATAGATACAAATGTGTTTTATTCATGGTGTATATGTTTCCACACTGGACTGCAGCCTTTCCGTTTAGACAGGCTATGATATCTTCTGTGGCTAAAGTCCTTTTTGGAGAAAGATTATTCATATCTAGGAAGATCCTCTTTAACTTTATGATGATAGAGGAACCCATCTTACTAATCAGGTACTTCTACAAATCTACTCTATTTGGCTGATTTTGCAACATTTTTACTGCATTTACTATCTTCATTACTCTAGGATAGTAAAATCCACTACTAGCATTATTTAAATTCAATTGACAAAATTTGTAGTGATCCTCCAAGGACCTTGGCCAAAAACATTAGTGTTGGTCCTTCTAAATCTCAGATATACCCCTTTTGAAATTCATGAACTCCCACCTTTTTTAGATAGTCACAAATGCCCAATACAGTTGGCTCCAGTCTCTTTTGGTCCACAACTGATAAAAAGAGAGATACTCCAATACTGCAAAAAGTTTAATTGCTTCTATTTAAAATAACAGTGTTTGGTAGAATAATCTTTTTACAATGTTCTCTCAGTAGACAAAGACCTTAAGCATCACACCTTACAACCTGGAGATTTTAGACACCTCCAGAAAGCTTCTCTTTAAACTTGTTGGGAAGGCTCTTATCAGGTACTGAAAACCAAACCTTGTGCTGCCAGACTCTTGGGAATAGGCTCTTGGATTTACATGACACACATAGAAAAAGGGTAAAACCTTGCCTGGACCCGCACATCATCTGGTGACCTGAAAATAAAAATGTCTTGAAGTTGAAGCAGCCAGAATCTGATGAGATGGCTTTCCCAATATATCCAGACCAGGCCTTGTGGAAATTTGTCATTACGCCTTTGACAATGGCATAATGCTTCATATGATCTTCAATGCCCGTGATCTTAATAACATATGAACTTTAGATAAAAAGGGCCTGAGAGCTCTCCCTCTTATCTCGCTTTGTAATTTGAATGTGATCTCAATAAATTTTCAGTTTGTGTAGTTTCCTTCTGATGTGAGACACCATACCTAGGAAAGATCCTTTCTGAAACTGAAAGACCAAAAGGTACTGAAACTGGAAAACCTGACTCTTGAGCAGTAATTCTTTTAGAGAAAGATCTTGATCAAAAGGGGAAAACTGTAAAAAAATAATAATAAACAAAAGCCTCAGTTACATGTGGTCAAGAAACAAGAAAGAGGAGCACTCATGTCTTGTAGTGATTACAGAACCCAAGAAGAAAAAAGACTCCTTTTTCTTTCCTGACAACTCATCCAGTGAAAAACCATAAACTCTTTTATTTATACAAGGGCATTTATGCCCTTGTTTGTAGTATTCTATACCTTATGGGGGAAGACAGATCCATGATTTTCAGAGAGCATGTAGTGTTAGTCACACAGTTGTGTTGGGCTCTTTGTGATCCCACAAATGGTAGGAACGTCAGGCTCCTCTGTCCATAGCATTCTCCAGGTAAGAATACTGGAGTGGGTTGCCATTTCCTTCTCCCGGGGAACTTCCCAACCCAGGGATCAAATCCAGTTCTCCTGCATTGCAGGCAGATTCTTTACCATTTGAGCTGCAGGGAAGACCTCGTGGGGTGGGGGGTGGGGCGGAGAATAATACTGAACAGAACACTCAATTAAATGTTGTCAAGAAACCAGAATGGGGAGCTCTCATGTCTTGCAATAATAAGAGATTCTAAGAAGAAGAAAGAATCCTTTTCCTTTCCTGGAAACAACTCATCCAGTGAAAAACCATGGACTTCTTTTTTTATACTATAGTCTTCCTATGTTCCTCTTCCTCTCTATAAAAGAGTTCTTTTTCCTTTACTATCCAGGGACTTACAATGGCTCACCATGGTTGAAGACTCCCAATTCCAATTTTTTGTTGATCTCAAATAAACCTATTGTTGATGGAGAAATAACTGGCAGTCTGTTTTACATCAACAATACTTTGGCACAGATTTTGGTATTGATCATTATCTAACTAATAGAGTCAAATTTCAGTTATCCAAATGGAGTTAATTTGAATAAATTGATGGTCACGGGAAGGAAAAGATGGTCACTGAGAGGGAAAAGAAAAGGTGTTTCATGTAAACATCCTTTCTTGCAAAATGACCTCATTTAAATTGCCAGTTTGGGGTAAACAAGACTTTGATGAGTGAAGTTCAACTGTAGATTTCAGTTCTAAAAAGAGAGAACATTTTTTTAAACTACATTTTCATCATGTGTTCCAGGCATTTTCTTCTGGAATAAATTATAGTTGTTATAGTTTTTAGGGAAATATGAGAACTAATATCTTCTTAGCTACTGTTGCACTTTAAGATGAATATGAAAAATGTTATATAGCAGTAAAAAGTATCCTTGTGAGTGAAACATCCAATGTCACTTTAAGACTTGCACTTCTCTGAATATTCCGTGTAAATAAATTTCATTTTTTCAATAAGGAGTCAACTATTCAAACTGATGCTGAAGCACATTTATCGACATAATTAGATCTAAAACCTGGTGACTAAAGTCACCAAGAGTATATGATCTCATGCCTTAGGTAACACATTCAGTGTTTTTATTATTATTGTATGATAATTCCTCCAGCTTTTTCTGTAAGAAACTCTCTCTGGGCTAAGTAATTGGTAGTTTCTCATGCATGTTTTAATAGTCTTCAGAAAAAAGGTTTCTGAACAAATGCCATCTACTATGGAATACTATTTGAACTACATTTATTTCTACAGCAGATTTCCCTAGCTGGCCAATTAATTACAAGGTATAAAGGTCTTTTTAAAGTCACTTGGAAAAAAAAGGACAACAGTTATGGTTCACAGTTCCCATCTTGAACTGACTCTATTAATGCAAGAGGTGTACATTATAAATACCTTTTCAGTATTGATAGGACAAAATATAAACATGTATAGATAGAGACTGTTTAAAATTATTATTAAATACATAGTAAGGGCTTTGATTTATTGTTATAATTTTTGCATTTGGAGAAAAAAAGAAATCTATAGGTATTTTTTGACTATTGCTTATGAGAATATTTAAACCTAAGAGCATTGTTAACAATTACTTTGCTCATTACTGAAATATTTAGATTTTGATAATTAAATAAATAGCATCACAATACAGTGGAGATTGAGTTAATCCCTCCCTTTTCTGTGTGTATCTATTATTGGAACCAGATAACCACACTTTTTAACAATGTTTGGAACATAAGTTTTGCTATACTAAATATGCTTTCCAGGTAGATATATAAAAATGAGTAATGTATCTACTAGTCATTTGCCTCTATTAAATTGATTACAGACAAGATTTTGATTTTCTTTTAAGTAAATTAATTTCAAACATTCTACTATCATGGCAGGATCTAAGATATCTTGGCATAAGGATATATTGATTTGATCATCTGTATCCAGAACTAAGTCAGAATATATCTATAATGAAGCTAGTAAATCTCCAGGGTGACATCAGAGGTAAAATGGAGGGAATCTCCAGGGTCACAGCAGAGGTAAGGACATTTTTTGATTTCATGTTATTACACATTTCCAGTATCAAAGAATCGATATAAAGTGAACGGTTTATAGAAGGCACTTTATAAACATTTCATAAATGCATGGATGGGCAAATTACATATAAGTTTTAATCACAATCATATTTTTGGAACATAAAGCAAATGGTTTATGAAAGCTTAGGCTTTAAAAAAAATTAGGTAGTTACTGTTTGTGACCATTCAGGTGGATTCACCTGCAAATCACTGCTTAAGATAAGTACTATATTTTGGGTTGATATTTGCCTTGTAGCCAGTCTTTTCACTTTCAAGAGATATCAGATAGCAAATCTATTTATCAGAAATAACTCTAATCCCCTAAGTAGTGTTTGAAATTTGTGAAAAGCTTCCCTAGGGCTCCAGCTGATATTTGCCCTGGCCAGGAGTGTTGGGCTTTTTCCTTTTGGGCTCACTGCTGATAATACTGATACAGACCTCTCACTTCATTAGCTTTGACAAGGGCATTAGTTCCCCACTACTTGTGAGGAACAAGACTATAGAGATTCTTGGGAACAGGGGGAAACTTGGCCCTTATCACAAAAGAAGAGAGTGAATTTCTCTTCTCATATACTCTTGTCATATAGGAAAGCATATTCATCATACATGCACATTGTGAAGGAACTCAGTACTACATCTTTAAAAATAATTTTTATTGGTTTTGTGTAATGCTAAAAATATAACTTTGAAAACATCTATAAGAAGTTATTGCAAGGAAATGGGACTATGCAGAAGATGGTAAATCTGAAAACCAGTACCCTTGATATGATAAATAATACATGGTCCAAAGGTAGTTTAGCATAATAATAATAGATACTACTGCTACTACTACTAATAACTAGTTTTTATATGTGATGTCATGTGAAGTCGCTCAGTCGTGTCCGACTCTTTGCGACCCCGTGGACTGTAGCCCACCAAGCTCCTCTGTCCATGGGATTCTCCAGGCAAGAGTACTGGAGTGGGTTGCCATTTCCTTCTCCAGGGTATCGTCCTGACCCAGGGATCAAACCCAGGTCTCCCGCATTGCAGGCAGACGCTTTAACCTCTGAGCCACCAGGGAAGCCCCTAGCACTTACTAAGTATCAGACCCCGGTTCCAAGTATTTTATATATCTTAACTAATTTAATCTTCACAACAATCTATTAAGTTGTTACTATCTTTAACCCCATCTGGTAGATAAGAAAACTGAGGTATGGAAAGGTTGAATAAAGTGCCCATGGTCAAACAGCTAATAAGTAACAGAACAGTATTTGAACTCAGAAGCTGGGACGTCCAAAAGCATACTTGGTTTAAATCCTATATTTGCCACTTAATACTTCAGTGGTTGCTCAGACGGTAAAGAATCTACATGCAATGCAGGAGACACAAGTTCGATCCCTGAGTAGGGAAGACCCCATGGAGAAGGGAATGGTTATCTACTCCAGTATTCTTGCCTGGTAAATTCCATGGGCAGAGGAGTCTGGTGGGCTACAGTCCCTGGAATTGAAAAGAGTCAGGCACGATTGAATGACTAATACACACACACTTGTGTGCTACTAAGCAAGTCACTTAAACTCTCTTACCCTCATTTGCCTCAACTAAATGGGGTTAATAATGCTTACCACACACAGGATATTTATGGGCTAATAATTGTAAATGATAATAATGGTTGGTATTTATTTAACATGCAGTTTATGATCTTTACTCTTGGAAAAGTAGTTACGAGAGTTTTGAAGTCAGGCTTTATAATTTACTTATGTGATGTTGAGAAAGTATTCTACATTTCTAGACCTATTTCTTTATCTGTAAAATGAGAAAGACATCTCCACATCTTCAAATTAAAAATAGACATTTGAACGCTGAGCAAATTCCACAAAACAACTTCTGAATGCTGGCAGAGGACATCAGGAACCCAGAAAGGCAGCCTATTGTCTTTGAAAAGAGGTAGGACAAAATATAAAAGACAAAAAGAGAGACAAAAGAGGTCGGGATGATCCATCCCGGGAAGGGAGTCTCAAAAGAGAAGTTTCCAAACACGAGAAAACACTCTCACCTGCGGATCTGTGGGGAATCTTGGAATCTCAGAGGGCAACATAACTGGGAGGAAAAATAAATAGATAAATAGTTTAAACCCACAGATTACATGCCTAATAGCAGCTCCCAGTGCTCACAGCCTCCACCAGCGAGTGGGGGCTAAACAGGGAGGTGTGGGCTGCATTGCTTATGGTAAGGACCCGGCCTGAATGCCTTGAGGACAATCTGAGGGAACTGACGTGAGATGTGAGATAGCAACCCAAACTGGGGGATAGCCAGAGAGAGAGAGAGAGGGGAAAAAAAGCAAAAGAGAGAGAGGGAGAGAGAACTCTCCTGCAAAAAGACCTAACCTGAGGCACTGCCAGGCCTGCTCACAGAACATGGACTGAGCAAATACCAGAGGAGAGTTAGCCTGCTGCGGACTGGCCCATCCCCCACCAGAGACAAGCAGGCGGGTGTGGAGGGGGTAGGAGTGGGGGTGGGGGTGGAGGGCAGCCAGAGCCTGAAAGGGGCAATTGCTACCTCAGAAAGGCATCCTCTACCAAACTTCAAACAGGATATATTACTAACCAAGAGTTCTTGGGATTCTGGAAGGTTGACATCTACAGCCAGAGATTAGCTCCCCAGAAGAGACATGGCACACTTGAGAAGGTGCGCCCATTGTACACCCAGAAAACCAAGCAGCTGGGTTGGGGAAGGCGATAAGACGCACCATCCACCTGGGGGTGACTGCGTTCACCAAGTACCTGGTCACTTGAGCTGCTCGGACCCAGGAAGGGCACAAAACTCAGGCCCAACCCAGTCTGTGCCTTTGTGAAATACCCAAGAACCATAACCTGATCGGCTTAGACCTGGAAAGTGCACACAACCCAGGGCCCACCTCAGAGAGTTTCCAGGCAGAGCAAACTGGAGCCTGAGCAGTGTAGAGCAGAAAAGCACACACGCCATGAGCAGGGGCAAACCCAGTGCAGCTGAAACACTGTGAGCACTCCCCACACAAGCCAGTGATATTTGTTTGCAGTGTTCCTCCCTTCCCACAGCACAACTGAACAAGTGAGCCTAAATAAGTGACCACCTTCACCCCCTTGTGTCAGGGCGGAAATTAAACACTGAAGAGACCAGCAAACAGAAGAAGCTAAAATCAACACAGGGAACCGCTTTGGAAGTGACAAGTGCAACAGATTAAAACCCTGTATTTAGCACCAACTACATTGGAAGGGGCCTATAGATCTTGAGAAGGATAAGTCGGATCAAGGAAATATCTGAACCTGAACTGACCCCACACTGTCTGAAACAGCTCCAGAGAAATTCCTAGATATATTTTTACTATTGTCATTTTTAAATTTTTTTGTTTAAATCCTCTAATACTCCTTTAATTTGCATTTTTATAATCTACTATTACCTTGCAAAAAAAGACCCTATTTTTAAAGCAAACTTCATAGATATATTTTATAATGTTTGTGACTTTGCCTTTTTTTTTTTAAATATAGTATTTTTGAAAGTCTCATCTCTACTCTTGGAAGAAAAGTTATGACCCACCTAGATAGTATATTCAAAAGCAGAAACATTACTTTGCCGACTAAGGTCCGTCTAGTCAAGGCTATGGTTTTTCCAGTAGTCATGTATGGATGCGAGAGTTGGACTGTGAAGAAGGCTGAGCGCCAAAGAACTGATACTTCTGAACTGTGGTGTTGGAGAAGACTCTTGAGAGTCCCTTGGACTGCAAGAAGATCCAATCAGTCCATTCTGAAGGAGATCAACCCTGGGATTTCTTTGGAAAGAATGATGCTAAAGCTGAAACTCCAGTACTTTGGCCACCTCTTGCAAAGAGTTGACTCATTGGAAAAGACTTTGATGCTGGGAGGGATTGGGGGCAGGAGAAGAAGGGGACGACCAAGGATGAGATGGCTGGATGACATCACTGACTCGATGGACGTGAGTCTGAGTGAACTCCGGGAGTTGGTGATGGACAGGGAGGCCTGGCGTGCTGCAATTCATGGGGTCGCAAAGAGTCGGACACGACTGAGCGAATGAACTGAACTGAACTGAACTGAACTGAACTGAATTGAATCTCTACCCTAGATTTTTAATCATTGCTTTTTGGTATTTGTTATCAATTTTGTACCTTTAAGAAACCAATCTTCAGTACCCATTTTTACTTAGGAGTGTAATTACTGGCTTGATTGCTCTTTCCCCCTTTTGACTCTCCTTTTTCTCCACCAGGTCACCTCTACCTCCTCCCACCCTTTCTCTTCTTTACCCAACTCTGTGAATCTCTTTGTGTGTTCCAGGCTGTGGAGAACACTTAAGGAACTGATTACTGGATGGATCTTTCTCTCTCCTTTTGATCCCCCCTTTTCTCCTCCTGGACACCTCTGCCTCCTTCCTCCCTCTTTTCTTCTCTGTGTAACTCCATGAACATCTCTGAGGGGTCGAGACTGTGGAGAGTACATAGGGAATTGATTACTGGCTAGCTTGCTCTCTCCCCTTTTGATTCCTCCTCTTCTCCTCTAGCAACACCTACCATCTTACTTGGGTTTCTCTTACCTTGGACATGGAGTATCTCTTCACAGCTGCTCCAGCAAAGCGCAGCTGCTGCTCCTTACCTTGGAGGAGATCACCACTCCTAACCTTGAACATGGAGTAGCTCCTCTACATCCACACAGCTGCCACTCCTTGGATGTGGGGTAGCTCCTCTCGCTGCAGCCCTGACCTCGGGTGTGGGGTAGCTCCTCTCAGCCGTCGCCCCTGACCTCAGATGTAGGGTAGCTTGTCTCGGCCACAGCCCCTGACTTGGGATGTGGGGTAGCTCCTCTCGGCAGCCGCCACTGACCTCAGATGTGGGAGGGCAGACACACTGAAAGCATAATCACAGAAAACTAGCCAATCTGACCACATGGACCACAATCTTGTCTAACTCAATGAAACTAAGCCATGCCGTGTAGGGCCACCCAAGATAGACGGGTCATGGTGGAGAGGTCTGACAGAATGTGGTCCACTGGAGAAGGGAATGGCAAACCACATCAGTATTCTTGCCTTGAGAACTCCATGAAAAGTAGGAAAAGGCAAAATGATAGGATACTGAGAGGAATTCCCCAGGTTGGTAGGTGCCCAATATGCTACTTGAGATCAGTGAAGAAATAACTCCAGAAAAAAATGAAGGGATGGAGCCAAAGCAAAAACAATACCCAGCTGTGGATGTGACTGGTGATAGAAGCAAGATCCAATGCTGTAAAGAGCAATATTGCATAGGAACCTGGAATTTACATCCATGAATCAAAGCAAATTGGAAGTGGTCAAACAGGAGATGGCAAGAGTGAATGATGACATTCTAGGAATCAGCAAACTAAAATGGACTGGAATGGGTGAATTTAACTCAGATGACCATTATATCTACTACTGTAGGCAGAAATCCCTTAGAAGAAATGGAGTAGTCAGCATGGTCAACAAAAGAGTCCAAAATGCAGTACTTGGATGCAATCTCAAAAATGACAGAATGAACTCTGTTCGTTTCCAAGGCAAACCATTCAATATCACGGTGATCCAAGCCTATGCCCCAAGCAGTAACGCTGAAGAGCCTGAAGTTGAATGGTTCTTTTAAGACCTACAAGACCTCGTAGAACTAACACCTAAAAAAGATGCCCTTTTCATTACAGGGGACTAGAATGCAAAAGTAGGAAGTCAAGAAACACCTGGAATAACTGGCAAATTTGGCCTTGGAATACGGAATGGAGCAGGGCAAAATCTAATAGAGTTTTGCCAAGAAAATGCACTGGTCATAGCAAACACTCTCTTCCAACAACACAAGAGAAGACTCTACACATGGACATCACCAGATGGTCAACACTGAAATCAGATTGATTATATTTGCAGCCAAAGATGGGGAAGCTCTATACAGTCAGCAAAAACAAGACCAGGAGCTGACTGTGGCTCAGATCATGAACTCCTTATTGCCAAATTCAAACTTTAATTGAAGAAATTAGGGAAAACCACTAGACCATTTAAGTATGACCTAAATCAAATTACTTATGATAATACAGTGGAAGTTAGAAATAGATTTAAGGGACTAGAACTCATAGAGAGAGTGCCTGATGAACTATGGACAGAGGTTCATAACATTCCACAAGAGACAGGGATCAAGACCATCCCCATGGAAAGAAATGCAAAAAAGCAAAATGGCTCTCTGAACATGCCTTACAAAGAGCTGTGAAAAGAACAGAAGTGAAGCAAAGGAGAAAAGGGAAGATATAAGCATCTAAAAGCAGAATTCCAAATAATAGCAAGAAGAGATAAGAAAGCCTTCCTCAGCGATCAATGCAAAGAAATAGGGATAAACAATAGAATGGGAAAGACTAGAGACCACCTCAAGAATATTAGAAATACTAAGAGAATATCTCATGCAAAGATGGGCTCGATAAAAGAAAGAAATGATATGAACCTAACAGAAGCAGAAGAGATTAAGAAGAGGTTGCAAGAATACACAGAAGAACTATGCAAAAAATATCTTCAAGACCCAGATAATCACGATGGTATGATCACTCACCTAGAGCCAGACATCCTGGGATGGGAAGTCAAGTGGGACTTAGAAAGCATCACTATGAACAAAGCTAGTGGATGTGATGGAATTCCAGTTGAGCTACTTCAAATCCTAAAAGATGATGCTGTGAAAGTGCTGCGCTCAATATGCCAGCACATTTGGAAAACTCAGCAGTGGCCACGGGACAGGAAAAAGTCAGTTTTTATTCCAATCCCAAAGAAAGGCAATGCCAAAGAATGCTCAAACCACCACACAATTGCAATCATCTCACACGCTAGTAAAGTAATGCTCAAAATTCTCCAAGCCAGGCTTCAGCAATATGAGAACTATGAACTTCCAGATGTTTAAGCTGGTTTTAGAAAATGTAGAAGAACCAGAGATCAAATTGCTAACATCCACTGTATTGTTGAAAAACCAAAAGAGTTTCAGAAAAACATCTATTTCTGCTTTACTTACTATACCAAAGACTTTGACTGTGTGGATCACAATAAACTGTGGAAAATTCTTCAAGAGATGGGAATACCAGATCACTTGACCTGCCTCTTGAGAAACCTATATACAGGTCAGGAAGCAAGAGTTAGAACTGGACTTGGAACAACAGACTGTTTCCAAATAGGAAAAGGAGTATATCAAGGCTGTATATTGTCACCCTGCTTATTTAACATATATGCAGTGTACATCATGAGAAACGCTGGACTGGAATAACACAAACTGGAATCAAGATTGCTGGGAGAAATATCAATAACCTCAGATATGCAGATGACACCACCTTTATGGCAGAAAGTGAAGAGGAACTAAAAAGCCTCTTGATGAAAATGAAAGAGGAGAGTGAAAAAGTTGGCTTAAAGCTCAACATTCAGAAAATGAAGATCATGGCAAGTGGTTCCATCACTTCGTGGGAAATAGATGGGGAAACAGTTGGAACAGTGTCAGACTTTATTTTGGGGAGCTCCAAAATCACTGCAGATTGTGATTGCAGCCATGAAATTAAAAGACGCTTACTGCTGTGAGGGAAAGTTTTGAATAACCTAAATAGTATATTTAAAAGCAGAGACTTGACTTTGCCACCAAAGGTCCATCTAATCAAGGCTATTGTTTTTCCAGTAGTCATGTATGGATGTGAGAGTTGAACGGTGAAGAAAGCTGAGTGCCAAAGAATTGATGCTTTTGAACCGTGATGTTGGACAAGACTCTTGAGAGTCCCTTGGACTGCATGGAGATCCAACCAGTCCTTCCTAAAGGAGATCAGTCCTGGGTGTTCATTGGAAGGACTGATGTTGAAGCTGAAACTCCAATACTTTGGCCACCTCATGCAAAGAGTTGACTCATTGGAAAAGACCCTAATTCTGGGAGGGATTGGGGGCAGGAGGAGAAGGGGAAGACAGAGGGAGATGGTTGGATTGCAACACCCACTCAATGGACATGGGTTTGCGTAAACTCCAGGAGCTGGTGATGGACAGAGAGGCCGCATGTGCTGTGATTCATGGGGTCATGAAGAGTCGAACACGACTGAGTGACTGAACTGAACTGAATACCTATCCTACTCAAACTCTTCCAGAAAATTGCAGAGGGCTGTAAACTTCCATACTCATTCTATGAGGCCACTATCACCCTAATACCAAAACCAGACAAAGATGCCACAAAAAAGGAATACTACAGGCCAATATCACTGATGAACATAGATGCAAATATCCTTAACAAAATTCTAGCAAACAGAATCCAACAATATATTAAAAAGATCATACATCATGACCAAGTGGACTTTATCTCAGGGATGCAAGGATTCTGCAATATCAAAATCAATCAACATAATACACCACATTAAAAATTGAAAGATAAAAAACCATATGATTGTCTTAATAAATGCAGAGAAAGCTTTTGGCAAAATTCAACATCCATTTATGATAAAAACCCTCCAGAAGACAGGCCTAGAAGAAACACACTTCAACATAATAAAAGCTATATATGACAAACCCACAGCAAACATTATCCTCAATGGTGAAAATTTGAAAACATTTCCCCTAAAGTCAGGAACAAGACAAGGGTGTCCATTCTCATCACTACTATTCAATATAGCTTTGGAAGCTTTGGCCACAGCAATCAGAGCAGAAAAATAAATAAAAGAATCCAGATTGGAAAAGAAGTAAAACTCTCACTGTTTGCAGATGACATGATCCTCTACATAGAAAACCCTAAAGACTCCACCAGAAAATTACTAGAGCTAATCAATGAATATAGTAAAGTTGCAGGATGTAAAATAACACACAGAAATTCCTTGCATTCCTGTACACTAACAATGAGAAACCAGAAAGAGAAATTAAGGAAACAATTCTATTCATCATTGCAATGAAAATAATAAAATACTTTGGAATATATTTACCGGTCACAAAGAGTCAGACACGACTGAGCGACTGAACTGAACTGAACTGAAGGAAACAAAAGACCTATATATAGAAAACTACAAAACACTTATGAAAGAAATCAAAGAGCATACAAATAGATGGAGAAATATGCCATGTTCATGGATTGGAAGAATCAATATAGTGAAAATGAGTATTCTATCCAAAGCAATCTATAGACTCAATGCAATCCCTATGAAACAACCAACGGTATTTTTCAGAGAACTAGAACAAATAATTTCACCATTTGTATGGAAATACAAAAATAACTTCGAATAGCCAAAGAAAAAAGAATGGAACTGGAGGAATCAACCTGCCTGACTTCAGGCTCTACTACAGAGCTACAGTCATCAAGATAGTGTGGTACTGGCACGAAAACAGAAATATAGATTAATGGAACAAAGTAGAAAGTCCAGAGAAAAATCCACACACCTATGGATACCTTATCTTTGACAAAGGAAGCAAGAATATTCAATGGAGAAAAGACAATCTTTTAACAAGTGGTGCTTGGAAAACTGGTCAACCACTTGTAAAAGTATGAAACTAGAACACTGTTTAACACCATACACAAAAATAAACTCAAAATGGATTAAAGATCTAAATGTAAGACCAGAAACTATAAAACTCCTAGAGGAAAACATAGGCAAAACACTCTCGGAAATAAATCACAGCAGGATTCTCTATGACCCATCTCTGAGAGTAATGGAAGTAAAAGCAAAAAAACCCAAATAGGACCTAATTAAACTTAAAAGCTTTTCCACAATGAAGGAAATTATAAGCAAGGTGAAAAGACCGCCTTCAGAATGGGAGAAAATAATAGCAAACGAAGCAACTGACAAAGAATTAATCTCAAAATTATACAAGCAGCTCATGCAGCTTAATTCCAGAAAAATAAACGACACAATCAAAAAAATGGGCCAAAGAACTAAGCAGACATTTCTCTAAGGAAGGCATACAGATGGCTAACAAACACATGAAAAGATGTTCCACATCACTCATTATCAGAGAAATGCAAATCAAAACCACAATGAGGTACAATTTCATGCCAGTCAGAATGGCTGTTGTCCAAAAGTCTACAAAGAATAAATGCTGGAGAGGGTGTGTAGAAAAGGGAATATTCTTATACTGTAGGTGGGAATGCAAACTAGTACAGCTACTATGGAGAACAGTGTGGAGATTCCTATAAAACTGCCATACAACCCAGCGATCCCACTGCCAGGCATACTCACTGAGGAAACCAGAATTGAAAGAGATACGTGTACACCAATGTTCATCGCAGCACTGTTTATAATAGCGAGGACATGGAAGCAACCTAGATGTCCATCAGCAGATGAATGAATAAGAAAGCTGTGGTACACATGCCCAGTGGAATATTACTCAGCTATTAAAAAGAATACATTTGAATCAGTTCTAATGAGGTGGATGAAACTGGAGCCTATTATACAGAGTGAAGTAAGCTAGAAAGAAAAACAATATACTAATGGATATATATTCAATTTCGAAAGATAGTAATGATAACCGTATATGCAAGACAGCAAAAGAGACACAGATGTATAAAACAGTCTTTTGGACTCTGTGCAAGAGGGCGAGGGTGGGATGATTTGGGAGAACGGCATTGAAACATGTATATTATCCTGTGAAACAGATTGCCAGTCCAGGTTCAATGCACGTGACAGGGTGCTCGGGGCTGGTGCACTGGAATGACCCAGAGGGATGGGATGGGGAGTGTTGATGTCAACAACAAATTGACAGAGGAAGGATGTGGGAGGGGCGTTCAGGATGGGGAACACATGTACACCCATGGCGGATTCATGTCAATGTATGGCAAAACCACGACAATATTGTAACGTAATTAGCCTCCAATTAAAATGAATAAATTTATTAAAAAATAAAAAATAAAAAAAAATAAAGAGAAAAGGCAAAATCCACAGTGTCTTTTATAATCTAGCCTTGAAGGCCATACAGTAACAGTTTTACCTATGCCAATTTCTCTGGATCACACAGACCAACCCTGATTCAGAGTGGGAGAGATCTAAACAAAGGCTGAATAAATACCAGAAGGTAAAGCTCATTGGGAGCCATCTTGGGAGACTGGCTCCATGGATGGCTTATTATAGTGTTGACATACTGGGAAATTTTGTTTTAACAGTCATAGATGATCAGTATATGAGACTACACTGAATTTGGGAAAATTTAAAAAGCAATGGATGTTTTTTTTTTTATTCTCAAATAAAAGAGGCTTATTCTGTAAAAAAAAAATAATAATAAAGATAGTAACGGCTATTTAATAGGATTATTGTAAAGATCAAATGAAATGAAGACTAAGAAGCATTTGTGTGATTTCTGGCATATAAAAAGCACTGAATTAATAACAGTAATAGGAAGCATTTAATCAAGAAACTTCTGTGGACTCTGACTAAAGCAAACATAAATATAAATAATCAATATTATTTTGTCATACCAGATTCTCACTGACTGGGTAGGTAAAAAGAGACTAGTAGTTACTACACATTACAGGTGTTAACATAAGAGAAAAGCCAAAAGAAAGGCATATATTCCGTGTTGTTGTGGATTGAAGATCTTTACTTAGGTACTTAGTAGTGGGACATCATCACTATTAGAGACTCTGTTGCCAAAGTTACTCTGGTTCAAATTTATTGTGCATTATAGCAACACAAGAAACACAGCAATAACCTGGGGACCAGTTAAGGTAGTAGCATTGAAAGGCTCAATGTAATTTGGTAAGATGTTAGGAGTTTGAACTAGAAGTCTGTAAGTCTTATTCTAAGCAATATCCAATAAAAGAAAAGTATGTTTAAGAATGGAAAGGCATATTGACACAAAGAATGTTATTGCGGGGATGAAAATATTCCAAAATTAATTTTAGATCACGAATTACAATCATGATGATTGTGTCACTTGGTAAAGTTTGTAAAAATCATTGAACTATATACCTGAAGTGGATGGTTTTCATGATATTAAAATATATATCAATAAAGTTGTTAAAAATATTTAAAACAAGTTGTTGGAATCAACACCTGTTCCTTATATCATGTCTAGAGGCAGGAGAATAGAGAACTGAAATTTTAAAAGCATTTAAGATATGCCAATCACTCTGAAAAATGCCTTAGGTTAAGATGTCCCACTTTTTACTCATAAGATCCTACACAGTAAGCATCATTACTTTCATTTTGCAGCCTCTCCATGAAACATGGAGAAAGTTGAGTTACCTTGTACCCTGCCCAGTGCTGCTGTCCATGGAATGCTCCAGGAAAGAGTACTGGAATGGGCTACCATTTCCTTATCCAATATAAACTGTAAGAGTGACAAATCTTGTTCTTTCAAAAACAATATCAATCCCACTGCTGGGCATACACACTGAGGAAACCAGAATTGAAAGAGACACGTGCACCCCAATGTTCATTGCAGCACTGTTTATAATAGCCAGGACATGGAAGTAATCTAGATGTCCATCAGCAGATGAATGGATAAGAAAGCTGTGGTATATATACACTATGGAGTATTACTCAGCCATTAAAAAGAATACATTTGAATCAGTTCTAATGAGGTGGATGAAACTGGAGCCGATTATACAGAGTGAAGTAAGCCAGAAAGAAAAACACCAATACAGTATACTAACACATATATATGGAATTTAGAAAGATGGTAATGATAACCCTATACCTATATGTGAGACAGCAAAAGAGATACAGATGTAAAGAACAGACTTTTGGACTCTGGGAGAGGGAGAGGGTGGGATGATTTGAGAGAATGGCATTGAAACATGTATACTATCATGTAAGATACGAATCGCTAGTCGGGGTTCGATACAGGATACAGGATGCTTGGGGCTGGTGTACTTGGATGACCCAGGGAGATGATATGGGGAGGGTGGTGGGAGGGGGGTTCAGGGTTGGGAACTCATGTACACTTGTGGTGGATTCATGTCAACATATGGCAAAACCAATACAGTATTAAAAAAATATATATATAGTGATAAGAACAAACTGAGTAAATGTAAATTTTGTCTAATATAGAGTTGTCTTTTAAAATTCTACTGACAATTTTATACGGAATATGTTGACATCAAGTTTCTAAGACTACAAGACACTGAATAACAATATCTGGCAATATCTGATGAAGCACAAAGATGAGTGTTGTAGTCTATCATTACTGAAGATGGAGATAATAGTTAAGAGGATAGAGAAATCAATTTAAGTTATAATAATTGGGAAAGTTGTGGGGAGAAGAGTAGAAACACACTAGAAAACATTCCACCTGAAAGACACTAAAAAGACAATGGCATTGGAATTAAAGTTGCTATGATGTGGTCTAAATACCAGGTCATTACTGTGAATGTACACCATCTGAAACAGCTACACAGAATCATTTTAGAAAACAAAATGGTTTGACTTTCACTCCTATTCTTTGCTTTCACTCATCAGTCTATATTCACATTGGTATTGTTGACCCTTCTCCTCTTGGTTCTTTCCTTGATAATCTGTTTTTAAATTTTTATTATGAAAAATTTCAAACATAAAAACAAAAGCATTGTATAGTGACTGTTTTCAAATAATTTTTAAAGTTTATTGATAGTATATTAAGATTAGAATGCAATAAATATCATTAATTATAGCCCAAATGTCTCCTATTTTATATACAGTCTATATTTGTAACATATCATATTACAGTTTATTCTAAATAATTGACTTCTTCTCATTCAATAAGTAAGTCAGGTAAAATATGCCTCAAAACCCAAATGTTCATTCATCAAACATTCATTTTGGGGGTCACAATTCAATTTGTGGTATTCCTCTCACCACATCTTCATCTGAGCATGCTCTATACTTACTCTGCATTCTCAACTCTCTCATGGAGTCCCTTCATCACACAGAGCATAACCTGATACCTCTGTAAAATCTTTAATGGTGATCCTCTACCAATTTTTCCTCCAAATCCATTCTTCCTTTATTTTACTGATACATAGCCACCAAGCTTAAGAAGATATTTCCCACTTTTCTTTACCTGGAGGTAAAGAATTAAATTTGGGCCAATAATATGGGAAAGGCAGTAGATGGATACAAAAGCTGGACCATATCCACTTGAAAGCCATGTTACTTTCTTTATATTTTTAATATTTTATTTTTTGCTTCTTTCTGTATGATGTAATGGACTTCCCAAGTGGTGCTAGTGGTAAAGAATCTGCATGCCAATGCAGGCGACATTAGAAGTGTGTTCAGTTCCTGGGTCAGGAAGATCCCCTGGAGGAGAGTATGGCAACTCACTCCAGTACTCTTGCTTGGAGAATCCTCGTGGACAGAGGAACCTGGCAGGCTACAGTCCATAAGGCTGCAAATAGACACGACTGAAACAACTTGGCACACATGCAGATTATGATGGATTATGATCATGGAAGCAACCCAACTTTGATGATACAGATGAGAACAACACCCTAAATGATGGATGAGTAGAGAGAAGGAATTTGTGACCATGAATGATTCGGTGGAACAGAGTTGAAAATCTAGCAGAGAACTTCAAGACTATTATGGGGGAGAAAAGTAAACTTATTTAATAAAAAAATAAATATCTTATGTGTGCCACTGTTTTGGGGATCTCCCTGTTAACAGCAGTTTAACCTATACCCTAATTATTGTAGTAGTGTAACATGCTGTAAGTGTAGAGAAAATAATGGCTTTGCAGATCAGTCATACCTTGAAATTCTAGTTCTATCACTATATGTGACATTGGCAAGTTATTTCAGCAGTATGAATTCATTTCCCCACCTGAAAAATATCTACTTACAGTGTTGCTGTGAGGATTCAGTGAAACAATGGATGTATATCATCTTGAATGTTCCTGAAATGCAAAGCAGTGCTTAAGCATTCTTTCATAGTTTTTTTGTGACCATACTCATTAGAGAAAGTGTTTTCTACTTTATTATTGAACTTAAATTTTTCATTCAGTATTTTCACTAATGACATCAATGTTTCCTAGTTATACAATTTAATTAACCCAATCAACATCCAGTGTTGCAATTTTTTTTCCTTTTAAAATAGAGTTTGACATACACAGAGTCACTTTAAGAATACAGACAGTTGGCAAAAGAAAATCATTTTAACAGACTCTGATTTTTTGCAGATCTACATGTCAAGGCTACGATGGCTCAGTGAACAAACAAATATGTTTCATGTCTTTTGGGATAAAACGACTGGTCAGAGAAGCTTTTGTATTAATTCAAGCTTTAAATCACAAGTTCTCACAGCATTCTGGTGTTAAAACAGGAAATGTGGTTAATCCCTGAAGTCTTTGCAGGATTTCATCATTGTGATTTAGTGTCTGGACTCAAATGATGAAACTGACACAGGAATGCAATGATCACTTAAAAATCACACAGCTTACTGGAATAGTCTAGAAGGAGGGATTGGAAACAGAATGGTTGGAGGCCACAAACAATGCTTTCTTTAGTAAATTATTTAGTCTACATGTAAGAAAGTCAGCCATGGGAAACATTATTACATTATTTTCAAAGGATAAGTAGCTGTGAAGTGATAGCACAGAGCAGTTGGTAGAAATTATAACTGTGAAGTTGGTAGCCAGAAGTATACCTCAAAAATATATTATATTACATATGAGATTTCCTCCATGAGCCTTGAAAATCAATAATGTGTGCCCTCAAGCTCAGATGAGTCACATGGTTATATGTTGGTGACAAAATACACCCTTGGACAATTTTCTCCTAGTTCATAGATATCTATTTTGGAGATGGAACATGGATTAGTAGCACACAAATATTATTTGTTGCTAATAAAAATGTGAAAGGTTATAATTCTGGTGCTTGAAACTCCTTTCAATCAACCGATCAAATAAAATAATGAGATGGAGGACAATTGGTTCCTACATCTTGCAATCAACAATGCTCACTACCTGTAAGCAATTTTTCTCCTCAGATACCTAAAGGAATTGCATTATGAGTTATTTTCTATCAAATAGGATTAACTTTGTTCTAGATGAAACACTCTTGCTTTTCTCTGCCAAGGAGCTCAGCAGTTTGGTGTGTCATGCATTACTGCTTACTACAGATCATCAAACTCATTTCATTTGTGATAGGAGCTGGAATTAAACCTTGTTCTCCAGAGATGGGATGCCCATGTATTAATCTGATCTGTGCTTCCTTCCAAGCCACCTTGTATATTGTTAAAAGAGTTTCTCTTTTTGCTACGAAATCCACCTTATCTATTTGTTTGCTTGCTTGTTTTGTTAGGAAGTAAAGATAAAAGTATTTCTGTGTTTGCTGTATGTATAGAAAGACATTTCGTTGCCTCTGGCATGGGGTCAACCTTTTACTGAGCTCCACCAGGCACAGGCAGGCTGCTTCATCATATCTCTCTTATTTACTATCTGCTTCTCTGGCTTTGTCTCCTTCACCTCTGATTTAGCAGCTGTCTCTAATGCTGCAAAACATCATGAAGCTTCAGTATTCAAGAAGATTCAAACTCTCTTACCTGTGTCAAAGAATTGTCCTTTTTCTACACCATCTGAGATTGCAAATCATTCTCTATGTATAGTTTAAGATGACCAAGAGAAACCAAATAATGTAGTACTAGGTTACGAGACAGAGTGGATGAGTCTTGATTATTGCCAATAAAGGATGATGGATAAATGGCTGAGTTCCATTTTTAAACTTATATATATATATGGACTAGAATTAATATATGTGTAAATGTGTATAAAGTTTTTTCCTCTAAGACAGCATATTTTTAAAATATTGGCAAAAACAAACAAACAAACAAACAAACAAAAAAGCCTATGCTTTTCATTTTGCTCAGATAGCAATTTTCAGCTGAAAAGACCAAGGTCATTTATAATTGTGTTAATTGATCTTAAACTTGAGTGAACACAGAGATTAAAATAAGATACAAATGTGTCATTTGCTATCATAATTAAATAAAAAGTAATGCATGACCTCTGAAAATGTGTATTAGTTTAAGTTTTGGTCAATCAAATTGAAAGCAATGCCTACTTATTTGAATAGCACAATTTTGAGGAAGACTTTGAATATTATTATTTTAGAAACTGATTTTTCAAACTAAGAAATATAATTGGACTTAATGCAGTATTAATGGTCACACTGTGGTCTCCCTGACATTTTAAAACACTCTTATGCTAATAGCAATGTCAGTTCATGTTATCTCTCAAATACTAAATGACTCTTGATTGGTTGTTGTGAAGTCATTTTTTTTTTTTCCCTAAGCATAATGCCTCAGCATGAAAGTGTGTTGAAAGGTATACTTATTGAAAGGAATTTCAGATATATGCTGGGATTGCCATCAGTCGCCTTGTTAAGTTTGGTTTAAATTACAAACCCCATGTCAGAACATCTGTGCACTTCAACTGTCTTTCTAATAGAACCTGGGGCCTAGGGCTCTTAGAGGAATATGATAATCAGATTTTATTCATAAGGTTTTTCTCTAATTTTTCCCATTGTACCAGGTTAGTTATGAACCAATTAAGGCAATGATTTTATTGGGTCAGTTGCTAAACTTAGCACTCAAATTAAGAGAATTTAAAATATGCTGACAATAGAAGTATTTTGATAAGTTTTATTCTCAGAATTTCTGAACTTACACTGAAATTGCATTCAAATGATACACTTTATTTATGTGACCCCTTTCTAAAGATCTTAGACTACACTTATGAATTCAGACTGTGAAGCAGAATATATTTTTTCCCATTTTCTCTCAAAGCTGGGAATTAGGGTTAAACAGATACAATTTCTTCAAGGTCACCGTGCCAGAGGGAGAGTGTAGTTGAGAGTGTGCATTATTTTCACTTTGTCATACAGTGTTTTTCCAGGCCAAAGGATAACTACCATTCCTCCTATCTCACAATCATAAGGAAGCCTCCAAGATCTTCATTCATTCACAGCAGGCCCTGAGCAGGTCACTTCACCATAGAGGATTATAGAATCCTTATTTACTGTCCTTTAGATGAAGAGGAAACATCTTGTGTCTATGTATCCTAATTTCTCTCTTCCCTATGGTAGCAAGCCACATACATGCATATCTGAAAGAGAAAATAAAAAGATGAACAATATCCACTGTTGACCATGGTAGGAGATAGTGACTGCTCTCATTCATTGTCACTGAGAGTATAAATCGATTAAACAGTTTTTGTAAGGCAATTGGTAATATGGAACAAAATGTAAAGGCACATCTCTTTTATTTTCCTGTATAAATTCAATTTTAAAGAAGCTATCAGATGTCATTGCTTCTAGCAATATGGCAAATTAAATTATTTGAGCAAGTGCTCTTAATTCAGAAGAAAAATAAGATTCTGCATTAAGTATAACATTTGTTGTATCATACACATAGAATAAGGAAATTGCCAACAGATTGAGAAAAAGCAGGCTGTAAACAGAGTGAGCAGAAAATGCATGAAAATAACTTGGGAGCCCTAATGATAAATGCTGAAAACTACACTGAAAGTAGGAAGAGGTATATTTGAACATGAGGATCCTGAGTGAAGTGGAGTCCCTTGGGTGGATGATAAAAATGAAAATGTTTCAAGTCAGTAGCACCCCATGGCCCTCAGAAGAATTAAACACAATTCCACTTTGGTGTTCAGGATATACTAAGAAAAAAATAATAATTCTAAGATCATAAATGAAGATCACAAAATCAAAATTAAATGAACCGTGATGAGTTAAGAGTTTTGTTATTATTCAGTGGTTCAGACATATCTACTCTATGTGACCGCATGGACTGCAGCATGCCAGGCTTCCCTGTCCTTCACTATCTCCTGAAATTTGCTCAAACTCATGTCCATTGAGTTGATGATGCCATCCAATCATCTCATCCTCTATTTTTCCCTTCTTTTCCTGCTCACAATCTTTACAAGCATCAGGGTCTTTTCCAATGAGTTGGCTCTTCACATCAGGTGGCCAAAGTATTGGAGCTTCAGCTTCATCATCAGTTCTTCCAACAGATATTCAGGATTGAGTTCCTTTAGGATTGACTGGTTTGATCTCCTTGCTGGTCAAGGGACTCTCAAGAGTCTTCTCTAGCACCACAGTTCAAAAACATCAATTCTTCAGCATTCAGCCTTCTTCATGGTCCAACTCTCACATCCATACATGATTACTGGAAAAACCATAACTTTGACTATATGGATATTTGTCGTGTTAGAGTTAGCAGGGATAATCAACAACAAAATACAAACAAATTTAGTCCCATAGGAATTCCAAAATCTAAATTTTTCAAATACAGAATATATGAAAACAACAATGAAATGGAAAATCACAAAGAATAAAGGATAGAAGTATAAGATGAGTAATCCACAAAAAATTACAAAATGTGAGTGGATAAATTTGGAAAAAATGGAACAAAACAAGAAAATAAAAATAAATGATAATTTTAATTGCCATCTTAAGTAGTGACAAATAGACACAAGGAATAAAAAGAGAACTCAAAAAGAAATCTATTTTGTGTGTGGAGTGTGGTACACAATCAAGGTAGCTAGGAAGACTTTATTTATTTTGAAAACATATAACATGTATGTGACTGGTGACCCAGAAGGAATAGAGAGAGAAAATGGGGAAGAAGTAACATTTGAAGAGATGATAACCAAAAAATTTCTAAAACAGGTTTACAATAGTTGTTTACCAAATCAAACTTCTCTAAGGACCCTAAGCAAGATAAATACCAAGTATCTCCATTTTGACTTGTCATAGTAAAACTGCGAAACTCCAAAAACAAGGACAAAATCGTAAAACCATCTAGAGAGAGCTAGGAAGACTTTATATCACTCTCTTCTTGAGCTGAAGTCAGCAAGCTATGACCAGGGGGCTATATCTGGCCAATCATGTGTATTCAATTAAGTATTGCCTATGGCTGCTTTAGGCTCCCCTGGTGGCTCAGTGGTAAACAGTCTGCCTGCAATGCAGGAGACCCAGTTCAATCCCGGGGTAGGGAAGAACCCCTGGAGAAGGAAATGGCTACCCACTCCAGTATTCTTGCCTGGAGAATTCCATGAACAGAGGAGCCTGACAGGCTACAGTGCATGGGGTCTCACAGAGTCAGGTGCAACTGAGCATGCACACTTGGCTGCTTCAGCTCTACAAAGGCAGAGTTCAATAACTGTAATATAGACTGCACAGCCCTCAAAGTTTAAAACACTTATTATCTGGCCCTTTATGGAAGAGATTTCCCCATCCTTATTAACTGAAACATTATTTTGGAGGGTTTACAATTCCAGGAATCTTAAAGATATTAATTCTTTCCAAATTGAATAATAATGTCAATGCAATTGCAAGTAAAATACTAATATATTATTTTGAGGAAATTTACAAGTAATTCTAAAATTTATATTAAAGAACCAACATCAAGGAATAGTCAAGAGGGACCTGAGAAAACAGAAGAAAAAAATAGGGGAAAAGTTAGGGGAAATTACCCTACTGTTTATTATGAAAAGTTATAATGATATGAAAATTGTAATAAGGTTATTGGCTCAAACATAATAATAATTTTAAGAATTAGTGGTAGTTTTAGTGGTGCCACTAGTAATAGTTAACACTTATATACAAAAAATAACTCATTTAATCTTTACAACAGCCTCATGGAGGAGAAGCTTCCTTTATTTTACACATTGAAAAGACTGAATCACAAAGAAGTTAAGTAATTAAACAAAACAAAACTGACCAATGAATATATAGAGATTTCAGAAAGATATTTAGTGATCTGTCTGTATAATCCTGTGTAACAAATCATCCCCAAATTTAGCGACTTGAATCAACAACAATCATTCACTCCCTGTCAGTTTCCGTTGGTTAGGAATATGGGAGTGCTCAGCTAAGATGATCTAGCTTAGGGTCTCATTAGGTTTTTGTCAGATGGTGGTAAGGCAGGGGTCATCTCAAAGGCTTTGGTGCCTGGACTGGGAAGACTCAAACAGCTGGGGAAGCACCTGGGTATTTATATCAATGTTTGCCTTTTTTTTTTTTTTTCTGCTTGTTTTCTTTAGTACAGCCAAGTTATTCCATGGTGTCTTAAGACTCAAAAGGCACATGTTCTGAGTAAACCAGGTAAAAGAAGCTGCATCATATTTTCTGCTCTAGCCTCAGAAGTCAGTCAGGGTGGGGAGTTCCCTGGTGGCCCAGTGGTTAGGACTCCCCACTTTCACTGCTGAAGCCTGGTTCCATCCCTGGTTGGGGAACTAAGATACCACAAGCCCCACAGCATGGCCGCCAAAAAAAAAAAAGAAAAGAAAAGTCAAGGAGTGTGAATCCCAGTGTAGTCACTGACATGGACAGATTAAAGGGGAGAAAACATGGACTCTTTGGGTAGCCATCTATGGAAAATAGACTCAGCCAAAATCTGGGATATGTGTAAATATTCTAAGATTGAGTTGCCATGGCAGATTAGTGGGGAAAAATGGACTATTTCATAAGTGGTGCTGAGACGACTGGTTATAGGTAAAAGAGAAATGTTATATCCATATATCACCAATGCCAAAATCACTTTTTGATTAAGGACTAAATGTAAAAGGCAAAACCTGGAAAATTATAGGAGAAGTGTTTTATGGCATCAAAGTAAGGAAGGATTTTTTTAAAAGACACAAAAAGCACTAATAATAAAATACAAGAGTAATACATTTAATTATAGTAAAATAGGAATGTCTGTTGTTGAAAAGATACAATAAAGAAAGTGGGAAGACAAACAAAAAACTAGGAGAGGACATTTGAAGCATATAAAACTGGCAAAATTTTAGCATCTAGAATATATAAAGAATTGTCACAAATCAATAATAAAAATACAAACAGCTCAATAGAAAACTCAATAGAAGCATGAATAACCATTTACAAAAAAAGAAAACAAAACAAAAGGACCATGAAGATATTTTTTAAAAAGTTTTTAACCCCATTAAGAATCAGGTTCAAATTACTAGCATAATGAGATACATACATCAAAAAAATGGACAAACATTAGGAAGTCAGCTAAAACTTAAAAGTGTGATGATCCAAGATGTGGAACAACCATAATACCTATGTCCTGATATTCTGCTTATGAAAGTTTGAGATTCTATAATCAATCTGGAAAACAATTTTGAACTTCCTTAGAAATTTGAACATGTACATATTATATGATCTAGCAATGCAGGGGAATGTATTAATAAATTATATGATAGTTACAAATTGTAATGTCTAAAAATGAAAATGAATCAGCCATAGCTATACACAACAATGTGGGTAAATCCTTAATATAATATTGATGGAAAAAAAAGCAAATTGCAGACTATACACAGTAAAATAAAAATTTTATAAAGGTCAAAACATTCAAATTAAGTTCATTGTTTATGCAGTAAGGGATAAGAGAAAAAACTTAAAAAAACAACATACAAAAATCCAGCAAAGTCTAACTGGGTTGCAGGCAGTGGAGGCAGGTGAATGGAATAGAAGTAGGGACAGAGCACACAGAGGGTACAAAAGAATGACAATGCCATATGTCTTTTTTTTTTTTTTTTTTTTTTAGTGTTTTTTATTGGAGTATACTTGCTTTGGGCTTCCCAGGTGGCTCAGTGGATAAAGAATCTTCCTGCATTGCAGGCGATTCAGGAGACACAGTTTCAATCCCTGGGTCGGGAAGCTACTCTGGAGGAGGGCATGGTAAACCACTCCAGTATTCTTGCCTGGAGAATTCCAGGGACTGAGGAGCCTGGTGAGCTACAGTCCATAGGGTGGCAAAGAATCAGACATGACTGAAGCAACTGAGCATGCAGGCATAGCTGCTTTACAATGTATTAGTTTTTGATAACAAAATGAATCTGTTATAAGTGTACATATACTCACCCTTTTTTTAGATTTCTTTCCCACTTGGGTTACCACAGAGCACTGAGTAGAGTTTTCATTAGTGATCTATTTTGTACATAGTAGCATACATCTCTAAAGAAGACACACACGTGGCCAAACACATGAGACATATGAAAGATGCTCAAAGCACTAATGATTAGAGAAATACAAACTAAAACTAACAATAAGTTATCATCTCACACCGATCAGAATGACCATCATCAAAAAGTCTATAGATAATAAATTCTGGAAAGAATGTGGAGAAAAGGGAACCCTCCTATACTCTTGGCGGGAATGTATAGAGAACAGTATGAGGTTCCTTAAAAATCTAAAATAGAGCTACCATAGGCGCAGCAACTCCACTCCTGGGCATATATCCAGAGAAAACCAGAATTTAGAAGGATACCTCCACCCCTATGTTCATTGAAGCACTGTTTACAATAGCCAAGACATGGAGGCAACCTAAATGGCCATTGACAGAGAAATGGATAATGAAGATGTGGTATATATGTACAATGGAATGTTGCTCAGCCATGAAAAGGAATGAAATAATGGTATATGCAGAGATGTGGATGGATCTAGAGATTGTCATACAGAGTGAAGCAAATGAGAAAGAGAAAAACAAATGCCTTACTTCTTGAGTGGTGGATTCATGGTTATTCTTTTAGTTGTTGTTTCTTTATTGTTGCATATATGTCTTAGTTATTATAATCCAATCAAATAATACCTGATAGACATTATGATTAATAAAAAGTATTACACAAAAATTATTGCATAGCAATGTAAGGACATGTGCTAAAGGACATTCAATGCAGCATTATTTTTAATAGCAACAGACTAGAAAAGACCAAAATGTTCATGTATATGTGCTAAGTCACTTCAGTCATGTCTGACTCTTCACGACCCTATGGACTGTAGCCCGCCAGGCTCCTCTCTCCATGTGTTTCTCCAGGCAAGAATACTGGCTTGGATTGCCATGCTCTCCTCTGGGGGATATTCCCCACCCAGGGATCGAATCCAGTTCTCTTACATCTCCTGCATTGGCAAATGGGTTCTTTAGCACTAGTGCCACCGGGGAAGTCCCATCAGTAAATAAATAATAAATTATGGCACACATAAAATGGAATGGTTTGCATCCATCACAAAGAATATGAGATATCTCTATGTTCTCACATAGAAGTTAATGTCTGATACATAGACAAGAAAGCAAGTTTCACAGAAGATTTGAATAGAATTCATTCTTGTGAAAAGAAATATTTTATACATATAAATTTATATAACATGTATATAATACTTTGATATATATATATAATATTATATATATGATGTATATGTTTATACACATGTAGACATACCTGAATGTGATCTTGGGTGGCCTTAGCCTGCAGTGGCTTGAAGAGGGGCTTTGATTCTCAGCCAGAGATTGAGGCCAGGTCATGGCAGTGAGAGCACCAAATTCTAATTACTAGACCAGTGGTCAGTGACAAAGCTTTGACCCTTCAGTTTCGTAGAGGGGAATTCCCACAAAGATGGAAACTAATGAAACAAGTAAAGTGCCTATTAGGAGGAAAATGGTACAGTACATGTGGATAGACACAAGGGCAGACTCAGAGAGAATCATGCCCTTGTGGTGATTTGAATCATTTATATGGGGCATTTCTTCCAGGTTTTCTTTAGCCAATCATTTTGCTTTGCCTGGTTCTGAGTCTGTATTTGGTATAGCTTGGGGTCCTTCCACGGAGAAGACAATGGCACTCAACCCCAGTACTCTTGCCTAGAAAATCCCATGGACAGAGGAGCCTGGTAGGCTGCAGTCCGTGGGGTCGCTGAGCGTCCGACACGACTGAGCGACTTCACTTTCCCTTTTCACTTTCATGCACTGGAGAAGGAAATGGCAACCCACTCCAGTGTTCTTGCCTGGAGAATCCCAGGGATGGGGAAGCCTGGTGGGCTGCTGTCTATGGGGTCGCACAGAGTCGGAAACGACTGAAGCGACTTAGCAGCAGTAACAGGGTTCCTCCCATGTGTGCATGCACATGTTTTAGCCAAGATGGATTCTAGTGAAAAGGCTTATGAGTAGTTGTATCACTTACTATGAGATGACACCCCCTCCCTTTTGACCTCCAAGGACCCTCTCTGCACATGTGTAATCATGGGGGTCTCCTTCACTTCAAGAATGAGAAATACAGGGTCTTTTATCTCTTATCTAGGCAAGGCCCAGTCTCCTCCATCAATTCTGCTTTTATGGAGTTTCTGCTGTGTGGAGTTTCTGGTCAGAGGGGCAAAACTGTTCAGCCTGCAGCCCATCTATTTCCAGCCTCAAACGCACATAGGAAAAAAAGATGCTGAAGGACACATATTAAAATGTTACTAGTGTTCATCTCTTAAGAGTGGAAATGAAGGGGGGAAATAAAACATTTACTTTTAACTGTTTATATTTCTTTCCTGTTTGATTTTTTTCCCAAAAATCATATACTATTTTGTAAAAAAAAAAAAAAAGTGAAAATTAAGTACAAATCTCCTGTTTCTGACCCTCATCACCAAACAAGCTTTGCCAAAGCCAATAAATTTCCATTCTACCTTTTAAAAAGTAATCTGCACACTATACATGCTGTACTAAGGGAGCTCTCTTCTCTGACCTGGCTGGCAATGAACTGTGGTCTTGATTTGGTGAGAATGAAATGTATCAAAAAGAGTACTTTGGTATACAAAGTGAACTTTCAACTAATGTGTTCTATCTCAGGCATTGTCAGAAAAGCAGAAATAAATACAAATGCATTTTTCTCTTCATGAGCAGTTTCTTTTTCTCACTTCTTGATGGCTTTCTATTTTTGTTCTTTTCCATCCAGAAAAGGTCAGTTGAAGCCCCTGTGAGTGTGATCTTGCCAATGTTTCAAAAGAAGTTACATGTTTTGAACTGAAGCATAAACTCTTGTTTCCTAGAGTAGCTCTCCCGCTTTCCTCACACCTTTTCTATTAGACCTTGCATCAACAGTCTCATTGAAAATAAGCATCTGAACCCAGAAACAATATTGAGATAATATGTTTATATAGGTGTTTCCCCTATATAAACATAAGATATTTTTTTGTCACAAAAGCTAGCATTTCCCCCACCCAAGCCATCCTCACTAACCCCCTGCTACCCTGCCCAACAGTGCTAGCAGTCATTTCATACATGAAAGAAAAGTAGAATGAAGTCAGTACCATGCTGCTTTTTCCAACTTCTTTCCAACTTCTTATAACCCCAAAAGCTTTCTTGCTCAGATCTTTCTTCTCTCCTACCCCCCATCAGTCCATCAAAAGGGCCCATTGCCTCGTAAAGTACAAAAGATTAAAACATTCTGGCTGTGAATCAAAGCCCCAAACTGTCCACTTTCATTTTTTAAACAGTATATTATAAAGTTGGAAGAATCATTACAATAGCAGTATATATCCAACAGTGTAAAACATCTTGAGCTGAGAACATAGTGAAGGTTTTAAGTCTGCTTTTGGAAAAGTGCACCCCCACCCCTAGACTGTCCCCCTCCCCCATACCCCTGCTTTGCCAAATAATAATAATAATAATAATAATCCACAGTCTTTAAGTTGTAAATTTCAAAACAGAAGAGTGAAGAAGGCAATATTCAGAAATCACTTGTGATTTAAAGCTACAAAAACTTCAAAATCAGTACGGAATTTACATGAGACCTGAAGAAAAATGTGAATTAATTAATTCACATTTTTAGTTCAATCACAGGGTGATTGATTGGTTAAATAAATAGCCTCACAATAATCTAGTATGAGTTGATCAGACATTCTGCACTAGGGGAGAATAGATCTGGAACTCAGGTTTCCTCTGCTATATTTCTCAAAATGCACCTCACTGACAGGTTTTAATACTTTGGGGACTCCTTTCTTAACTCCTTTTCCTTCCTCATCCTTCTCTTCTCATCATGACCCCCTTTGGTTCATTGAGTTGTTTGCAAGCTAAAAATTCACTTTCATACTTACTGTTTGCCGAAGTCATTCCATGGTTCGTTCTGCCAACTTACCTGAGAGATCTTGGTCATGACTGTTTATGTTGGCTTCTCCTTGTCTCTCCTCACCCTTCTTAGGCTGGATGTTCTTCCCTTTTCCCCTTTCTGTTGATGGCTGAAGGTAGTCTGAAAAAATAATTTTATATTTAAAAATTATATGGTTGACTTAGAATAATGGGGCTGTCCTTGGAGAAAAAGGTGGAAAAAAAAAACTGCTAGTTACATGTTTTGTTGCTAAGCTGTAGCCAAATGAGGGAAAAGGGTAGGCTGTCTGCCTATGTAAACCACTGGCAGTAGGAATTTGGACAAAATATTTTGGCTGTCATACTACAGTAGCACTAGCCTGTGTTATCTTTTTTTCCAGGTTCCTGTGTTGAAGACCATGGGAGGCTGACACTTTGAGGTACATGCCAAACAAAGCGTATTTTTAAAATTGATATGTGAGAGGTGTATCCTTTTTAGTATTAATTTCTACTCTGAGGAAACACATTTCTATTACAGACTTCCTATAGTCAAGATAAATGCAAAAAAGAAATCCAAAGAAATAGTTTAAAATTTAAATGCTTACTGGCCAAAATATTATCATCTTCTGAGAAATCTGTTTCTTACAGGTTAAAGTGTCTGATTCACCTACGGTTGCTTGAGAATTGCAAAGAGGTAACAAACCTCCTGTAGTGTCAGTTCTTCAACTAATGGCACTCAGTAAGTCTAATGATGCAGTGTTTGTCGATGAGGTGGTTGAGTTTTTTCCCATTTTGTCACTTAGCCATTTGCCAAGGTAAAAAATTCCATGAGTTCATAAATATTAGAATTACTGTTACAAATAGAGTGCTAGCTGTTATAATCCCTAAAGGTAGACCCATGCCACCCGATAAAGAACTGCAATTATTTCTTGGAGAAATAAAGCTTAGGTTCTTAAGTCAATTTGCTTCTATTAGAAAGTAGCAATATTGGAAACATGCAAACCAATGAGGTACTTGAACCATAAACAAATTCTAATCTCAGCAAGACAGTGTAAATCTATGCTCTGTGGAGTCTTCCAGTATGGGAAAACAGCTGGGCAATATTAAAACTTTTAAACTTGGCCTCTATGAACTCCATTCCTTGTGATTAAGTGAAAACATGTTCTTCCTTGTGAAGGTATGTCTATATGATTCCAAAATCATACGTTAGTCTAGTCAGTTCAATCAAACATCTAGTCAACTCAGTGGTTAAAAAAAAAAATTCTGAGAAATGAAACATTTTTTTTTTGTAGCCCCAAAAACATTCAACAGATTTTCTTTTCTTTTTGCCAGTTGGTTTTCCATTGTGATTCCTAATCCTTGTTGTATAAAAACTCTTCTCCAAGAATGTCAGGAGCTGTCAAAAAATTCTCAAAACAAAATTACTTTTAATTCCTTTCAAATTGCAAAGATATATCACACAGCATAGTTATTGAAAGTCATAAAATCAAATATCTAAATTGTCACAATTTCAAAGTAGACTAGGAAAAAATGATCCAGTCCAACTCTACTGAAATGGTTGGATGGCATCACTGACTTGATAGACATGAGTTTGATCAAGCTCCGGGAGTTTGTGATGGACAAGGAAGCCTGGAGTGCTACAGTCCATGGGGTCACAAAGAGTCGGACATGACTGAGTGACTGAACTGAACTAACTCTATTATAGAGCTGTTTTTCTCTCTCTTTAAATTTTCAGTAATGAGGTTTTTAAAATGGGATTTTCAGAAAGGATGATGATACATGCTGATTTTAACCTGTTTCTTGCATTATTTTTATTTTTGTTGATATAACTTTAGAAAGTGTTGGGCTTTGAAAAGAATTCTGGTTAGGATTTATGCTTCCACCTCTATGTGGGAAGGTATTTTTGTGGAGAAAAACCACTGTATTAAGACTTAAATGACAGAGACCCATCTGAAATTGGCTTGAGCCAATTGCCGGGAGCCAGCACGAGGAGTCCGGCCCATGGCAAAGGTCATGAGGTTAAGGGGCCCGGCAGACAAAGGCTTGTCGGCCTTAAGGGAGCCTCACTGTATCTGCTCATGCATCTGCCCCAAAACCAGAGTCTGCCTGCCTTACTGCATTGTGCTTTTCGCCTACTCTTCTGACATTATACGGGGGGCTATGCCCCACCACCTCTCTCTGAAAAGGAGTTAACTTAGGACTCCAGTTAATAAATCTCCTGGGCGTGACAAGGATGTTTCAGCCCAAAAACCTCTCTGCTGGCAGACTAGCTTGTATGACAGGATTATCCACACTTTTGCTACTATGTACATGATTGTTTACAAACTCTCAACCATAAACAGCACAGAGAGTTTGGAGTATTTTGAAAGTCTTAGTTAGCATAGGGTTTTTCTAAAGATAAAAATCATGTTGATGAAGGGTTTCATTGTTGAGTTAATGATTGACGCCAGGCCTTCATATCCTTAGGCACCTGGGAGTATGTTAATCGATGTAATTGGATGTAGAAAAAGAAATATAGTAGTTTTGATGTTAACAATACTAGACCTTTGAGTTAATGAATTTTCTCTTTTGTTATAGATCACTGTACTCCTCTTTCTTTGTTATAAATCATTGTGTCCTTGCTGTGTAAAAATGTAACTTTATCACTATCTTAAGACTAAATAGATCTTAAGGTAAAACAAGTTTTCTGATCGATTAACCTTTATCAATAGAAAGAAAGGTGGGGCCATAAAATATTAATTGGTCTCCAGACCAGAAGATATTGTAAAACAAATGTAAGACCCTTGTAAGAACAAAGATATGCTGATAAGGGTCGGACCAGCTGACCCTGTGTGACTCTGTTTCTTACATTTTTCTCTATGTACAACTAAAAGTATAAAAGTGGACCTGGAAAATAAAGAAATGGACCAGTTCCTGGAAGGATTGGTTTTCCCCATGTGGTTTTTCTCGTTCTCTTCTTTTCTGGCTGAATTCCCATCTGGAGCATGGAGGCTCGCTAAGCCTACTAATTTTGCCTGGGCTTCTAAGATCTGAACAGGGGGGCACTTTGTGTCCCCACTCCTTCGGGAGACTGGGAAGACACCTGTGGCCCACGTAGGTGATGCAAACTCCTTGTCTTGGAGTTTTATTGGTTCTTCGCATAAACCAAGTTATTCAGCCTCTTTTCTCCACTAATTTTCCTACTACACTATTCTTTCCTAATCTCTCTTTATATTTCTAATAAAATAGTCCTTTCCTAGACGCCGACTCCATCTCCACTTCGAATTCCCTGGATCCACTGGGGCTGGACCCTGGCAGAAAAACAACTGTATTAAGACTTTTGATTGCAAAGGACAGAGACCCATCTGAAACTGGCTTGAAAGTTTGAATGATGATGATGATTGTGATGAAGATAATTCATGTTAAAGCATTTTGACTCACAAAACTAAAATGTCCAAGAAAATAAAGCAGGTCTAAATTCAGGAGCTTAAACCTTTTAATCAAAACTTGATCTCCCTGCTTCTGGCTCTGCTTTTATCTGTACTTGCTTTTATCTGTACTTGCTTTATGTACTTTTTTTCTGTAGAGACTTTTCTCTATGCAGGCAGTCTATCCTTAGGTCATGGCAACAACCCCAGGGTTACATTTACAAGCAAGCAACCTTAACATAAAGAAGTAACCCAACAAAAAATCTCAGAGTTCACTTTTATTTGACTTCATCCTGTTGATGTGGATAAATAAATAATCTGTTATATTAACCAAGCTTGTGTCATGCTCCTACTTCTGAGACCAAGAACTTTACTCAAACCTCATGCATTGGGAAAACTGGATGACAGTTGGTTACTCATAGAAAAATGAGAGTAATGTTAAAAGGAAGATTCATGAATTATGATGATGGACTGGCAAAAAAAAAAGATGTTTACTTCAGCAATATTTTATATATACATTGCTAGTTTTTTATACACATATAAAAGTGTTATTGATAAAAAGTTAATCAGTTGATCTAAGAAAGATTTTATTCAAACCAAATTGAGGCTTGAAATTTGGGAAGAGCATCTCAGAAAGCTCCAAGAACTTTTCTGCCCGTTAGAAGTCAAAACACAGTTATGTAAGTTTTTTGAGAGAAGTCTATACATTAAATGATGTATTATTGACAATTAATCTAGATCTACAAGTGCAAAATGGTGGGTTATCATGACACCTTACAAGATCAAGAAGGAAAATTATCTTCTAAAGAGTTATCCTGTTGCTGCTAGGAGAATGCTGCTTTTTATGGTTGAGCAGTTATTTCTGCAAATTGCAGAGGTCTGGCCTATGCATAATGCACACAATGCACAGTGAAGGGAGAGAGGAGGCCAAAGGGCAGAGAAAATTTTTTTTATGTGTTTAAATATTTCTTGTCTTTCCCTAACATATAAATTTTATTTCATAGTGTCTATAATGCAAATACAATAACCTTAAATATTCATCAATAAGTGCAATATGTCAAGCAAAGTGTTTGATCATCTTTCTTTCCCCAAACTTTGAGGGATGGGAAAGGAAGCTGGGTCTCTCCTGAGCCTGCTCTCTTGAAGCTGGGGATCCTTGACACTGTGAACACTGTGGAAGAGAGAACTCGCAGAGCTTCCTGAGGCAAAAGTACAAAAATGGAGCAGAGAAAGACATGTTAGGGACCTCAAGACAGTTCAGGTAATGTTAAATGCTTTTCTACATGGGACCTCCCTGGTGGCTCAGATGGTAAAAAATCTGCCTGCAATACAAGACACTCAGGTTTGATCCCTGGGTCAGGAAAATCCCCTGGAGAAGGGAATGGCTACCTGTCAGGGAACAGGCTGTTGCAGATGGCTGTTCTATAAATAGACAAAGTGATAAATACAGAAAATATAAAAAAGGTTTATGGCAAGTAGAAGAGAGTTTTATTCATGATACAAGTTTCTTGAGACATTCATTAATAACTGCTCTACTTATAGGCCCCAACATCTTCGACCCATTATACAAGATATCAATCCTCAAAGATTACAACCCCCCAATGAACTATGACAAATGAATGTAATTCATTACCATAAACTTTCTTCCTCTTCCTTCTTACATGTCTTGATCGATGCAAATTCTTCTTTTATATGGGCCACACCTCTCCAAAGTGAAGTTACACGGCATGTTATAACCCACCTGTTAGCTTGCTTTACAGTAATGGAAACATCTGATTCTATAAAAACAGACAATGGCCCTGCCTATATTTCTACGCAGTTCAAAAAATTTTTACATTCATTCTCTATTAAACAGATTACAGACATTCCTTATAATCCACAAACACAAGACATAATTAAACAAACACATCATACACTGAAACTACAAATAAAAAAAAATTAAAAAGGGGAATACACGGGAACACTTCTATCTTTTTTATCCAGAGCAGACTTTACTAGATTCCAATGCAATATATTCTTTAAGCCTATAATTATTGTTAATACAGTTTATTTGTTTTAATTTTTTTAAACTTACCACAAGGAGATATTTTGACAAAAACAGAAAAACATTTTGAGACATTGAAGGACACCTCCCTTCTTCTGACCATTTGGTATCAAGATGGGTTGACTAAACAATGGAAATCTGGAAAATTAATATTACAGGGAAAAGAATATGCTTGTGTTTCTCCAGACAGATCCAACAAAATCAGTTGGCTCCCTTTCCAGAAAACCCGCCCCAGGGGAGCCACCAACATTTAAGATAGAGAAGAAATGGCTAAATCCTCAAGAGGAAAAATTTCCAGTACAAGCCATGGTGGCTTTAAAAATTTCCAAGAAACACTATACTTGATGTCATTGACCTTAGGATCTCCTTACTTGGAGACAGATAAAAACCCTTACTAATCAAGCTGAAAATCTGGTTTCTCAACAGGGAATACCTCAGAATCCTGAAAATATTTTTGTCTCTATGCTTGCTTGCTTTGCCTTTGCTTTCCCCTCTCAGGCTGACTTGATTGATCACACTTATTGGGCTTATATACCTAACCCTCCTATTGTAGGTTGTAAAATGGACAGATATAGGACCAATCGTATCCACTAATGACCCAACACATATGCCCTCTCCTTGGAGCTTTGAGGGGCCCTCTCATCCTGAGGAAGAAAGAAAACTAATTAACATTTCTCTAGGCCATGAAATCCTTCCTTTATGCATGGGCCCAACAAAATTATGTATTAATATTAGTCAACAAACGTGAGCTTCCATCCTGCCTCCAGAAAAGAATTTCCACACATTGCTTGAGCTGTTTACTGCCCTGTCCTTTTATGAAAACCCTGTCAATACTACCAAAACTCTAGAAAAAGGACAAAAGTTAAAATGTAAGGGGGTTACTTATAAAAACTTTAAATATACTCCTGTTTATTGGGATAGATGTCAAGATAAATCAGAGAAATTAATGTTTGTGGCCAATTACACCATTGTTGATTGGGGACCCCATGATATATGGCTATCTAACTGCTCAGATGATATTAATAGTACTATATGTGATTATGTTGCTCAAGTAACATAAAAGATTACCAACAGTTCAATGAAACACTTCCATGAAAAGGACTTCTTCGCTGGCTTGACGGCAAAATGACACCTTCTAGCCCTCAAATCGTCCTCAATAAACGAATTGGGCCTGAACAATGAGACATCTGGAAACTTGCTGAGTGCACCAAAAAACTTGGAAGTTGGACTGGACATTTTACAGGGACCAGTCATAGTCATAGTAACTATTTCTTTCATTATAATCAATCATATTTTATATAAGCTTATGTTCCCCTTCCTTTTGTTATAGCTATAGGAAACTTACAATTCAAGAAGATTTAATGTTCTACAACGTATAAATTGCAAGTTATATACTTCTCCTAACTCTTCTGTTTCCTTAAGAAATGAATCCCTTTTGATTCTTCAATCTCTACACAGTCTGGTTCCCAATAAATCTCCAACAGCCCTGGGAAGAAGGTCCCATGGCTGGACTTGCTTCCTGGTTACTTACTAAACTGCTCCTGCGATCTAAACAATTCATTGGATGGCTGATTCTTGGCATTTTGGGATTAATACCTATTTGCACCACTGCTGCAGTCACTGGCATTGCTTTGCAAACCTCAATTCAAGCACATGATTTTATCCAAAATTGGACTAAAAATACTCATACTATGTGGGCCACTCAGGCTCAGATAGATGAGGATATTCAAGATGAAATACAGGAACTAAAAACAGCCATCAGATGGGTTGGAGATCAATTAATAGATGTACAAAAACAAGTGATACTAAAATGTGATTGGAATTTCACTCAATTTTGCATTACTCCTGTTCAATTCAATCAGAGTGTCTACAACTGAGAACAAATCAAGTTTCATTTACAAAACATACATGATAATGCCTCTCTGAATGTACAATTATTACAAAAAGAAATCTTTGAAACCTTTTCTAAAAGTTTGCCCTCTTCCACTAATTTGGAAACTTTAGCTGAACAACTAACTGATCAATTGTCTGGGCTAGACCCAAGCAGATGGTTTCAGAACATTACTCATAGCATCGGGTCTGGAACTAGACTTTGGTGATTGTCTTGACAATTATATTTGTTGTTTACTGTTGCCTTCATGCAAAAATTGTTAAAACTGAACAAACTTAAATGGTCAGGACCCTTTTTTCAAATATAATAAATAAAGGGGAATTGTCAGGGAACGTTTAACAGGAGGATTCCTGTGTGCTGTTTTCTGTCTCTCATAAGTCCTTTGTTCCTTATCAGTTCCTGATAACAGGAACGAATGGAGTGGCACGCTGCTCCCAGGACTGAGATTTTGAGACAAAACATATGCGTGGATTTCCTTCAGTAAACATTCTCCTTACTACAAAACTGCTTAGTCATGACCCTCTTTCTTGAGATATGGATTGTCTTCTGACCTTATGACAATTGCTAATTCCTTGTTTCCTTGATAATGGCTGCTGTACATTTGGTTTTCTGATCTTTATCATTGTCAAAAGTAATTCCTTATATAACAGCCTATATATACTCACAGAAAGATCATTAAAGCACCCTTGCTCCACCAGAGGCTTGGGTCCCCGTGTCTTTCTTTCTCTCCCTTCCTGTCTCTCTCCCTCCCTCTCTCCCTTCCGTTCTCTCTCCCTCTCCAGCTGATTCTCTGGAGCGTGAAAACCCGCCAAGCTCACTCTCCTGCCCAGGCTTTCAAGATCTCCTCCAGAGGGTGCCCTGTGCCTTCATGAGTGGTGCAAGCCCTGTTCTAGGGTTTTATTGGTTCTCTGCGTAAACCAGGGAATATTAGCTTCTTTCTCTCTTTCACTTTCTTATTGTCGACTCCAGACCACCAGGTTCTAGTCCATTAAAGGACCACAACAGCTATCCACTCCAGTATTCTTGCCTGGAGAATCCCATGGAGAGAAAAGCCTAGTGGGCTACAGTCCATCGGGTCACAAGGAGTCAGACATGACTCAGCAACTAATACATTCTTTCATACTTTCTTTCTATGCATTGTCTGTAATCTATACTGCCAAGAGCCAGCGTGAGGAATCCCGTCCATGGAATGGTCATGAGGAAGGAAGCCAGACAAAACGCAAAGGTGTGATCTAGCTTCAGGGGTTCCCCCTGAGTTTTCCTGAACATCTACCCCCCAAAACAGGAGTCTGCCTGTCTTATTGCATATAAAAAGAATGTCTCGGGTCTGAACTCCCTTTGATGGCTCTCTAACTTGCCTGACAGGTTCCCCCGGACTTTTTACAATTTGGGAATTGCTTACAGCCCCCCAACCACGAGAGGCACAAAGCTTAAAGCATCTTAAAGATACAGAGCCTTTTCTAAAGAGCTAAAAATCATATTGGTGATGGGGTTTTCACTGTTGAGTCAATGACTGTTGCCAGGCCTCCATATTCTTTATCTTTTAACACCTGAAGGATATTAATCAATGTAATTGGGATATAGAAAAATGAATATAGTAGTTTTGATGTTAGCAACACTAGACTTTTGAGTTAATTACTTTTCTTTGGTATAAATCACTGTACTCCTTTTACTTGTTGTAAATTGTTGTGCCTTTGCTATGTAAGAATGTAACTTTACTTGGTGCTTTCTGAGAGTGGCACCAGACTTTGGGAAGAACAAGTCAAATAAGTCTTCTGGTTGACAAACCCTTATCAGAAGAGGTCCGTAAAATGTTAATTGGCCCTCTGGCCAGAAGATGATGTAAATCACCTAAGACTTGTGTATACAACTAGGTATGCAGAAAGAAAGCCTGGTTTTGATGAGTCAAGGCTACTGATGCTGCATAATTTTATATTAATCATTGGTGTCTATGTACAAAAAAAGGTATAAAAGGCCTTTCTGGACAATAGGGGAGGGGCCAGTCACTGGACTGGTTTCCCCTGTGTCTCCTCTTTACTCTGTTTTCTGGCTGAATTCCCATCTGGGGCATGGAGGCTCGCCATGTCTACTTACTTGCCCTGGCTTCTAAGATCCGTGAGAGAGGGAGCCCAAGGCGGGGCACCCTCAGATATTCAAATGGACACCGGTGGCCTAACGTAGATGGTGCAAACTTCTTGTCCTGAAGTTTTATTGGCTTTCCACATAAACCAAGTTATTCAGCCTCTTCTGTCCATTAAATTTTCCTACTATATTATTTTTTCTTAATTTCTTTATATTTCTAATTACATAAATAAGTTTTTCTTCACCTACGCTGTTCACCCTTCAAATTACCCTGGATCCACCGGGGCTGGACCCCAGCACTATACAACAAGTCAAGATAGATTGTATGAAGTTCATTTTGCAGGTGGAAAAACTGTTTATAAGTTTCAGAGAGGCTAAATGGCTTGCCCGTAAGGACATAACTTGTTAGAGTCTAAGCTGGAATTTGAACTCAGATCTGTATAGCCCCAAATCCTGTGCTCTTTCCACTATATTACTCAACACTCATGCCTATATACTCAATTTTATATAAATGGATAAAATATTATACTTTGATACTAAGAATGGCTCAAATGCAATCTAAGTAGGAAGTGTTGACACATGAAGTCTGATAATAGCAGAAACTATATTTTATGTTGGAAGTAGAACAGAGTGGATTTTCTCTCTCTTTTGACAAGACTGTTGACAGCACTAACCACATTAACATCACAGAACATCCTTGATCTCACCATTCCACTCCTTTGATTTCAAGATAACTGTACTCTGGAAATTAAATATCACTCTCATCATTGATGCTGCCTATAATGTGAGTAGAAAACATTACATTAGCTTTGAAAACTATTTTTAGTAATGTTCTTGCATCATAGAAGTTAATGCTTAAATATATTTCATTGGGGAACAAATTACAGTGAAACACAGAAATATTGAACAGGCCCAATGCAACCAGTCAACTCCATCAAGTAGAAAAGCATACATTATTTATAAAATAAAATCTAGGAATTATTCCAGAAAACACACCAAAAACTAGAGATAGGGCTTTTCCAATATTTTGATCTTGAAATGGTCCCTCTAATACATTAACAATTTATGTACTAACAACATTCATAGTGCATACAGTAGCTTTTTTGCATATCAAGTGAATCTTTCATTACAATCATTTATTTTATGAAATTAGTCTTTCCATACTTGGAGGTTTACTTTTCAGCAGGTGGCATTGGGCAGCTTTCTGTGGTTCAACTTTGTCAGCATTTGCATTACCAGGATTCCTTTTTTCTCTGAGCCATTTCACAATCATTCTAAATTGTATCTGGCTAAAACTTGGCATCTAAATTGCCACCTTAGAATTCTGTCTCAAGGAAAATCCCAGTGTCAGTGTAATGAGCTGAATTGTATATATAGCACAGTCAGTTTTAGGCAGTTCCAATCTCTATTTTTAAACTCAGTTATAACTAAAACATTGAGATAATTATGATACACAAGCCATTGTTGATGATAAGAACTTTCGCCCATTACTTTTTCTAATTAGTTCTCTCAAGTAAGGCTAGGAATCTTGGAATCTTTGTTTTCATCCTAAGAGGGAATTGATTCATTTCAGCAAAGTTTCAGTGAAAGTATTTTTCTTTCTGGTTGTTATTTGGCATAACTCACCTAGTTCAATGTTTTCTAAAGTGTTACATTTTATCTTAAAACTTTTTGTTTGAGCATTGACTCAGGCTGTCTTCTCATAGATAAAGTGGGACAGAATCAATACATTGCAGGCTTCCTTTGCTGCTCTGTGTGATAAACACTGTCTAACAAGTCAGAAAAAATCCACTTTGATGCTACTTCTCCAATTAGACCTGTTAAACAGTCTTTGAATGACTGAATTTGGTTTGAGTTTTACACACAGATACATTGTTAAGCTGTTTATAAAGTAAACTATAGTACCATTAATATTAATTTCTAAGAAGTTCTTTTTTTTAAATCAAATCTCTAACTATAAGCAAGTGAAGCTGTAATTGTTTTGTTGAGATTCAGTGTAACTTGATTACTCTCTAACTACTCAGTAATTTTTGGAAATCCTGTTCATTCAGTTTGAACAGTTGCAGATGACTTGTATGTGTATAAGAAAACTGGCATTAGTGTATGTTCTGAGAATGAGTTCCTTCCAGTATGTGCAAAGATCAGGAAGCTTGGAGGGAAAAAACAAAAACAAAAACTGCTGCCTTCTTTCAAAAACTATTTACTGAAGCTCTCTGTTACCTTGTACAAGATGCAAGAAGTCCTTTGAGGAATGTGAAGTGTAAACCAGCACACACCTTCAAGGAACTTGTTATCTTCCATGAGAAATAACAGCTACATAAAATCTTAAAAAGTAAAGCAATATAGGATAAAGGTCAGATGGAAAGAGATTGCAATACCCGAGCAAAGCTCAGTTCTTTAATTTTTTTTCCGTAAAAGAAATGTTGCAAATATATTATCCTTTCACTACAATAATCCAAATTCTCTCTTTTTTTATATACTATTTGATGAACCATGATAAAATCAGGTCACTGTATGATGACACATAATTTAGTAGGTCAAACAAAACTGCTTCACAAACCTGGCGATGATTTGCCAAAACCTGGCAAAGTCCTGCTGTAGGCTTGGTCAGTAAACTTTTACAGCATTGTAATTTTTAAATAGCCAGATCAAACCAAGGCCACCTCTAAGCTGTTAAAACTACTGCCACTGCAACTTTATTATTATTAAAATCTGCATTTCCAAAATGACAATTATATTTAAAACTGAGTTAGTGCTTCTTTCAGCCCAGGACCATTGTGAATGTTACTCTATGTAAGAAGTATGGGTAATCTACTTAGGTGAGATAGAGAGAAAGAAACTGGATGGCTGAAAACTGTGAAGTTTGAAACAGAAGAGCTTTAAGTTAATCCTTACATCAAACACCATAAAATAATGTGAAATTCAAAAGATTTTTCAAATCTAGACTCTCTCCCATTGGGAAAGTTAATGTTTTCAAATGAAGATCCCTCCAGATGTAATCTTGTATCCCAACTAATGCCATCTGTTCCTATTGACTATTCACTGCTAATTCATAAACTACTACATAATTTCTGAGATAGGAACACCTTAATTGATGGTCACACATAATAAAATAAACGTGATGACACTATATCTTTGAGCTCAAGAAATGTTATGAAACTTTAATTGATTATCTTCAAAGAATTATGTGATTCCTGAAAATAAAGAATCAGAATATAAAGGCTTACAATCTTGACTACTTATGGAAACTATTTGAAGGTGAGAACAGAATTAAATACATTTGTTTTACTTTCTTTTCCTAGGCAGGTTAAAATGGAGATATTCTTTGTCCTTTCAGATTCTCTAGCTATACAACACTCAGTATTGTCTCCTAATACCTCACTCTAATCAATGTTAAACAATTTTGTCCTGTTTTACAATCATTGAACTTTTGCCAAACTTGTTTTTGAAAGGGGATGCTAAGAAGTTATTGCTTATGATTTAGCTAACAAAGGACCTACTGTAAATGAGGAGTAACCAATCATTTTTGATAGCACACTGAGCTGGTGTAGTTCTTACCAATATCATTTAGCAAATTTCTCAGAGACACTTTATGTTTGCTTTTCAAACTGGGGTACACAGTGATATACAGGGAGAAGGGTACTTGCAGCTTTAGACACTTTATCTGAAGATAGAGTATCTTTTGGAAGAGTCAGTTTTACTCAGTGATAAAACATTTTAAAAACATTATGACAAGAATATATTTTACATATATAACAAGCATGATGTACTGTGGAGTGAAATGCAAACTTTGTGTAATTGGATAAAATATATGACTTAAAGAAATCCTCACCCTGAAGCAGCACCTAACCCACCCCACTGCATTCTTACCCTCTCCTTGCTGTATGTATCATCTTCTGCTTTTTAGGAATGTGTGTGTTCAATCACTCAGTCATGTCCAGCTCTTTGCGACCCCATGGACTGTAGCTTGCCAGGCTTCTCTGTCCATGAAATTCTTCAGGCAAGAATACTGGAGTGAGTTGCCATTTCTTACGCCAGGGAATCTTCCCAACCCAGGAATTGAACCTGGATCTCTGGGGTCTCCTACATTGGCAAGAGGATTCTTTACCAACTGCACCACCTGGGAAGCCCAGGAATACTGTGAATTTTAGGAATACTGAGAAGTAGCAAAAATTATAATTTGGGGGATAGAAAAATAACCTGAATTCATAGTGTAGCACTAACTCTCTGATGTACTCAGCTCCAGAAATAGTGTATTTTTCTATTGTAAAAAATATCTAAAGATGATCACTGTATAGACCTGGATGAATGATCATAGCATCTCTTGTGAAAGCTATTTGCAGCAGGTTCAGAAACAGAAAGCCTGTTGTCTACACAGGAGACCATGAAAGAAAAAGGTTACTGTACCTCTTCCCTTGTCCACAGTGATCAAGTAAGGAGTTAGAAGAACTGGAGACAGAAGCAGGGGCCAGTTTTCTGGCTGAAGGAGATTCATAGTGCAGTTTGTTCCAAAGCTGTCAGAATCACAAACTGAATATAAATACTGACTGAGCTTGCTTTCGCCTCCAGGCTAGAAGATATTCCAAATTTAAGCCTGTGACTAAACAGGCATATATTATCTCTTATAACTGTCACAAAGATCCTACACATGTATCATCACATACATTTTACAGATGAGGAAAGGTTTTTAAGTAACCTGGTCATGATCACACTTTGTTTTCTTTGATTTTTCATTGATGTTTGAGATTATTTCCTTTCATTATAAGCTATCACACTTCTCCACTTGGTATTTGAGGAATTTAAACCGAAAGACTATTTTCAGATTCCTTGTTTTAAACACAAGAACTTTTTATCCATTTTCTTATGGGGGCTAAGTCATTTGTCTTTGAATTAAAAAGTTGTTAGGAATTTGAACTCATGCCTACTAGATCTTGGAATGGAATCATCAACTTAGATGTTAATTTGAATATTTCAATTTTTTTGGAATGTCACAAAAATGAATATTGCATTTGGAAAAATTATAGCAGTAAAATTAATTATGATTTAAGTATTAGAGCTGTTGTTTTTCTACATGAATTTTTTTACTGCTTCATTGCACACCTACCTGGTGAGAAAATGAAAGTGTGCCTCCTAATCTCTAATGTAGACGTGTTTCCAAGTTTTCAAAATGAAAAGTCTCCAGTGTTTAGGTTAAGATTCAATGAATGCATGCAATAATTGCAGTAGAATGTCTATTGAAATATTAATTTTGGTGGATATGACACTAGTTTACTCTTTTTCCATAGGAATTGAATATTTTTGAGTAGGTTAATTATTCTCCAGTAGCCTGATTTATTTTCTTTTAGTTGTTCAAATTTATTCCTGTCATCTGATACTGTCATAAAAATCAAATCATACCAAATATGTGTCCATACATTGCTGTCAATTGCTTTACATTCAGCATGACTCTATGTATGCTGGTTGAAAATGACTCAGCAGTAGTAAGATAATGATTCTACTTACCAGGGATCTTATAGGTATATGAATTGCAATAATAATTTACATTAAAGAAGAAATTAATGATACAATGTTAGAGTATAAACAGAGGTAGATCTTATAATGCCCAATGATCTGGCCCATGATTTGCTGCTCACTCCCCAAGATTAGTTTGATGAATGGCAGTGTAAAAGCATTTGGAAAGCTTTCTTTTTTTCTACTAGTTCTATTTGCTTTTTGTTTGCTCAGGAAAACATAATCACCTAAATATAAAAGAACTATAAAGACAACTCTCAATAAAATAAATTGATTCCAGTTAAATTTTTAAAAATTTTTCAAGTTTTGAAAATCTTTCTTTGCTTTATTTTTTTAAAAAATTGTGATATTGAATTAGCAAATTAAATTGATAGAAGAGGAAACTATTTTGGAATACTTGCCCTAAAAAAACTTACATTTTAGGCTAAAAGTTTGTTACTGTGTATTGATATATTTTCTTTTTAAATGTTAATTTTTATTATAAAAAAGAAATTAGCAAAAAAGGCAAGAAATGATACATTAACATTTTAATCTATAGATAGGATTTTTTTGGCATTTTTTTCATAAATGAGATCATATTTTTTATATTGTCTTATTTACTTTCTTCACATTGCAATTAGTCATGAAGTTCCTTTGTGCATACTCAATCATTTCAGTCATGTCTGACTCTCCGTGACGCTATGGACTATAGTCCACTAGGCTCCTCCATCCATGGGATTCTCCAGGCAAGAATACTGGAGTGGGGTGCCATATCATCCTCCAGAGTATCTTCTCAACCCAGGGATCAAACCTGTGTCTCCTGAGTCTCCTGTATTGCAGGACGATACTCTACTGCTGAGCCACTGGGGAAGTCCAAAGATTTTATGTCATTAAATATTTTTTCAACTAAATCACTTCTAATAACTACATAGTATTTCATTCCATTTTTTCCTATGTCCTCATATGTATCTAACCAAATCCTTGTTTGGTACATTAAAGATATTTCTAGTTTTTCACTCTTATAAATAATATTCCCATATATATTCTAGAACATACATTTTTGCTTACTTATCAATTTATTTTTAAGATAAATTTCTATAAGTGAATGTTCTGAGTTAAGAATATGAGTGTTCTTAAGAATTGTGGCATATTTCCAGACTTCTCACTAGAAAGGCTCTAAAGAAGAAAATTCTTACTAGCAACATGTTGGAGCATTTATTTCATTCTATGCTCAAGAAAATTGGAATGCTACTTTCAAAATGTTAAGTATTAATTTATTAGTAATTTTCACACTAATTTATTAGCAGTCAGCCATGTGATATGTATTCCAATAACAAACCATTATCCAAGCAAATATTTGAAATGAAGAGAAGCAATATGGAGCAGCATCTAGAAAGTTGTAAGAAGTAGTTCAACTTGTTCTTAAGTTGATTCAGTTTTATTGAAAATTCATGAATCAAAGCAGGAATCATATGGTTTACAATTGGGTCATTTACTGGGTAATTCAGTGTCACCCATGCATGAATTAATTACATATTCCAGAATGAATTGTGCTCAGTCACCCAGTCGTGTCTGATTCTTTGTGATCCTTTGAACCATAGCCCTCCAGTTTCCTCTGTCCATGGTACTCCCCTGGCAAGAATACTGGAGTGGGTGGCTCTTCTCCAGGGGATCATCTTGACCCAGGCATTGAACTCACCACTCCAGTGTCTCCTGCACTGCAGGCAGATTCTTTACCACTGAGCCATCAGGAAAGCCCCTTCAGAATGCATATTCTGCAGCAAATGTTTAGAGTTAAGAATTTCTGCCTTTGCATTGTTCATGAAGTTTGTTGTGCAGAATGTCTAAAACACTTGTCAAATATCCTTGAGAGGACCATTGTGACTCATATATATATATACATTTAATAATAATATAATAATTTAATAATTAAATATATATATATTTAATACTATCTGTCTCACAACAATATTCTAATAAGTTAGATTTTAAAGACAAAAATAAAGGCTCCAAAATCTTATTGTAAGGATCTATTCTACATTTGATTATGAATCCTTTAAATTTTTTTAATAAATCTCAATTGATGCCTTACAATGACTGTTATTTGTAAATTTAGTTTCATACAAATATTCGAGTAAGAGGATTTCGCCTTTTTTAATATACCTAACTTTAATATAGTGGAGTAGTGTTCACCTAAAATTCATGTCTATCTGGAAAACTCGGAATGTGATCTTATTTGGAAATAGGGTCTTTGCAGTGGTAATTAATTATTTCTGTACATGAAATCATTCAGAATTTAGGGAGGATCATTTTTTATATAAATTTATTTATTTTAATTGGAGGTTAATTACTTTACAATATTGTATTGGTTTTGCCATACATCAACATGAATCCGCCACAGGTATACACATGTTCCCCATCCTGAAACCCCCTCCCCCCTCCCTCCCCATACCATCCCTCTGCGTCTTCCCAGTGCACCAGCCCCAGGCATCCAGTATCATGCATCGAACCTGGACTGGTGATTCGTTTCATATATGATATTATACATGTTTCAGTGCCATTCTCCCAAATCATCCCACCCTCTCTCTCTCCCACAGAGTCCAAAAGACTATTCTATACATCTGTGTCTCTTTTGCTGTCTCGCGTACAGGGTTATTGTTACCATCTTTCTAAATCCCATATATATGTGTTAGTATACTGTATTGGTGTTTTTCTTTCTGGCTTACTTCACTGTATAATAGGCTCCAGTTTCATCCACCTCATTAGAACTAATTCAAATGTATTCTTTTTGATGGCTGAGTAATACTCCATTGTGTATAAGTACCACAGCTTTCTTATCCATTCGTCTGCTGATGGACATCTAGGTTGCTTCCATGTCCTGGCTATTACAAACAGTGCTGTGATGAACATTGCGGTACATGTGTCTCTTTCAATTCTGGTTTCCTCGGTGTGTATGCCCAGCAGTGGGATTGCTATTTCCAGTTTTTTAAGGAATATCCACACTGTTATCCATAGTGGCTGTACTATTTTGCTGAAATACAAAAAACCTCGAATAGCCAAAGCAATCTTGAGAAAGAAGAATGGAACAGGAGGAATCAACCTGCTTGACTTCAGGCTCTACTACAAAGCCACAGTCATCAAGACAGTATGGTACTGGCACAAAGACAGAAATATAGATCAATGGAACAAACTAGAAAGCCCAGAGATAAATCCATGCACCTATGGACACCTTATCTTTGACAAAGGAGGCAAGAATATATAATGGAAAAAAGACAATCTCTTTAACAAGTGGTGCTGGGAAAACTGGTCAACCACTTGTAAAAGAATGAAACTAGAACATTTTCTAACACCATACACAAAAATAAACTCAAAATGGATTAAAGATCTAAATGTAAGACCAGAAACTATAAAACCCTTAGAGGAAAACATAGGCAAAACACTCTCTGACATAAATCACAGCAGGATCCTCTATGACCCACCTCCCAGAATATTGCAAATAAAAGCAAAAATAAACAAATGGGACCTAATCAAACTTAAAGCTTCTGCACAACAATGGAAACTATAACCAAGGTGAAAAGACAGCCTTCAGAATGGGAGAAAATAATAGCAAATGAAGCAACTGACAAACAACTAAACTCAAAAATATACAAGCAACTCTTGCAGCTCAATTCCAGAAAAATAAATGACCCAATCAAAAAATGGGCCAAAGATCTAAACAGACATTTCTCCAAAGAAGACATACAGATTGCTAACAAACACATGAAAAGATGCTGAACATCACTCATTATCAGAGAAATGCAAATCAAAAACACCATGAGGTAGGGAGGATCTTAAATCTAATGACTGATCTCCTTTTGAGAAGTGGAGAGGACTCAAGTACACAAAGGAGAATATAGTGTTAACATGGAGGCAGACATTAGAGTGATGTGTCTACAAGTCAAGAAACATCAAGACTTATCAACAAATATCAGAAGCTAAGAGACAGGCATAGATGATTTCTCTCTCAGAGCCTTCAAAAGGAATCAATCCTGGCAACAGCCTGATTTTGAACTTCTGGCTTCCTGAACCATGAGACACTAAATTTCTATTGTTTTAAGCCACCTAATTTGTGATACTTTGTTATAGAAGCCCTAGGATTTAATATCTTTAGAAAGTTCTTTGGGGCTCCAAAGGTTGCTCTAGTGGTAAAGAACCTCCCTGCCAATATAGGAGATATAAGGGCACAGGTTCGATCCCTGGGTTAAGAAGATCTCCTGGAGGAGGGCATGGCAGCCCACTTCAGCATTCTTGCCTGGAGAATCCCATGGGCAGAGGAACCTGGTGAGCCACAGTCCATAGAGTGGCAAAAAGTCAGACCTGACAGAAGCAAATTAGTACACACACATGCACAAAGTTCCTTAATTCAGTTCTCTCAGTAATTCACTTTGGTCATAATTCTCTTTGCCTTCAAAGTTTGAGAACACTATACATTGACTAGCAGTAGATGCTAATGACAACTTACTACTCTCTGAGGCTAGTAGAACTATGCAAATTGGAACTGTTTCAGCTTTCATACTGATTGCCAAAGAAAAAATACTTCCCCTGAAAATCAATTCATAATCCATTGCATACCTGAGCATATCTTCTAACAGCCTTGAAATATGTCTCACAAAACACAAAATAATGAAAATAATCAGTGAATTTCTCACAGTGAATCTAGAAAAAAGATGTTTTCCCTCCCAATTTTGGCATATTTATGAACTGAACTCTTTCTTATTGTTCTTCCTTTCAATTTCACTAAATTTTGTACGGGTAAACAAAAGCATAATAGTATCCTATCAGAGACAGGAAGAATAAAAGAAAAGCAGGCCCTGGCAAAGGCCACAAAATAAATTTATAATTATCGATAAACTGGATGCTATAAGGCATGAGATGCTTGGAACAAGTCCAGAGGGAACAGTTCATAGTCTTGAAAACAAGATATGATCCTGGGATTGGAAAATTGACCCCAGACTGTTTCTTAACTGGCATCTCAGAGTCACATGTTTTACGTATCTGGTGGAAAATCTATAGATAAGAATATTAGCCTTAGTTACTGATTTGTTATTGATTACTGCTTCTTAGTTATTTAATGGTTAATGATCATTTTGTTCTTTGACCCTGAAGGCCGCATGAGTTATAGCTTAACTCCTTGCATATTCTTTCCTTCATGGGCTGAAAGTATAATAAAGCTAGCTTGGATTCAGTTTCGGCACCTTCACCTTGGAGTGGTGTTTGTCCCTTGATCCTCGCTTTTCACTGAATTCTTGTGTCTTGTTTCTCATTCTCTCGCCTTATCATGCTTTTGGAAACCCTGCTTGTCGAGCTGCTCTCAACAGTACCCCCAATGTTTGCTTGGCTTCAGATATGAAGCTAAGCTCTGGTGTGATTAGCTAGATATATATGGTAATACTTAATGTTGAGAAGCATTTTTCAGTGGAGGAACTGAAGGAGAATTTTGTCTTAATGCCTTGGTCCAGCAAGGCCATAGTGATATTTTCTCTTACTTTCACACTTATATTATAGCAAATCATTATAATCATCATATTTGCAGCTTAAACTTCTCTGTAATACAAGCTCCATGTGGGTTAATGCTTAGATCCTATTAATGCTATGAAGTGATAATAGAATGCAACTTTTAAAAGAGACTCTTCATTGTCCTTGGTGTGTAAATTACCTTCTTAAGTTAACAGTAGAATTTGTAAAGCATTGTGTTTTATCCCTTTTCATTTATATTACTAATATATAAGAAAATCCTTAATCAAAATGAACAAAAAAATCATAAATGATGTTGCTATGATGCCTCAGTTATCTATTGCAACCTAGCAAATAACCCCAATATATAATGGTTTAAAACAACCAATGTTTATTATCTCACATTTTCTATGGGTCAGCATGTGCCTCATTGGGATGTCTCTGACTCAAAGTCTCACAAGGCTGCAGTAAGGTTATCTATAGCATCTGAAGTCACCTCAAGGTGTTACTATGGGAGGGTCCACTTCAAAATGTATTCACATAGTTCTTGGAAGGCTAAAGGTTAGCTGTTAGATGGTGACATCAGTTAATTGCAATGTGGTACTCTCCATAAGACAGCTTCAAACATGACAACTCAGAGTGAGTGAACAAGTGGGAGGGCAAAAGCAGATACCCATGGATGCAATCTCTTGGCAACCTATTCTCCTACATAATATCCCTTCACTTTTACTGTATTTAAAAGGGACTTATGGGTCATCTGGTCCACACTTAATGGGAGAATGGAACCAGGGCATGAATATCCAGGGGCAGGATTAATTGGGGGCCGTCTTAGAGGCTGACTACCACATATGACCAAAATGCTGTTACAGGATGTAAGAGCTGAGGACCCTTTCTAAAGCCATTAGATTGCTATATGTAAATTTGCAAATATGTTATGGGGTTTTCATATCATTACTAAAAACATTGTGATTTGGTTAATTTTAGTATTCTGATACGAAGTGTATATATTTCTAATCTTTTTTTTGTTCTCCCAATACAGAGCAGTTTAAGTTGTCTTTCTGGGATTTTTAAATAAGTAAAGCCTGAGTTTTCAAGTGTCGCTGATTCCCAGATATTTCATTAAAAATTAAAAAAAAAAAGAAAGAAAGAAATCCTGTAAGGACATCACTTTCTAGAGAGAATTCTTTCAGGCTTGGAAGACACCAATGAGGTCAATCAAAGGCATGAGCAAATAATTTTGAGTTAAATTTTTAATTAGTAAAGAAAAGCAAAGTTAATGAATTGATTATCTCATTTTTGTCCCAAACCTTAGTATTCATGACAACAAATCATCAACTTACTTTCTGGAGTTTTGAAAAATTTGTGTACCCTTTATGGTCAGAAGCTTATCTAACATGGCAGGTCACAAAATGGACATAAAGTTTTTAAAATGCATTTTATGGTATTTGTTTCATGCAAAAGTTGGTGCATACACAGCTTTCCCTTAACTCCTATTACAGTAATATCAACTCTGAACATACAATTCATATAAATACACTCTGGAGTCCAAATGATGATGACTTTGCATTCTATAGTGTCGTATTGAGGCCAAAGACATTCAGTCATATCAATCTTACATAGCTGATATCTTATACAGCATTTCAGATAAATAATTTCAAGCCTAGTTATATGAATATATTTTCTTTGCAATTTTTTTAGTTTAAATTTATTTATTTTAATTGGAGGCTGATTATTTTACAATATTGTATTGGTTTTGCCATACATCAACATGAATCTGCCACGGGTGTACACGTGTTCCCCATCTTGAACCCCCCTCCCACCTCCCTCTCCATACCATCCCTCTGGGTCATCCCAGTGCACCAGCCCCAAGCATCCTGTATCCTGCATTGAACCTGGACTGGTGATTCATTTCTTACATATTATACATGTTTCAGTACTTATCTCATGCTAGTTCTAGGTTTAACTGGGTGGCTTGTAATGGTATGGACCTAATAGAAGCAGAAGATGTTAAGAAGAGGTGGCAAGAATACACAGAAGAACTGTACAAAAAAGGTCTTCACGACCCGGATAATCACAATGGTGTGATCACTCACACTCACCTAGAGCCAGACATCCTGGAAAGTGAAGTCAAGTGGGCCTTAAGAAACATCACTACGAACAAAGCTAGTGGAAATGATGGCACTCCAGCTGAGCTATTTCAAATCCTGAAAGATGATGCTGTTGAAGTGCTGCACTCAATATGTCAGCAAATTTGCAAAACTCAGCAGTGGCCAGAGGACTGGAAAACGTCAGTTTTTATTACAATCTCAAAGAAAGTCAATGCCAAAGAATGCTCAGACTACTGCACAATTGCACTCATCTCACACGATAGTAAAGTAATGCTCAAAATTCTTCAAGCCAGGCTTCAACAATATGTGAACCATGAACTGCCAGATGTTCAAGCTGGTTTTAGAAAAGGCAGAGGAACCAGAGATCAAATTGCCAACATCTGCTGGATCATCAAAAAGCAAGAGAGTTCCAGAAAACACTGATTTCTGCTTTATTTACTATACTAAAGCCTTTGACTGTGTGGATCACAATAAATTGTGGAAAATTCTGAAAGAGGAATACCAGACCACCTGACCTGCATCTTGAGAAACCTGTATGCAGGTTAGAAGCAACAGATAGAACTGGATATGTTCAGTTAGAACTGAACAACAAGCTGGTTCCAAATAGGAAAAGGAGTACATCAAGGCTGTATATTGTCACCCTGCTTATTTAACTTATATACAGAGTACATCATGAGAAACACTGGGCTGGAGGAAGCACAAGCTGGAATCAAGATTGCCGGGAGAAATATCAATAACCTCAGATATGCTGATGACACCACCCTTATGGCAGAAAGTGAAGAAGAACTAAAGAGCCTCTTGATGAAAGTGAAAGAGGAGAGTGAAAAAGTTGGCTTAAAGTTCAACATTCAGAAAACTAAGATCATAGCATCTGGTCCAATCACTTCATGACAAATAGATGGGGAAACTGTGGAAACAGTGACTTTATTTTGGGGGGCTCCAAAATCAATGCAGATGGTGATTGCAGCCATGAAGTTAAAAGACGCTTACTCCTTGGAAGAAAAGTTATGACCAACCTAGACAGCAAATTAAAAAGCAGAGACATTACTTTGTCAACAAAGGTCCGTCTAGTCAAGGCTATGGTTTTTCCTGTGGTCATGTATGGATGTGAGAGTTGGACCATAAAGAAAGCTGAGCACCAAAGAACTGATGCTTTTGAACTGTGGTGTTGGAGAAGACTCTTGAGAGTCTCTTGGACTGCAAGGAGATCCAACCAGTCCATCCTCAAGGAGATCAGTCCTGGGTGTTCATTGGAGGGCTGATGTTGAAGCTGAAACTCCAATAATTTGGCCACCTGATGTGAAGAGCTGATTCATTTGAAAAGACCCTGATGCTGGGAAGGATTGAGGGCAGTAGGAAAAGGGGACGACAGAGCATGAGATGGTTGAATGCCATCACCAACTTAATGGACATAGGTTTGGGTAGACTCCAGCAGTTGGTGATGGATAGGGAGGCCTGGTGTGTTGCGGTTCATGGGGTCGCAAAGAGTCGGACACGAATGAGCGACTGAACTGAACTGAACTGAACTGTGATTGCTTAATTTTTCTTTGCAGAAAAGTAGTCAGTGCTCCTATATTAGCATTTATGCCCCAAATCTTTTCTTTTTGTTTGGTCAACCTTCTTTTGTTGCCGATTAAACATACTGCTAATATTTCCAATAACATGTATCCTTGGGTATGTGTGTTAGTTTAGTGAATATTTATTAGCTTATCTGATCTATTCTCATAATATTTAAAGATTTGTTAAGAAAAATTATGTTGGCTGACAACGTTGTGACAAATATCAATGTCAATGGTAGAAAGGACAAAAACATTTACCTTTCAAATGACAAACCTTGATAAATATGAAAATCAGACTTGGTGATGAGGTTTATGAAAGGTAAAAGAAAAACTCACAGGAGATATAAGGGACAACAAACCTAACTATGCCACAAAGCTTAAACCTTATGCTGTCAAGTCAGTAATAAGCAAGGCACATAGAAAAATAGCCTACTGCATGAGAATTGATCAAGATTGATGAATAAACTCACCAAGTGATTAAGACAAAAATGTCACTGCTTTAGAATTAAAACATTACACAGAAAATAGAATGAAATGGTGGGAAATTGGTATATTAAGTCAAAAAGGAGAAATTTTTAAAATTCAAATCATGATAAATAAAAATGAATTGGTAAGAATTAACAGTAAACAAGTTACTAGAAGAAAGTGATGATCAATAAGTTTTTTAAACTCATAAAATAGTATTTAGCTAGAAGCTTAGTATCATAATATATACTCTAGTTTATTATTATTATTATTATTTTGGCCATGCCACGCAATATGTGGGATCTTAGTTCCCTGACCAGGGATAGAAACTGTACCCCGTGCATTGGAAGTACAGAGTCTTAACCACTGGACTGCCAGGGAAATCCCTGTAGCATCATAATATAAAAGAGCAAAAGAGAATTCTAGTGTCATATAATGCTGATGCTGCATACAATTCCTTAATATTTCTATACACTAGTTTAAAAAAGATAAAAGTATTATTTTAGAGATTCCTGTGAAGGAACACTAAGTATTGAAAAGAAGGCAATTATATTCATGTCATGACAGGCAATGACACAATTAGAATGATTAAATACTGGTAAAGTTCATTACTTAAAGGACTAAGTTCTAACTCAGTGAAGTTATAATGAGTCCAAAGTGGTAAGCCCTTAAATGAAAGAGCTGGCCTTAGAAAATGGCATGCAAAAAAAAAAAAAGAAAATGGCATGCATTGGTCAGGATTGGAGCATTACATCTTGATAGTAAATGAAGGATTTCATATTGTTCTGTGACTAAGCAGATTTTCATTCATGACTATCAAATAGGTCCTCTTCAACTAAAATTATACCTATTATATTTTAAAAGTCAAGACATAGCTGTGTTCTGTATCTGTATAGTAATTGCTTGAGATTTCCCACTATGACTCAAGATATTTAGAATCTTGGAGAAGGCGAGATACAAGTTTATGGCTGAGAGTACAGTTTCTGAAATCAGACAAACTAGCTTTAAATCCTATCTCCACCACAGAGGAGCTGTTTCCTTGGGAAAAGTACTCAACCTCTCCAAACCCCTGTGTTCTGACCTAAAAATGAAAGTAAATGATAGTAGCCAACTCCTAGGATTGTTGGCAGGATAAATAAGAGAATATAAGTAAAACATTTACCAAGTGCCTAGTACACAATAATGATACTAAACTAAGGTGGTTCTGGAAAGAATTAAAAAAGCAATGCAAGTTAGACCCCACAGTATACAGGTCAATGTATAATGTTCAATATTTGTTAGTTATAATAAGTCTGTGCTGTGCTTAGTCGTGTCTGACCCTTTGTGACCCCATGACTGTAGCCCACCAGGCTCCTATGTCCATGGAAATTCTCCAGGCAAGAATACTAGAGTGGGTTGCCATGTCCTTCTCCAGGGGATCTTCCCAACCCAGAGATTGAACCCAGGTTTCCTGCATTGCAGGTAGATTGTCTACCAGCAGTGCCACCAGAGAAGCTCAAGAATACTGGAGTGGGTGGCCTATCCTTTCTCCAGTGGATCTTCTGACCCAGGAATCAATCCACGGTCTCCTGCATTGCAGGTGGATTCTTTGCCAGCTGAACTACCAGGGAGTCTATTGGAATTTAGTCTATAATTACAGAAAATAATTTGGAATGAGGACAAAAAATACTAAGCACAAAACAGTCTGCAAATACAAAGTTAAATTTTTAGATGACACAAGTAATGAATGAATAAAGAAAAATGTAATATATAGAAAAGTTTGGGTTAAAGACAATGTAAAAAAATATTAACTTATCCACTATCTTACAGTGTACCCAAAAGTTAAAAGAAAAAAAAAAAAGCCTTGAATGTGAGACATAAGATCATATAACTCCTGGGGGGCGGGGGGAAAGCAATATAGGCAGTAAGCCTCTAGACATAAATTTTGGTGATGATTTTTAAAATCTAACATGAGAAGTAAAAGTAACAAAAGCAAAAATAATCAGATAGAATTGTATCAATCTAAAGTGCTTCTGCTGTATAGCAAAGGAAACCAGCAACAAACTGAGAAGCCAACTTACTGAATTGGAGAATATCTATTCAAATCATATATCTAAAGGGATTAAAATTCAAAATATATAAACTCATAAAAATCAATATCAAAAAAAAGATTAAAAATTGTTAGAGTTTCTGAATAGACATTTTTTTCTGAAGAAGACATATAGATGGCCACAGACACATGAAAGATGCTTCAGTTCAGTTCATTTCAGTCGCTCAGTCGTGTCCAACATTTTGCGGCCAGGCTCCCCTGACCATCACCAACGCCCTGAGTCTACTAAAACTCATGTCCATCACGTAGGTGATGCCATCCAACCATCTCATCCTCTGCCGTGCCCTTATCTTCCTGCCTTCAATCTTTCCCACCATCAGGGTCTTTGCAAATGAGTCGGTTTTTCACATCAGGTGGCCAAAGTATTGGAGTTTCAGCTTTAGCATCAGTCCTTCCAATGAACATTCAGGATTGGTTTCCTTTCGGATTGACTGGCTGGATCTCCCTGCAATCCAGGGGGCTCTCAAGAGTCTTCTCCAACACCATAGTTCAAGAGCATCAATTCTTCGGCATTCAGTTTTCTTTATAGTCCAACTCTCACATCCATATGTGACTACTGGAAAAGCCATACCTTTGACTAGACAAACCTTTGTTAGCAATGTAATGTCTCTCCTTTTTTATATGCTGTCTAGGTTGGTCCTAGCTTTTTTTCCAAGGAGTAAGCGTCTTTTAATTTCATGGCTGCATTCACCATCTGCAATGATTTCAGAGCCCCCTCAAAATAAAGTCTCTCACTGTTTAAATTGTTTCCCCACCTATTTTCATGAAGTGATTGGACTGTATGCCGTGATCTTAGTTTTCTGAATGTTGAGCTTTAAACCAACCTTTTCACTCTTCTCTTTCACTTTCATCCAGAGGGTCTTTAGTTCTTCTTCACCTTATGCCATAAGGGTGGTGTCATCTGCATATCTGAGGTTATTGATATTTCTCCTGGCAATCTTGATTCCACCTTGTGCTTCACCCATCCTGGCATTTTGCATGATGTACTCTCCAAATATATTAAATAAGCAGGAAGACAATATACAGCCTTGACATACTCCTTTCCCAATTTGGAACCAGTCTGTTGTTCCATGTCCAGTTCTAAATGTTGCTTCTTGACTTGCATACAGATTTCTCAGGAGGCAGGTCAGGTGGTCTGGTATGCCCATCTCTTGAAGAATTTTCCACAGTTTGCTGTGATCCACACAGTCAAAGGCTTTGGCATAGTCAATAAAAGAAAAGCAGATGTTTTTTCTGGAACTCTCATGCTTTTTCCATGATACGGTAGATGTTGGCAATTTGATCTCTGGTTCCTATGCCTTTTCTAAATCCAGCTTGAACATCTGGAATTTCATGGTTCCCCTACTGTTGAAGCCTGGCTTGAAGAACTTGAGCATTACTTTGCTAGGGTGTGAGATGAGTGCAATTGTGAGGTAGTTTGAACATTCTTTGGCATTGCCTTTCTTTGGGATTGGAATAAAAACTGATCTTTTCCAGTCCTGTGGCCACTGCTGAGTATTCCAGATTTGCTGGCCTATTGAGTACAGCACTTTCACAGCATCATCTTTTAGGATTTGAAATAGCTCAACTGGAATGCCTTCACCTCCACTAGCTTTGTTTGTAGTGATGCTTCCTAAGGCCCACTTGACTTCACATTCCAGGATGTCTGGCTCTAGGTCAGTGATCACACCATCATGGTTATCTGGGTCATGAAGATCTTTTTTGTACAGTTTTTTGTGTATTCTTGCCACCTCTTCTTACTATCTTCTGCTTCTATTAGGTCCATACAATTTCTATCCTTTATTGAGCCCATCTTTGCATGAAATATTCCCTTGGTATCTCTAATTTTCTCAAAGGTATTTCTAGTCTTTCCCATTCTATTGTTTTCCTCTATTTCTTTGCATTGATTGTTGAGGAAGCCTTTCTTATCTCTCTTTGCTATTCTTTGGAACTCTTCATTCAGATGGGTATATCTTTCCTTTTCTCCATTGCCTTTCACCTCTCTTCTTTTCTCAGCTGTTTGTAAGCCCTCCTCAGACAACCATTTTGCTTTTTTGCATTTCTTTTCCATGGGGATGGTCTTGATCCCTGTCTCCTCTACAATGTCGTGAACCTCCATCCATAATTCTTCAGGCACTCTGTCTATCAGATCTAACCCCTTGAATCTATTTGTCAGTTCTACTGTATAATTGTAAGGGATTTGATTTACATCATACCTGAATGGTCTAGTGTTTTTCCTTACTTTCTTCAATTTAAGTCTGAATTTTGCAATAAGGAGTTCATGATCTGAGCCACAGTCAGCTCCTGGTCTTATTTTTGCTGGCTGTATAGAGTTTCTCCATCTTTGGCTGCAAAAAATATAATCAGTCTGATTTTGGTATTGACCATCCGGTGATGTCCATGTGTAGAGTTTTCTCTTATGTTTTTGGAAGAGGATATTTGTTATGACCAGTGCGTTCTCTTGGCAAAACTCTGTTAGGCTTTGACCTGCTTCATTTTGTACTCCAAGGCCAAATTTGCCTGTTACTCTGAAGGAGAAATGGAACAAGTGAGCTGACTCCATCTTGAAAAAGAAGGAAACTCCATCTTTGGACTATATGCCTGGTAGCCATGGAGATCACATACTACGACCGAACATGCATCCTGAACTGATAGACACCGGATTCCATACCAAGATTTCCCTTCACCAGAAAGAATGTAATAATCCCGTATGTAGTCAGTCACCTTTGTAATCTTTATGGCACCCATTGGTATAGGTTACAGTGTATAACCACCTGATCCTTCTGATTATCAATTATGGCTTTAACCTGATTGTATCTCCCTTTGACACTTTCCAGGCTAGGTTTAAGGAATTTGGAGATGTGAGCTTGAGTAGTACACTTAAAGTATATAAGGTTTTCACAAAAGTTGGTCGAGGTCCCTGCATAAAGAGGATACTCTGCCTCGGACCCGCCAGTGTAATAAACCTCATTCCACTATCCATGCTCTCCTTCTGAGTGAGTTTGTTTCCTGGAGTATTTGGCTGTAACAACTCCAGGTAGCTCTTGACTTCCTACTTTTGCATCCCAGTCCCCTATAATGAAGAGGACATATTTTTTGAGTGTTAGTTCTAGAAGGCCTTGTAGGTCATAGAACCATTCAACTTCAGCTTCTTTAGCGTTGTTGGTTGGAACATAGACTTGGATTACTGTAATATTGAATGGTTTGCTTTAGAAATGAACAGAGATCATCCTGTCATTTTTAAGATTACATCCACGTACTGCATTTTGGACTCTTTTTTTTTTTTGCTATGATGGCTACTCCATTTCTTCTAAGGGATTCCTGCCCACAGAAGGAAATACAAATCAAATCCATAATGAGATATCACTTCACACCTGTCAGAATGACTGTTATTAAAAAGATAACATATTGGCAAGAATGTGGAGAAAGGAAATCCTTGGTTCACTGTTGGTGGGAACATAAATTGGTACAGCAACTATGGAAACCAGTATAGAATTTACTCAAAAAATTAAAAAATAAGACCTGCCAAATGACCCAGAAATTCCATTTCTGTTTATTTATCTGAAAAAAGAAAACGATAACTAGAAAAGATAGATGCACCCCTATGTTCATTGCAGCACTATTTATTATAGCTAAGATATAAAAGACTTCCATGGTGGCTCATACAGTAAATAATTCAGCTGCAATGCAGATGTGGCTTCAATTCCTGGGTAGGGGAAGAGTCCCTGGAGAAAGGAATAGTTATCCACTCCAGTATTCTTGCCTGGAGAATCCCATGGACAGAGGAGCCTGGCAGGCTATGGTCCATGGTTTCACAAAAAGTCGGACACAACTGAGCAACTAAGCACACAAGTAAGGTCACAGAAGACATGCAAACAACCAAAACATCCTTCTATGGTTGAATGGATACTGTCAACTAAAAAATATAGTCACAACTTGAAAGTATAGAGTTATTTTACTTTGTGGGTATGTTTAGTAATCTGAGCCCAGGAGACAGCATCTCAGTAGCTCTGAGAAAACTACTCTAAGGAAACAGGATGGGAAGTCAGTTTATATACAAGTTTGCAACAAAAGGAGTCTGAACATCAAAGACCAGGTATCAAGTTAAGGAATTTAGCAGTCTATGTATTGGAAGATGTAAGCCTCTTGGCTCACTGTATTCATTCCTTTCATATGCACCTCAACTATCTGGGGTCAATCTTGTTTCCTTGTTCACCTTGCTTCTTGCATTCCCCCAGCTTCTCAGCAATCACCATGGGAGTGTGGCAGCATTCTCTGGATTTCAATTTGAGTACCTCCCATCCACATTTGGAGGCCAGAAATTGCTGATGGTGTGACATTTCTTGTTTATTAATATGGCAGGAGACATTTTCATTTCACAATATAAAAATTGTGTTACATATATGTACAAAGTAATATTACTCAGTTATTGAATAGAATGACATCTTACCATTTGCGACAAAATGGATGGACATTGAGGGCATTATGCTAAGCGAAATGAGTCATACAGAAAAAGATAAATGCTATAAAATCTCTCTTATATGTGGAATATAAAAACAAAAACAAAAAACTCATAGTTACAAAGAACTGAATGATGGTTGCCAGAGGCAAAGAATGGTGGATGGGAAAAATGAATTAAGGAGATGAAAAAGTGAAAAAAAATTAAAAATATAGCAAAATTGGCACAACTATATAATGTTATGACCAAAAAATTCTACTTTAAAGTGTATAAAGTCCATAAAAATGAATATTTGGGTCAATCAAATGAAATTCAATTTAAAAATATATGTAGAATATTGACTATAAAAAAAGAAGTACAGATGGTCATTACACTGTTCAGTCTTTCTGTGTAAGAAAATGGAATTATGTTTTCATGTATTACTATTTTAAACACATTGTTGTAATATTTGCATATGATCTTATACATATGTTTTAAATTGTATTCCTTGATAGTGGAAATTTTTTTTATAATTTTGAATAGGATCATTGTGTTCTCTTATCCAATTGATTAATTTTTTGAACAGTAATTCTTAATATATTTCATTAATCAGCTTGGGAATGATTATAGACATTTTACTGGATTTGTTAGTTGCTTCTCTTGGGTTTTCTGTGTTGCACAACATATAGTCTGTGAAAAAATGAGTTTTTATTCTATTTTGTGATAGAGACCATGAGTAAGATTACTCAACATCCATTTGAACCCTCTTTTAGCTGCAGAGAATGGAATCTGTGACCTACATTTCCCAGAGTTTCTTAATAGCTTGGATTCTGGGTACAATTTAGTTTCAATAAATCAGATATATGCAAATCTCACTTTATTTGGGAAATGAGTTATGTGAAGAGGGAGGCAAATGCAAGTCATCCATTTTTTCTGTCACATTTGCAGCAAAGATATCATTGTTCTGCAGCCAGCATCTGACATGGTAGCTTTCTCCATGGCAGACAAATTCCTGATATGATCATTTTCTCAAGATAAAGACAATAGCTCCCTTCGGGGTCCAGTTCTTTGATGTGGTTTTAAGAGCTATTCTTGGTAGATTCTGCTTCTTCAGCTTCTCCAGTGATTTAAATACGTTTGTGTTTAGTCTACCAACTGTGATTTCCATTGTCATAAACTAATAATAATAATATCTGATCAATATATTTTTTAATATTTAAAATGAATGGAATGTTTTTTGTCTTATTACAATGTTGAGATATTAGCAGTAATAGTAGATATCATAATCTTATTCTAAATTTCAATTCAAATGCAATATATAACATTTCACCATTAAGGGTAACATTGGTGGGGTTTTATACATTATACTGTTTGTCAAGACATAAAATTCTCCTCCTAATTCTCTAAGAAGAGATGATATATTTTAACATCAAGAAGATTAATGGAATTTATTGAATCATTTTTCCTTGGTAAAGAAACATGAGATTTTTTTTTCTTTAATTTTTTTATTTTTTTAATTAATTTTTTATTACAGGATAATTGCTTTACAGAATTTTGCTGTTTTCTGTCAAACATCAACATGAATCAGCCATAGGTACACATGTATCCCCTCCCTTTTGAAACTCCCTCCCATCTCCTTCCCCATCCCACACCTCTAGGTTGATACAGAGCCCCTGTTTGAGTTTCTTGAGCCATACAGCAAATTCCTGTTGGCTATCTACTTTACATATGGTAATGTAAGTTTCCATGTTACTCTTTCCATACATCTCACCCTCTCCTCCCCCCTCCCCATGTCCAAAGTCTGTTCTCTATGTGTGATTCTCCATTGTTGCCCTGTAAATAAATTCTTCAGTACCATTTTTCTAGATTCCATATATATGTGTTAGAATATGGTATTTATCTTTCTCTTTCTGACTCACTTTACTCTGTATAATAGGTTCTATGTTCATCCACCTCATCAGAACTGACTCAAATGCATTCCTTTTCATGGCTGAGTAATATTCCATTATATATATATAACAATTTCTTTGTCCATTCATCTGTCTGTCTGATACCAAAATTAGACAGACAACACAAAAAAAGAAAACTTCAGGCCAATATCAGTGATGAACATAGATGCAAAAATCTTCAACAAAATTTTAGCAAACAGAATTCAGCAACACATCAAAAAGCTCATACACCATGATCAAGTTGGATTTATTCCAGGGATACAGGATTTTTGTATCCTTATTGTATACAGAAATTAATCAATGTGATATACCATATTTAAAAAATGACAGATAAAAACCATATGATCATCTCAATAGATGTAGAAAAAGCCTTTGACAAAATTTAATTTGTTCATATAGATTTCCAGATATTGAGCCGACTTTGAAGATTGGAGATAAATTGCTGTTCAGTCACTAAGTTGTGTTCGACTCTCCGTGACCCCATGGACTGCAGCACACCAGGCTTCCCTGTCCTTCATTATCTCCTGAGTTTGCTCAAACTCATGTCCATTGAGTCAGTGATATCATCCAATCATCTCATCCTCTGTCATCTCCTTCTCCTGCCCTCAATCTTTCCCAGCATCAGGGTCTTCTTCAATGAGTTGGCTCTTCACATCAGGTGGTCAAAATATTGAGTTTCAGCTTCAGCATCAGTCCTTCCAATGAATACGCAGGGTGGTTTTCCTTAAGGATTGATTCATTTGATAAATTTACTGTCCAAGAGTTTTCTCCAGGACCACAATTTGAAAGCACCAGTTCTTCAGTGCTCAGTTCTCTTTGTCGTCTAACTCTCACATCCATACATGACTACTGGAAAAACCATAGCTTTGACTATGTGGATGTTTGTTGGCAAAGTGGTGTCTTTGCTTTTAAATATCCTGTCTAGGTTTGTCATAGCTTTTCTTCCAAGGAGCAGGCGTCTTTTAATTCCATGTCTGAAGTCATCATCTGCAGTGATTTTGGAGCCCAAGAAAATTAAATCTGGCATTGTTTCCATGTTTTCCCCATCTATTTGCCATGAAGTGTTGGGACCAGATGGCATGATCTTCATTTTTTGAATGTTGAGTTTTAAGCCAGTTTTTCCCGCTCTCCTCTTTCACTCTCATCAAGACGTTCTTTAGTTCTTCTTTACTTTCTGCCATAAGGGTGTTATCATCTGCATATCTGAGATTATTGATATTTCTCCCAGAAATCTTTATTCTGGCTTGTGCTTCATCCAGCCCAGCACTTAGTATGATATACTCTGCATATAAATTAAATAAGCAGGGTGACAATAGACAACCTTGACGTACTCCTTTCTCAATTTGGAACCAGTCTGTTGTTCCATGACCAGTTCTAACTTTGCTTCTTGACCTGCATACAGATTTCTCAAGAGGCAGGTCAGGTGGTCTGGTATTCCCATCTCTTTTCAGAATTTTCCATAGTTTGTTGTGAACCACACAGTCAAAGTCTTTAGTGTTGTTAATGAATCAGAAGTAGACTTTTTTTTCTAGAATTTTCTGCTTTTCTATGATCCAATGGATAAGTATTAATTTTATTAATATTTATATTGTGAATAAATATTAGTTGTATATTTTATATACTTTCAAAGCAAAGGTTAATTTTATTTATTTCAAATTTATAATTAAAAATTGTACTAGTTATTATATTAAAAATGCCTAGTTTACTCAAAGGAATGACAAATATTTTTCCAGGGATTGGACAACACAAAGAATCATGCAGAACTTGAGAAATCTACACATGATCAAAAAGGTGTCTAAAATATAAAACTTTAAAGCATAGATGCTTGTCTAGCAACCATAACTTTTGGTCTTGAGGTAAGTTTTGAATGCCATGACAAACTCTTCTACCTAGAAACAGGAAAAAAATAAAACAGGCTATAGGAGAGAAATCTTCAGAATTAAATTATATATGACAATGTGGATAAAAATATAGCAATAACTAATGCAGTGGCAACTTATGAAGAATAATGATTGTAGTGGAACATCCTTACAAATAGTCTTTTTATCTTTAAAGCATAATGATGTCCCTGTAATTATAAGTTATTCTACTCTGATCCTTAGATAGGAAATAGGATAGGGGCTTAGTTAAAGGAATGAGGAGGACACAAAGGAGGAAACAGTGTCCATAGACTTGATTTGCCTTAAAATACTGACTGGTGGCTCCTTGGATTGATAAAATTCACCGTGCCATGATCAAAATGGATTTACAAATTGTCTAAGTACAATTGGGCTCTTCATTTATGCTAAAAGATGGCAAATTGTAAGATAGAATAAATTAGGGTCCAAAAAGAAGTGGCACCTATTTTTCATTATTTTCCTCTCTCTATTGATAAATATCCAGTTTTAGAAAAAAAGATAATAAAAATATGCAACAAATATGCAACCAAATTTTATTTCCTTGCCATTTTACCTCAGTTACTAAGATAGGAGTCTTGAGCTCTCCAACTATAATTGTGGCTCTGTCTCTTCTCCATTCATTTCTGTTTTTCTTCTGTGTATTTAAAAATCCTATTATTAGATACATACCTGTTTAAGTTTTTAAATTCTCCTTGATGAATTAATCTCTTTATTCTTATGAAATATTCATTTCCACCCATAGTAATACCCCTAGTTCTGACATGTACTACTTTGTCTAGGATTAGTATAGCACACCAGCCTTCTTGCAATCAATTTTTACATAATATTTTTTTCTTGTCTTTCTTTTACTTTTATCCTCTGTCATTATATTTAAAGAGGACCTCTTATGGTAGCATACAAGTAAGTATTGGCATTTTTTATTTAATTTTTTAATGTCTTTTAATTAGACTTGTTAAGCTTCTCTGGTGGCTCAGAGGGTAAAGCGTCTTCCCGCAATGCAGGAGACTTGGGTTTGATCCCTGGGTCAGGAAGATCACCTGGAGAAGGAAATGGCAACCCACTCCAGTACTCTTGCCTGGAAAATCCCATGGACAGAGAAGCCTGGTAGGCTACATCCATGGGGTCACAAAGAGTCAGACACGACAGCGACTTCACTTTCACAAGCCATTTATATTATTGACGTGGTAGGGTTATCTTCTTTTGCATAATGTGAGATTTTTCAAAAATTTCATTTTATCTCAATTTGCTTATTAGTTATATCTCTTCAGTTTAAAATGTTAGTGATTACTCTAACATTTATAATATGTATTTTAATTTCATTATATTTTATCATTCTTCAATGCTTATTATATTTCATCAATTTGCAAATGATGTGATGCATGAGAAGTGATCAATAAATATTTTTATTAGGTACCAATTGGCGTTTGGCTTTTCTAAATCTGTTCTTTATGTGCCTCGCTCTTTCATCACATAAATATACTTTCCACAGTAAGCACTCTCTCACTAACTCTACACTTTTTAAAATCCAAAACCTTAGACAAGTTACTTGATTGAATCTAATTTTTCTCATTCTAAAATGGGGACAACAATTCCTATCTCCTGAGTTGACATGAAGTTTAAATGAAACATGCATAATAATGTCTGGGGCATAGTAGGCACTCATTTCATATCTGCTTCCTTTTTCCCTAGGCCCAAAGGCTTAGAAAAATTTCTTTTTCATTTTATCTAGACTATTTTAATATAAGTGGCTCTATAATGAGGGAGTTTTAATAAGAGTATTTTAGAAGGCAAATATGTTTTCTACCTTTGTTTTTCCTCTTCATCTTTTTTTTTTCCTTTTCTTTGTGCCATCTAAAAGCAGCTTTCATTTCTCAATTATTTAGCACATCATGAAATTAAAAGACCAGCCTAGATAGCATATTAAAAATCAGAGATATTACTTTGTCAACAAAGGTCCATCTAGTCAAGGCTATGGTTTTTCCAGTGGTCATGTATGGATGTGAGAGTTGGACTGTGAAGAAAGCTGAGTCCTGAAGAATTGATGCTTTTGAAATATGGTGTTGGAGAAGACTCATGAGAGTCCCTTGCACCACTGCAAGGAGATCCAACCAGTCCATCTTAAAGGAGACCATTCTTGGGTGTTCATTGGAAGGACTGATGCTGAAGCTGAAACTCCAATACTTTGGCCACCTCATGCGAAGAGTTAACTCATTGGAAAAACCCTGATGCTGGGAGGGATTGGGGGCAGGAGGAGAAGGGAACGACAGAGGATGAGATGGCTGGATGGAGTCACCAACTCGATACACATGAGTTTGAGTGAACTCCGGGAGTTGGTGATGGACAGGGAGGCCTGGCATGCTGTGATTCATGGGTTCACAAAGAGTCGGACACAACTGAGCAACTGAACTGAACTGAGGTGCTATTTTCTTTGCATTAGCTACTTAGTGCCAAAATAATTGCAAATAGCAACATCAAAACCTGATTTGTATATAACAATGCCATTATTTTTATGAGCCAAGAATGGCTGAATAGCAGTTCTTGTTTCACCTAGCCTTGCTTACATGGGTGGGAGCTGTTTGTTAAGTGATTTAAGATGAATTCACCTAGAAAAATTAGTGATACTGTCTTTCATCCTCCATCAGGTTAACATGGGCAAGTTCTCCTTGTAATGGCAGAATGCAAGTGCAAGCAAACCCAATCACATTTCAAGCCCACGTTTGTATTACAACTTGTTAACAGCTCATGGGCTTCACAGGTGGCACTAGTTGCAAAAAAACATGCCTGCCAATGCAGATAGTTGTAAGAGACCCAGGTTTGATCCCTGGGTTGGGAAGATTTCTTGGAGGAGGATATGGCAACCCACTCCAATACTCTTGCCTGGAAAATCCCATGGACAGAGGACCCTGGTGGGCTAAAGTCCATGTGGTTGCACAGAGTCGGATAGGATTGAAGCGACTTAGTACAGAACACATTGGCCAAAGCCAATTATATCACTAAACCCAGTGTCAGAGGGGAAGGATACTACAGTTTGAAAATGTAAGAGATATGAACACTGGGAGGAATAAAAATGAGGACTGTTAAATCTTATACTTAGTTTCAGGTACTAGGGAAACAAAGGGGAGTGAGATGCCACCCTCGTCTTTGAGAAGCAGGGCTCTGTGTCCACAGAATGAGTGAGACCAACATGTAAACAAATAAATTCAATCACATTTACAGATGTTCAAATAGAAATCCATACATGGAACACTGGCTGGTACAAAGAATCTCTTTGAGAGGGGAGAGGGAATAAAATATATGAGAAAAATCTTCAAAGAAGTTATTTTTAATGTAAGCTTCAAAAAGAAGTCAATGTTATGATATGAGAACATCTCATTCTGGTATTTTGAACCAACTCAAAGGACTGTCTAGAATTCATTCATTAAACGAATTGTTCCACAGACCACTGATGAGAATAAAAGTGAGGGAAAAGCCAACATATTTTCTAATTCAACTTCTTTGTAATACTGTCAAATAATATTATGACATATAAAATGCTATTTTTAATGAAAATGATTATGAATTTTATTTTATAGAAATACATTCAGTTATCTCAGAAGCAAAGTGTTATTTTTTAGTTTATGAAACATTTATTTTGTGAATCTATGAAGTTCTGGGGTTCAGAAATAACTGTTATAATAATATGTGCTTCTGCTATTTTTATCCTAGCCTGAAATCCAAGAAGTACTAAAAATGTCACATGGATTGATGGGAAATGAAAATAATGAACTATTTTTGGCTAGATTATGAGGCCAGTTTTTAAAATGAAGAGGCTCAGATGATAATAAATTCTCTGAAATATTAATATTATGGAGTTTTAGATAATACTCAGCATGTGATAGTAAATATAGTTAATTTAGAGGATCATCACTCTTTATTGAAAACTCATTTAGCCTTAGATTTATAGATTCACATATCCCCAGTTTTTGCTAATTCTTCATAATCCTTCATGTCTTTCCCTACCAGTATCAAACTGCTAATATTTCTTCTAAATAACAAACATGGCAGACTACCTCCAAAAAACTGACAAGAAAAATGATTAGTGTCATGGTTGCAAATCAAAGGGAAATGCAATTAGTCTGCTTGCCATTTAATATAATAGCAAGTCTACTCCTGCTAGCCATCAGAAAATAAGAGGACTTGTTAGAGGAAAATGCTGCTAGAAAAGACTATAAATTCTAGAATAAAACAGTAAAAGATCAAAACCTGAACCTAGAAGTTAAGACTTCTTGGATTGCTCCCCAAAGAACTCAGGACAGAGAGATACCAAGTGAGCAAATACTATTGTAAAAATGTCACCTACAGATTTTGACACAGGGTTGTGATAAACCTTTAGATTGTTAAAAAAAAAAAAAAAAAAGGAGCACCTGTGAAGTGCAGTAACATGAAAAACAATAAAACAAGGAATGCCTGCATAAATAAGTATGTTAAAGATAAAGTGTATATTCTACCAGGGGTCCTCAACATCCAGGATCAAATGCCTGATGATTTGAGGTGGAGCTGATGTAATAATCATAGGAATAATGTGCACAATAAATGTAATGCCATTGAATTATCCTGAAACCATTCACCTCACCCCCTAGTTCATGAGAAAAATATGTCTTCCATGAAACTGATCCCTAGTGCCAAAAAGATTGGGGACCACTCCCATACAATATATATTAATTGAAACTCATTGAATAATGTTGAATCTTTTGCCTTATTGTATTACCCTACTTAGTTATTTAATGTATGTGCCATGTCACTGTAAGTTCACCAAAGACAGGGAACATGAACTCTAAATATTTTTAAATTTTTTTCACTGTTTTAAGTGAAAGTCAATAGAAGCAATAATATTAAAGAAAATTTTAAGAAAAAGAAAATATAAAAATTAATCTCAGATAGCAGTCTATCATAATTTATTTACATTTATTTTTAATTACAATTTTATATTGTAATTTTTAAATTAAAATTTATCATTATTTTAACAATTTAACCAAAACTGAAAGAGACACATGTATCTCATTGTTCTATGCAGCACTATTTACAATAGCTAGAACATGGAAGCAACCAAGATGTCCATTGACAGATGAATGGATAAAGAATTTGTTATACATATGCACAATGGAATATTCAGTTCAGTTCAGTCTCTCAGTCGGGTCTGACTCTTTGCGACCCCTGTCCATCACCAACTCCAGGAGTTCACTCAGACTCACATCCATCGAGTCAGTGATGCCATCCAGCCATCTCATCCTCTCGTTCTCGTCTCCTCCTGCCCCCAATCCCTCTCAGCATCAGACTCTTTTCCAAGGAGTCAACTCTTCGCATGAGGTGGCCAAAGTACTGGAGTTTCAGCTTTAGCATCATTCCTTCTAAAGAAATCCCAGGGCTGATCTCCTTCAGAGTGGACTGGTTGGACCTCCTTGCAGTCCAAGGGACTCTCAAGAGTCTTCTCCAACACCACAGTTCAAAAGCATCAATTCCTCAGTGCTCAGCTTTCTTCACAGTCCAACTCTCACATCCATACATGACCACAGGAAAAACCATAGCCTTGACTAGACGGACCTTAGTCAGCAAAGTAATGTCTCTGCTTTTGAATATACTATCTGGGTTGGTCATAACTTTTCTTCCAAGGAGTAAGCATCTTTTAATTTCATGGCTGCAATCACCATCTGCAATGATTTTGGAGCCCAAAAAAATAAAGCCTAACATGGTTTCCATTGTTTCCCATATATTTCTCATGAAGTGATGGGACCAGATGCCATGACCTTCGTTTTCTGAATGTTGAGCTTTAAGCCAACTTTTTCACTCTCCTCTTTCACTTTCATCAAAAGGCTTTTTAGTTCCTCTTCACTTTCTGCCATAAGGGTGGTGTCATCTGCATATTGGAGGTTATTAATATTTCTCCCGGCAATCTTGGATTCCAGCTTGTGTTTCTTCCAGTCCTGCATTTCTCATGATGTACTCTGCATATAAGTTAAATAAGCAGGGTGACAATATACAGCCTTGAAGTACTCCTTTTACTATTTGGAACCAGTCTGTTGTTCCATGTCCAGTTCTAACTGTTGCTTCCTGACCTGCATACAGATTTCTCAAGAGGCAGGTCAGGTGGTCTGGTATTCCCATCTCTTTCAGAATTCTCCACAGTTGATTGTGATCCACACAGTCAAAGGCTTTGGCATACTAAATAAGGCAGAAATAATGTTTTTCTGGAACTCTCTTGCTTTTTCCATGATCCAGCGGATGTCAATTTGATCTCTGGTTCCTCTGCCTTTTCTAAAACCAGCCTGTACATCAGGAAGTTCACGGTTCACGTATTGCTAAGCCTGGCTTGGAGAATTTTGAGCATTACTTTACTAGCATGTGAGATGAGTGCAAATGTGCAGTAGTTTGAGCATTCTTTGGCGTTTCCTTTCTTTGGGATTGGAATGAAAACTGACCTTTTCCAGTCCTGTGGCCACTGCTGAGTTTTCCAAACTTGCTGGCATATTGAGTGCAGCACTTTCACAGCATCATCTTTTAGGATTTGAAACAGCTCAACTGGAATTCCATCACCTCCACTAGCTTTGTTCGTAGTGATGCTTCCTAAGGCCCACTTGACTTCACATTCCAGGATGTCTGGCTCTAGCTGAGTGATCACACCATCATGATTATTTGGGTCATGAAGATTGTTTTGTACAGTTCTTCTGTGTATTCTTGCCATCTCTTCTTAATATCTTCTGCTTCTGTTAGGTCCATACCATTTCTGTCCTTTATCGAGTCTATGTTTGCATGAAATGTTCCCTTGGTATCTCTAATTTTCTTGAAGAGATCTCTAGTCTTTCCCATTCTGTTCTTTTCCTGTATTTCTTTGCATTGATCACTGAAGAAGGCTTTCTTATCTCTTCTTGCTATTCTTTGCAACTCTGCATTCAGATGCTTATATCTTTCCTTTTCTGCTCTGCTTTTCACCTCTCTTCTTTTCACAGCTATTTGTAAGGCCTTCCCAGACAGCCATTTTGCTTTTTTCCATTTCTTTTACATGGGAATGATCTTGATCCCCGTCTCCTATACAATGTCACGTACCTCATTCCATAGTTCATCAGGCACTCTATCTATCAGATCTAGGCCCTTAAATCTATTTCTCACTTCCACTGTATAATCATAAGAGATGTGATTTAGGTCATATCTGAATGGTTTAGCCGTTTTCCCTACTTTCTTCAATTTGAGTCTGAATTTGGTAATAAGGAGTTCATGATCTGAGCCGCAGTCAGCTCCTGGTCTTGTTTTTGTTGACTATATACAGCTTCTCCATCTTTGGCTGCAAAGAATATAATCAATCTGATTTCGGTGTTGGCCATCTGATGATGTCCATGTGTAGAGCCTTCTCTTGTGTTGTTGGAAGAGGGTGTTTGCTATGACCAGTGCATTTTCTTGGCAAAACTCTATTAGTCTTTGCCCTGCTTCATTCCACATTCCAAGGCCAAATTTGCCTGTTACCGCAGGTGTTTCTTGACTTCCTACTTTTGCATTCCAGTCCCCTATAATGAAAAGGACATCTTTTTTGGGTGTAAGTTCTACAGGTTCTTGTAGGTCTTCATATAACCGTTCAACTTCAGCTTCTTCAGTGTTATTGGTGGGGCATAGACTTGAATTATGGTGATATTGAATGGTTTGCCTTGGAGACAAACAGAGATCATTCTTTCGTTTTTGAGATTGCATGCACGTACTGCATTTCAGACTCTTTTGTTGACCATGATGGCTACTCCATTTCTTCTGAGGGATTTCTGCAGTAGTAGATACAATGGTCGTCTGAGGTAAATTCACCCATTCCAGTCCATTATAGTTCACTGATTCCTAGAATGTCAACGTTTACTCTTGCCATCTCTTGTTTGACCACTTCCAATTTGCCTTGATTCATGGACATGACATTCCAGGTTCCTATTCAATATTGCTCTTTACCGCATGGGACCTTGCTTCTATCACCAGTCACATGCACAGCTGTGTGTTGTTTTTGCTTTGGCTCCATACCTTCATTCTTTCTTGAGTTATTTCTCCACTGATCTCCAGTAGTATGTTGGGCACCTACTGACCTGGGGAGTTCCTCTTTCAGTATCCTATCATTTTGCCTTTTCATACTGTTCATGGAGTTCTCAGGGCAAGAATACTGAAGTGGTTTGCCATTCCCTTCTCCAGTGGACCACATTCTGTCAGACCTCTCCACTATGACCCACCCATCTTGGGTGGCCCCGCTTATTTTCATTGATTTGGACAAGGCTGTTGTCCTATTGTGATTAGATTGACTAGTTTTCTGTGAGTATGTTTTCAGTGTGTCTGCCCTCTGATGCCCTCTTGCAACACCTACCATCTTACTTGGGTTTCTCTTACCTTGCATGTGGGGTATCTTTCACGGCTGCTCCAACAAAGCACAGCTGCTGCTCCTTACCTTGGATGAAGGGTATCTCCTCACTGCCACCCTTCCTGACCTTCAACGTGGGATAGCTCCTCTAGGCCCTCCTGCACCCGCGTAGCCACCACTCCTTTGACTTGGGGTTGCTCCTCCCGGCCACCGCCCCTGACCTTGGATGCAGGGTAACTCCTCCCAGCCGTTCCTGCGCCATGGCAGCCTGGCACTCTCAGCCACTGCTCCTGACCTCAGACATGGGGTGATTCCTCTTGGCCTCTGCCCTTCGGGCATGGGGTCCTCCCGGCTTCTGCCCCTGACCTCGGACGTGGGATAGCTCCTCTTAGCCGTGCTTAGTGTGCCGGTTGCAGCCATAAAAAAATAACATATTTGAGTCAGTTCTAATGAGGTGGATGAACCTAGAACCTACTATATATAGTGAAGTAAGTCAGAAAGAGAAAGAGAAATACCATATTCTAACACATATATACAGAATCTAAAAAAAATGTTGCTGTTGCTGCTTAGATGTTTCAGTCGTGTCTGACTCTATGTGACCCCATAGATAGCAGCCTACCAGGCTCCTCTGTCCCTGGGATTCTCCAGGCAAGAACACTGGAGTGCATTTCCACTTCTTTCTCCAATGCATGAAAGTGGAAAATGAAAGTGAAGTTGTTCAGTCGTATCTAACTCTTTTCGACCCCATGGAATGCAACCTATCAGGCTCCTCCATCCATGGGATTTTCCAGGCAAGAGTACTGGAGTGGGTTGCCATTGCCTTCTCCCATCTAGAGAAATGGTACTTGAGAATTTATTTACAGGCAACAATGGAGAAACAGACATAGAAAATAGACTTATGGACATGGGGAGAGGGGAGGAGAGGATGAGATGTATGGAAAGAGTAACATGGAAACTTACATCACTATATGTAAAATAGATAGCCAATGGAAATTAGCTGTATGGCTCAGGAAACTCTAACATGGGCTCTGTGTCAAACTAGAGGGGTGGGATGGGGAAGGAGATGGGATGAGAGGGAGTTTCAATGGGGAAGGGATATATGTATACCTGTGGCTGATTCATGCTGAGGTTTGACAGAAAACAGCAAAATTCTATAAAGCAATTATCCTTCAATAAAAATTAAATTACTTTAAAAACTTTAAAAAACATTTTCTTTTAAATTAAAATAAAACATATTTTATATTTTGTCCAGAAAAAATATCTTTTACATGTTTGAAATAATTTGGTATCTAATTATATACTTTAAGAGCTCATCGTTCAGTCCCTCAGTCATGTCTGACTCTGTCACCTCATGCACTGCAACACACCAGGCTTCCCTGTCCTTCACCATCACCCGGAGCTTACTCAAACTAATGTCCATTGAATCAGTGGTGCCATCGAACAGTCTCGCCCTCTGTAGTCACCTTCTCCCCCTGCCTTAAATCTTTCCCAGCATCAGGATCTTTTCTAATGAGCCAAGTTTTGCCTCAGGTGGCCAAACTATTGAAGCTTCCGTTTCAGCATCAGTTCTTCCAATGAATATTCTGGATTGATTTCCTTTAGGTTGGACTGGTTTGATCTCCTCGCAAGGGACTCTCAAGAGTCTTCTCCAGGCGGTTATAAGATGGCAGAGGAATATGACAGGGAGACCATTTTCTGTCCTACAAATTCATCAAAAGATCATTTGAATGCTGAGCAAATTTCACAAAACAACATCTGAATGCAGACAAAGGACACCAGACACCCAGAAAGGCAGCCCATTGTCTTCAAAAGGAGATAGGACAAAATACAAAAGATAAAAAGAGTTAGGGATGGAGACCCATCCCGGGGAGGGAGTCATAAAAGAGAAGTTTCCAAGCACCAGGAAACCCTCTCACCAGCGGGTGGATGGGGAGTTTTGGAATCTCAGAGGGCAACATAACCAGGAAGAAAAATAAATAAATAAATAAATAAAACCCACAGATTACATGCCTAATGGCAACTTCCAGCAGAGAAGTAGCCCAGAGGCTCCCATCCACCACCAGCAAGTGGAGGCTGAACAGGGAGGCGGGGGCTGTTTTGCTTAGGGTAAGGACTAGGCCTGAATGCCCTGAAGACAATCTAAGGGAGATAATGTGAGATAACAACCCAAACTGTGGGATAGCCAGAGAGAGAGAGAGAGAAAAAAAGAGAGAGAGAGAGATAACTTTCCTGCAAAAAGTTCTAATCTAAGGCACTCCAGGCCCACTCACAGAACAAAGGACTGAGCAAATACTAGAAGAGAGCTAGCTAGCAGAGGACCAGCCCATCCCCCACCTGAGGTAGAGAGGCAGGCGGGCGACAGCCAGAGCCGGAAAGGAGCAATCTCAACCCCAGAGATGGCACCTTCTACCAAACTGCAAGCAGGCTCCCAGTTGCTAACCAAGTCTTTCTGGGATCCTGGACTGTTGACATTTGCCAGGAGGGTCACAACTGGAGATCAGCTCCCCAGAGGAGACACATGGCACACTTAAGACAGCGTTCCCTCTATGCACCCAGAAAACTGAGCGGCTGGGACACGTCAGGTGATAAGAGGTACTGTCCTAGCTAGGGAGAGTGTGCTCTCCAAACACGTGGTTGCCTGAGATGCTCAGAGCTGGGAAGGGCACAAAACGCAGGCCCAACCAAGTCTGCACCTTTGTGGAGTACCCGAGAACCTGAACCTGAGTGACTTAGACCTGGGAAGTGCACACAACCCAAGGCTTGCTTTAGACAGTTTCCATGTAGAGCAACCTAGATCCTGAGCATTATAGACTGGGAAAGCACACACACAGTGAACAGGGGAAAAGCCAGTGTAGCCGAGACAATGCGAGCACTCCCCACACACACCAGTGATATTTACTTGCAGTGTTCCTCCCTCCCCACAGCACAACTGAACAAGTGAGCCTAAATAAGTGACCACCTTCGCCTCCTTGTGGCAGGGTGGAAAATAGACACTGAACAGACTTGCAAACAGAAGCCAAAATAAACAGAGGGAACCGCTTTGGGAGTGAGAGATGCAACAGATTAAAACCTTGTGGTTGGCACTGACTACTTTGGAAGGGGCCTATAGACCTTGAGAAATATAAGCTGGAACGAGGAACTATCTGAAACTGAACTGACCCCACACTGCCCACAACAGCTCCAGAGAAATTCTTAGATATATTTTTACTGTTATCATTTTTTAGTTTTTTTTTTTAATTTTAAATCCTTTATTACTGCTTTAATTTTCATTTTTATAACCTACTGCTGCTGCTGCTAAGTCGCTTCAGTTGTGTCTGACTCTGTGTGATTCCACAGACGGCAGCCCACCAGGCTCCCCCATCCCTGGGATTCTCCAGGCAAGAATACTGGAGTAGGTTGCCATTTCCTTCTCCAATGCATGAAAGTGAAAAGTGAAAGTGAAGTCGCTCAGTCGTGTCCGACTCTTAGTGACCCCATGGACTGCAGCCTACCAGGCTCCTGCATCCATGGGATCCTCCAGGCAAGAGTACTGGAGTGGGTTGCCATTGCCTTCTCCTATAACCTACTATTAACTTGTTAAAAAAAAAGACCTTATTTTTAAAGCAAATTTCATATATATATATTTTTATAATTTTTGTGATTATGTTTTGTTTTTGAACATTGTATTTTTGTGAGTCTAACCTCTACTCTAGATTTTTAATCTTTGCTTTTTGGTATTTGTTATCAATTGTGTGCCTTTAAGAATCCAATCTTCATTACCCATTTTTACTTAAGGGTGTGATTACTGGCTTGATTGCCCTCTCCCCCTTCTGACTCTCCTTTTTCTCCCCTAGGTAACCTCTATCTCCTCCCTCCCTCTTCTCTTCTCTACCTAACTCTGTGAATCTCTTTGGATATTCTGGGCTGTGGAGAACACTTAGGAAACTGATTACTGGCTAGATCTGTCACTCTCTTTTTGACTCCCCCTCTTCTCCTCCTGGTCACCTCTATCTCTTTCTTCCCATTTCTCTCCTCTACGTAACTCCATGAACCTCGATGGGTATTCCAGGCTGTGGGGAGCACATAAGGATTTGATTACTGCCTATATTGCTCTCTCCCTTTTTGATTCCCCCTCTTCTCCCCTGGTCATCTATATCTCCCTCCTCCCTCTTTTCTTTTCCATATAACTCAGAGAACCTTTCTGCCCTTCCCTCACTGTGGAGAATCTTTTCTCCATTAACCTAGATGTTTTATCATTGGTACTGTATGGAAGGAGATGACTTGAGGCTACTGTTAAGAATAAAACTGAAAACCAGAGGTAGGAGGCTTAAATTCAAAACCTGAGAACATCAGAGAACTCCTGACTCTAGAGAACATTAATTGATAAGAGTTCATCCAAAAGCCTCCGTACCTACACTGAAACCAAGCACCACCCAAGAGACAAGTTCCAGAGCAAGACATACCATGCAAATTCTCCAGCAATGTAGGAACATAGCCCTGAGCTTCAATATACAGGCTACCCAAAGTCACACCCAACCCACAGACATCTCAAAACTCACTACTGGACACTTCATTGCACTCCAGAGAGAAGAAATCCAGCTCCACTCACCAGAACACCAATGGACGCTTCCCTAACCAGGAAAAGTTCACAAGCCACTAGTCCAACTGCATGCACAGGGAGCAAACTCCACAATAAAGAGGAGCCACAAACTTACAGCATACAGAAAAGCCACCCCAAACACAGTAATCTAAACAAAATGAAAAGGCAGAGAAATACTCAGCAGGTAAAGAAACATGATAAATGCCCACCAAATCAAACAAAGGAGGAGGAGATAGAGAGTCTAACTGAAAAAGAATTCACAATAATGATAGTAAAAATGATCCAAAGTCTTGAAAACAAAATGGAGTTACAGATAAATAGCCTGGAGACAAGGATTGAGAAGATGCAGGAAATTTTTAACAAAGACCTGGAAGAAATAAAAAAGAGTCAATCAGTAATGAATAATGCAATAAATGAGATCAAAAACACTCTGAAAAGAATAAAAAATAAAATACTCTGGAGGGAACCAACAGTAGAATAACTGAGACAGAAGACAGGCGAAGTGCGGTGGAAAATAGAATGGTGGAAATAAGTGAAACAGAGAGATAAAAAAAAAAGAAGTAAAAGAAATGAGGACAACCTCATAGACCTCTGGGACAATGTTAAATGCCCCAACATTCAAATCATAGGAGTCCCAGAAGAAGAAGACAAAAAGAAAGGCCATACTTGAGGAGAAGATACTTGAAAAAATCCCTAAAATGGGGAAGGAAATAGCCACCCAAGTCCAAGAAACCCAGAGGGTCCCAAACAGGTAAACCCAAGAAAAAAACACTTCAAGACACATATTAATCAAATTAATGAAGATCAAACACAAAGGACAAATACTAAAAGCAGCAAGGGAAAAACAACAAATAACACACAAGGGGATTCCCATAAAGAGAACAAAGCTGATCTTTCAATAGAAACTCTTCAGGCCAGAAAGGGAATGGCAGGACATACTTACAGTGATGAAAAAGAAAAACATACAGCCCAGATTACTGTACCCAGCAAGGATCTCATTCAAATAGGAAAGAGAAACCAAAAGCTTTACAGACAAGCAAAAGCTGAGAGAATTCAGCACCACCAAACCAGCTCTTCAACAAAGGCTAAAAGATCTTCTATAGACAAGAAACACAGAAAAGATGTATAAACTCAAACCCAAAACAATAAAGTAAATGGCAATGAGATCATACTTATCAATAATTACCTTAAATGTAAATGGGTTGAATGTCCCAACCAAAAGACAAAGACTGGCTGAATGGATACCAAATATATATATATGTCTACAAAGTACCCACCTCAAAACAAGGGACACATACAGAATGAAAATGAAGGGCTGGAAGAAGATATTTCTCACAAATGGAGACCAAAAGAAAGCAGGAATAGCAATACTCATATCAGATAAAATAGACTTTGAAATAAAGACTGTGAAAAGAGACAAAGAAGGACACTACATAATGATCAAAGGATCAATCCAAGAAGAAGATAGAACAATTATAAATATATATGCACCCAACATAGGCGCACCACAATATGTAAGGCAAATGCTAACAAGCATGAAAGGGGAAATTAACAGTAACACAATAATAGTGGGAGACTTTAATACCCCATTCACATTTATGGATAGATCAAGTAAACAGAAAATTAACAAAGAAACACAAACTTTAAATGACACAATGGACCAGTTAGACCTAATTGATATCTATAGGACATTTCACCCCAAAACAATGAATTTCACCTTTTCCTCAAGTGCACACAACCTTCTCCAGGATAGATCACATCCTGGGCCATAAATCAAGCTTTGGTAAATGCAAAATAATTGAAATTATTCCAAACACCTTTTCTGATCACAATGCAGTAAAATTAGATGTCAAATACAGGGGAAAAAAAACTATTAAAAATTCCAACATATGCAGGATAAGAAACACACTTCTGAAAAAACAACAAATCACAGAAGAATTTGCAATATGCATAGAAAGGAATGAAAATGAAGACACAACAACCCAAACAAAACCTATGGGACTCAGTAAAAGCAGTGCTAAGGGGAAGGTTCATAGCAATACAAGCTTACCTCAAGAAACAAGAAAAAAGTCAAATAAGTAACCTAACTCTACACCTAAAGCAACAAGAAAAGGAAGAAATGAAGAACGCCAGGGCTAGTAGAAGGAAACAAATTATAAAAATTAGGGCAGAAATAAATCCAAAATAAACAAAAGAGACCATAGCAAAAATCAACAAAGCTAAAAGCTGGTTCTTTGAGAAGATAAATAAAATAGACAAACCATTATCCAGACTCATCAAGAAAAAAGGAAGAATCAAATCAACAAAATTAGAAATGAAAATGGAGAAATCACAACAGACAGCACAGAAATACAAAGGATCATAAGAGACTACCATCAGCAACTATATGCCAATAAAATGGACAACTTGGAAGAAATGGACAAATTATTTAAAAAGTATAAGTTTCCAAAACTGAACCAGGAAGAAAGAGAAAATCTTAAGACACATCATAAGCACAGAAATCGAAATTTTAATCAGACATCTTCCAGCAAACAAAACCACAGGACCAGACAGCTTCACAGCTGAATTCTACCAAAAATTTAAAGATCTGACACCTATCCTACTCAAACTCTTCCAGAAAATTGCAGAGGAAGGTAAACTACCAAACTCATCCTATGAGGCCACCATCACCTTAATACCAAAACCAGACCAAGATGCCACAAAAACAGAAAACTACAGGCCAATATCACTGATGAACATAGATGCAAAATCCTTAACAATATACTAGCAAACAGAATCAAATAACATATTAAAAATATCATACATCATGACCAAGTGGGCTTTATCCCAGTGATGCAAGGATTCTTTAATATCTGCAAATCAATCAATGTGAAACACCACATTAACAAATTGAAAGATAAAAACCATATGATTATCTCTGTATATGCAGAGAAAGCTTTTGATAAAATACAACATCCATTTATGATAAAAACTCTCCAGAAAGCTGGCATAGAAGGAACATACCTCAGTATAATAAAAGCTATATATGACAAACCCACAGCAAACAGTATCCTCAATGATGAAAAATAGAAAGCATTTCCCTTAATGTCAGGAAGAAGACAACAGTGTCCACTCTCACCACTATTATTCAAGGTCGTTTTGGAAGGTTTAGTCATAGCAATCAGAGAAGAAAAAGAAATAAAAGGAATCCAGATTGGAAAAGAAGTAAAACTCTCACTGTTTGCAGATGACATGATACTCTACATAGAAAACTCTAAAGACTCTACTAGAAAATTACTAGAGCTAATCAATGAATATAGTAAAGCTGCAGGATATAAAATTAACACACAGAAATCCCTGCATTCCTATAGACTTTCAATGAGAAAACTGAAAGAGAAATTAAGGAAACAATTCCATTCACCATTGCAATGAAAAGAATAAAATACTTTGGAATATATCTACTTAAAGAAAAAAAGACACATATAGAGAAAACTATAAAACACTGATGAAAGGAATCAAAGAGGAAACAAATAGATTGAAAAATATACCCTGTTCATGGACTGGAAGACTCAATATAATGAAAATGAGTATACTACCCAAAGCAATCTATAGATTCAATGCAATCCCTATCAAGCTACAAATGGTATTTTTCAGAGAACTAGAACAAATAATTTCACAATTTGTATGGAAATACAATAAACCTCACATAGCCAAAGCAGTCTTGAGAAAGAAGAATGGAACTGGAGGAATCCACCTGCCTGAATTCAGACTATATTACAAGGCTACAGTCAACAAGACAGTATTATACTGGCACAAACACAGAAATACAGATCAATGTAACAAAATAGAAAGCCCAGAGATAAATCCACGCACCTATGGACACCTTATCTTTGACACAGGAGGCAAGAATATACAATGGAGAAAAGATAATCTATTCAAGAAGTGGTGCTTGTAAAACTAGTCAACCACTTGTAAAAGAATGAAATTAGAACATTTTCTAACACCATATACAAAAACTCTAAATGGATTAAAGATCTAAATGTAAGACCAGAAACTATAAAACTCCTAGAGGAAAACTTAGGCAAAACACTGTCTGACATAAATCATCACAGAATCCTCTATGGCCCACCTCCCACAATGGAAATAAAAGCAAAAGTAAACAAATGGGACCTAATTAAACTTAAAAGCTTTTGCACAATGAAGAAATCTATAAGCAAGGTGAAAAGACAGCCTTCAGAATGGGAGACAATAACACATAAAGCAACTGACAAAGTATTAATCTCAAAAATATACAAGCAGCTCCTCCAGCTCAATTCCAGAAAAATAAGTGAAACAATGAAAAAATGAGCCAAGGAACTAAACAGACATTTCTCCAAAGAAGACATACAGATGGCTCACAGACACATGAAAAGATGTTCAATGTCCCTCATTATCAGAGAAATACAAATCAAAATCACAATGAGGTAACATCTTCTGCTGGTCAGAATGGCTGCTATTAAAAAGTCTACAAACAATAAATGTTGGGAGGATGTGGAGAAAAGGCAACCCTCTTATACTGTTGGTTGGAATGCAAACTAGTACAGCCACTATGGAGAACAGTGTCGAGATTCCTTATAAAACTGGAAATAGAACTGCCATATGACCCAGGAATCCCACTGCTGGGCATACACACTGAGGAAACCAGAATTGAAAGAGACACGTGTACCCCAATGTTCATCGCAGCACTGTTTATAATAGCCAAGCCATGGAAGCAACCTAGATGTCCATTGGCAGACAAATGGATAAGAAAGCTGTGGTACATATACACATTGAATATTACTCAGCCATTAAAAAGAATACATTTGAATCAGTTCTAATGAGGTGGATGAAACTGGAGCCTATTATACAGAGTGAAGTAAGTCAGAAAGAAAAACACCAATACAGTATACTAATGCATATATATGGAATTTAGAAAGATAGTAACGATGACCCTGTATGTGAGACAGCAAAAGAGACACAGACGTATAGAACAGTCTTTTGGACTCTGTGTGAGAAGGTGAGGGTGGTATCGTTTGAGAAAATAGCATTGAGACGTGAATTGTCATATATGAAACAGAACACCAGTCCAAGTTTAATGCATGAGACGGGGTGCTCAGAGCTGCTGTACTGGGATGACCCTGAGGGATAGGATGAGGGAGGTGGGAAGGGGGTTCAAGATGGGGAATACATATACACCCATGCTGCTTCATGTCAATGTATGGCAAAAACCACTACAATATTGTAAAGTAATTAGACTACAATTAAAATATATAAAAAATAAAACACAAGATCATTAATAAAAATAATGTCTTCTCCACCACCACAGTTCAAAGGCATCATTTCTTTGGCACTCAACTTTCTCTGTCACATCCATGCATGACTACTGTAAAAGCCATAGCTTTGACTATAAGGACCTTTGTCAGCAAAGTAATGTCTCTGCTTTTCAATATGCTGTCAGGTTTATCATAGCTTTTCTTTGAAGGAGCAAGTGTCTTTTATTTTCATGGCTGCAGTCATCATCTGCAGTGATTTTAGGGCATAAGAAAATAAAGTCTCTCACTGTTTCCAATGTTTCCCTACCTATTTGCAATGAAATGATGGAACCAGATGACTGATCTTAGTTTTTTTAATGATGAGGTTTAAGCCAGCTTTTTCACTCTCCACTTTCACCTTCATCAAGAGGCTTTTTAGCACTTTCTGCCATTAGGGTGATGTCATCTGCATATCTGAGGTTATTGATATTTCTCCTGGCCATGTTGATTTCAGATTGTGATTCACTCAGCACAGCATTTCACATGATGTAATCTGCATATATGTTAAATAAGCAGGATGACAACATACAGCCTTGACGTACTCCTTTCCCAATTTGGAACCAGTCTGTTGTTCCATGTCCATTTCTAACTGTAGTTCCTTTACTTGGATGCAGGTTTCTCAGGAGGCAGGCAAGGTGGTCTGGTATTTCTGTCTCTTTAAAAAAAATTCCACAGTTTGTTGTGATCCACACAGCCAAAGGCTTTAGCATGGTCAATAAAGCAGAAGTAGATGCTTTTCTTGAATTCTCTTGATTTTTCTAAGATCCAATGGTTGTTGGCAATTTGATGTCTGGTTCCTCTGCCTTTTCTAAATCCAGCTTGAACATCTGGAAGTTCTCGGTTCACATACTGCTGAAGCCTAGTTTGGAGAATTTTGAGCATTACTTTGCTAGCATGTGAAATGAGTGCAGTTCTGTGTTAGTTTGAACATTCTTTAGCATTGTCCTTCTTTTGTATTGGAAGGAAAAGTAACATTTTCTAGTCCTGTGGCCACTGCTGATTTTTCCAAATTTGCTGGCATGTTGAGTGCAGCACTTTCACAGCATCATTCTTTTTTTTTTTTTTAATGATTTGAAACAGCTCAGCTGGAATTCCTTCACCTCTCTTAGCTTTGTTCCTAGTGATGCTCCCTAAGGCCCACTTGACTTTGCACTCCAAGATGTCTGACTCTAGGTGAGTGATCACACCATCATGGTTATCTGGGTCATTCTTTTTTGTACAGTCTTCTGTGTATTCTTGCCACCTCTTAATATCTTCTGCTTAGAAGAACTTCAGTTCAGTTCAGTCGCTCAGTCATCTCTGACTCCTTGCGACCCCCTGGACTGCAGGATGCCAGGCTCCCCTGTCCATCACCAAATCCCAGAGCTCGCTCAAACTCTCTCATTGAGTCGGTGATGCCATCTAACCATCTCATCCTTTGTCATCCCCTCTATAGAAGAACTTAGTCCAGTATAAATATTTCTATGTGACAAGTTTTAATTGTGGCACAAAATTCCATTCCATTAGTAAACCATAATTTTATTGTATATGTATTTATTGAATAATCACTGTGTACCTTGATCCCATTGTTTTACATGCAGAACTTGTCCATTCATTTTGTCATATATAATGCTGCTGCTGCTGCTGCTGCTTCTAAGTTGCTTCAGTTGTGTCCGACTCTGTGTGACCCCATAGATGGCAACCCACCAGGCTCCCCCATCCCTGGGATTCTCCAGGCAAGAACACTGGAGGGGGTTGCCATTGCCTTCTCCAAGTATATCAGCTTAGGATGTATTTATTTAACAAATGTAATTTGATCAAAGGAAATGTATACATTAACTGGCCTTACTGTGCATATATTCCACATTTTTCTCCAGTTTTAAATATCACCAAGTATATATGGTCACCCTCCCAGCAGTAGGCACTGTTATTTTTTTTCAACATTGGCTGCATATGTTATACATAGTCATGATCTCTATAGTGCATAGCACAGTATATTGTGCAGCAATAATGAACACATAGTAAATACATACTGCATGAGAATGAAACTTCTTATACTTTGAGATAAGAATTGGGGAGGGAGGAGAGAGGGGGGTTCAGGATGGGGAACACGTGTATACCTGTGATGGATTCATTTTGATGTATGGCAAAACCAATAAAATATTGTGAAGCAATTAATCTCCAAATAAAATAAATAAACTTGTTTAATAAAAAAAAAGAATTGAGATGATAGGGAAGGAAACTTTTTTCATACTCAGAAGAAAGTGCTATATGAATCAAAGTATTTCAAAGAGTAATATCCAACCATGACAAACACACAACAATAAAGATGAATGAAGAAAGCTCATTAGCAAACAGCCATAAAGACACTACAAAAGTGAGATGAGAACAAATATTTTAAGGTGTAAACTGCTTAGAAGAGTACCTGACATATATCATCACATGCTTTTTAATTGTTTGGGATGATGATGATGAATTTGATTGCCTGTTTTAAGTCATTTAATCTTCTCAAGAACATTTTGAGGTAAGTATTATTATTGTTGCCATTTTGTAGATGGGGAAACTGATGCACAGAATCACTAAGTAACTTGCTCTATCCATGTCATAGATCCAAGGAGTTAAATCCAGAACCATGCTTTTAAATATCTTGCACAACTCTACCTCCTGTTAAAGTTGTTGATTAGATGAGTAAAAGGCTCTCTAAAATATCATGGTGCATTAAAAAGTTAGGGCAGAAATCAAGGAAATTTGAGGTGAAAAAGATATAGTTTAGGTGGTTTACACCTGATAACCTCATTATAAACAAAGTGTGATAACAGGTCTCTAAATGAGCTAAGTAGAGGATATGTCTGTGCATCCTAAGTCTCTTCAATCCGGTCGACTCTTTGTGACCCTCTGGACTGTAGCCCCCTGGCTACTCTGTTCATGGAATTCTCCAGGCAAGAATACTGGGATGGGTTGCTATGCCTTTCTGCAAGGGATCTTCTCCACCCAGGAATCAAACCCATGTCTCCTGCAGCTCCTGCATTGTAGGTGGATTCTTTACCACTAAGCTTTGAGAGGGGGAGCCCCAGCTAGAGGAGTAAACAGAAGATTTGAGGTTAGAAAAGAGGAAATAGTTACTGGGCAGCCATTGTAGGGAATGAATCATCGATTCAATTCACTCTTTCATTCAACAAATATTTATTGAGACCAAGATTGAAGGCAAAAGGAGAAGGGGGAGGCAGAGGATGAGACAGTTAGATAGCATCACCGACTCAATGGACATACATTTGAGCAAACTCTGGGAGATAGCGAAAGACAGGGAAGCCTGGAGTGCTGCAATCCATGGTGTCACAAAGAATTGGACATGACTGGACACATATGCTAGACTTTAACTACCAGGGATATAGAGATAAAGCATACACACACATACACAGCACACACGGTGTATCAATGATAGAAAGTCCTAAAACAGAAAAATAGAGCAAATTAAAAAGTTTAACAAGTGCTGATGGTGATGGGGAAAGAATTCTATTTTATACAGACAGATCATAGATAGTCTTCTCATAAGATAATATGTGAACTTGACAGAAGTGAAGGCATGAATCATGTAGATATTGGGAAAACATTACATTCCAAATAAAGCACATCAAGCACAAAATCCCCAATGTAGGGGGTTGCACTTGATGTTTACATAAAAGGGAAATTAGACCAATGTGACCAATTGAATAACAGGAGACAGGAGGAGAGGAACTTATAGATGTAGTCCTAAGAGTTCTATGGGTCATTAAGAGTTCTGTAGGCTATGCTAGAAGCATTTTTCTCTCAGTAAAATTGTAGGTTATTTCAGGGTTTTGAGCAGAGGATTGACATGCTCTTACCTACGATTTAAAATTTGTCTGTTTGTTATGTAGAGGAGAGACATGGTGGGAGGGGCAAGGGTGGGAAAAGCAGCTACTCCAATAATCTAGGCAACAGAATATTGAAGTTTGGACTAGGATAATGACAGTAGACATGGAGAGAAGTGGATGGAATTAAAGTACATATGGAGCCAGGTGGACTAATACTGGCAGGTTAAATTGATGGAGAGATGAAAAATAAGTCAAAGATGATGATTTAATTTTTGGTTTTGGTAAATAAGTAGATAGTGGTATCATTTACATAGATAGGAAGCAGTGGTGGGGGAGCAGACAGGTGCAGAATTTGAGTTTGGTTTTCCACATTGTGTAGTAATTGGGGGAATAAGCCTTGAAGGATCACGTCAACATAACCACAGAAATTACCCTCAGAGAGGTGTAAGATATGAAAGGATTTACCATATTCAGGACTCCCAGAGAGAAAGGCATGACATTCCTGGAGGGCCATGCCAAAGCCCCAAAAGTTTGGTCATGGCAGGCAAGAGGAGAGTGGAGTAAGGAACTACAGCCAAGTACCTTTATTGAGGGTCAGGAGTGTGGGAACTGTGGCATGTGGGTAATGAATGTAACTGGGTCAATGTGGAAAGGAGGAAAGGGGTGAAACAAGGAAGTCATCATGAGGCTTGCTGCCTGAATATATGTTGAGATGGGTCTCAGAAGTGGACCATAAATAGATAAAGGTTCAAAACAAGTGCCAGAACTCAGGGAGTCATTGAGACAAGATAATAGCTTTACGTGAGACATATACTAGCTTTAAAATAACTATTAAATCTCCATGTAGTAGAGTAATTGATTAGGCCATTGGAAATATGAGTCTGGATCTCAGGACTAAGGATGAAACTATCAACTTAAGAGTCATCAATGTGGTACTAACGGTAAAGAACCTGTCTGCCAATGCAGGAGACAAGATACAGGTTCAGTCCCTGGATTGCAAAGATCCCCTGGAGGAGAGCATGGCAACCCACTCCAGCATTCTTGCCTGGGGAATCCCATGGACAGGGGAACCTGGTAGGCTATAGTCCAAAGGGTTGCACAGAGTAGGACACGACTGAAGCAACTTAACACACAGGCAGCACATCAATGTATAGGTGATATTTAGAAGCAGAGCCTGAGATTATTATAAAAGTGGGAACAGATACAGATAGAAAGAGGTCCGAGAACTTCCGTACTGAGTTCTGGGAAATCCAATGTTAGAGTAAGGCTGGGGTTAGAGTGAAGCAAGTGGATCATTTACTCTGGGCACCAAATTCAGGAGGGCACCAAAAAACTCAGCAATGAAGGAAAATACTGTTTTACTGTGGCATTTTTTAAAAACCAAAATTAATGCAAAAATCCTTGATAAACAAAACACCAAAGTCTTCATTAAAAATAGGGTCAGCATTACTGATTTTCCCTTTGAGGCTCCAATATGGTTCAGCAGGGTTCTCTTCATAGTATGGAAAATGAAGAGGAATGGGTAAAGCAGATTTTATGCTTGTCTTCAGTTAAACTCAGTTAAACTATAGTGGGAGGATATGTACCTACCGCGGGTCATATCATGTTGTTTTGGACCTGGTAAAATCCATTACACCTGAGACATAACAATATTTAACTTCATACTCTTGAGGTTGTAGTAAGGAGATGTGAAGACTGATACATTCTATTATATAAATATTTAAAACTATTATATAGAAAAGGGAACAAAAAGGACAAATGAAAAACTAGAGGGGAAATACAACATTTGCATCAAAAAAAGGATAATTTTCTTAATTTAAAAAGAGTTCTTACATCAGTAAAAGGAAAAGAAAAACATTTTTAAAAAAGATGGACAAAGGATCAGTTTGCTTAATAGAGAAAGATACTGAAGAAACTTTAAAATGCGTTCAGACCCTCCCATAGTTTAAGAAATACATATACACACAATAAGATAATGTTTTAAACTCCGTGAAAGGCAAAAACTAAAATAAATGAAAACCCAGTATTAGTGAGAGTTGTGGAAATAAAGTTCTGTCAAACATAATTGATGAAAAACTCAAATTAGTTGAATCACTCATAAGGCAGTTTAGATATATCTATCAAAATAGTAAATTCACATACTATTTGATGCATAAATTCCACTACTATGAATTTATCTTTCATATTTATTATCTAAAATATGTAAAGATATATGGACATTAATATTCTTTGCAATAATTTTTATTATTAAAACTTTGAAGCTCTCAAAGTGTATGTGCATGTCTGTGTGTATGTAGCATGCATACTTACAGTATACACACACACTCCCAGAGTATCTATAAACAGTGTACAGTACAGGAATTTACTGTATATACATATATGTATGTAGTGTTTATACAAACATACATATAAATACATAGATAACAATAATATGCAACCATCAAAAAGGATGAATTAAATCTATATGTACAGATGAGAAAAGATACTAGATGAAGTAAAGTTTTATGTTCACAGTCTATAGGGTATAATACTCTTCCAATAAATAAAAAGGAATCACATTATATACATTTAAACTGGATATTGTATGTTGATTTATGAATGCACGCAAAATTTTAAGAATATTAACCTTTGAAAATCAGGACTAAGGAGAGGCTTTTATCTTTCATTATATCTGTCTGTACTATTTGGAGTTTGGTTCAATTAGTATATACCATATTTTGTAAATGTCACAGATGGTAGAATTATGGAATTTTTTGTTTGTTTGTAAGATATAAAATTAAATCTAATTCAAGTTTAAAAATGTTTATAGATGACAAATTACTTGGGATAGAGATGGATTGTCATACCTAAGTTAAAAGGAGCTATGGTATATGCATGTCTTACAGCCTGTTACATGAAAAACACAAACTTATAAAATTGCTATAAAATGCCTTGTTTTGCAACAAATTTGCATTTTTATTCAAATAATCATGGTAAATTACATTACATGATTTTATTTTCAATTATTGCATTTATGTGCATCATCAAATCATTGATATAAAATATTTAGTCATCTTAGGGACACATTGATTGCATAAAACAAGGCAACTAATAGGGCATTTCTTCTCCTGAGATAGAGTTGCTGTAAAATATTTTAAGTAAATAGCATAATTTTGTCACAGCATTTGCACTCTGAGGCATATAATATTTTTATCAAATTTTCTTTAGTATGATTTTAAAGCACTTTCAACATTTATGTATAATTTTCCTAATGTCCTGGAATGCCAGATTTTTTCTTGTGACTATATTTATTCTGGAAATAAATTATAGGATTATTATACTTATAGAAATTGTACAATGATTTGATTTATAAGTTGTATACATTTATAGAAATTAATTTTATTGAATATGAACTAAAAAGTTATAGTGTGTGAGATCAAACACCAGGATCCCAGTTAGTACCTATGTGACCTTGGGTAAGTAATTTAGATTCTTTTGCTTCAATTTTCTTAGTTGTAAAATGAGGATAATAACAGTCCATGACTCATTGACTTGTGAGAATTAAATGGTTTTGTCTACATAAAGTGCTTGGGATAGTATGTGATATAAAGTAAGCACTAAATATTCTAGTTATTGTTGTATTTGCAAGGGCATGATATGCCCATGGGAATAAGTACAGGACTGGAGAAGACTCCTGAAAGTCCCTCAGGCAGCAAGGAGATCAAACCAGTAAATCTTAAAGGAAATCAACCCTGAATATCATTGGAAGAACTGATACTGACGCTGAACCTCCAGTATTTTGGTCACCTGATGTGAACAGCCGACTCATTGGAAAATTCCCTGATGCTGGGAAGGATTGAGGGCAGAAGGAGAAAAGGGCATCAGAGGATCAGATGGCTGGATGGCATCACTGACTCAGTGGACATGAACTTGGGCAAACTATGAGAGATGCTGAGAGACAAGTAGGCCTGGAATGCTGCAGTCCATGAGGTTGCAAAGAGTTGGACACAACTGAGTGATTAAGCACAGCACAGGGTGCTAAATTATGGGTGCAACATTTCAGTTCAGTTCAGTTCAGTTGCTCAGTCATGCAACGGTGTGCTGTCCTAAATTGAGTCAAGAGGAAAAGGGTTCAATTTATCCTATGACTGTGCCCAAAGTTGTGCAGATCTGTACAAATTGCATACTCTCACTGAGCATATTTCCTCATCTTTAAAATGAAAGGCATGTGTTAGAGAGCCTGTAGTATGCTTTCAGGCTTTTCAATTATCCTAACTCGACCAAATAATTGTTGCATGAATCTTGTTGATAGGAATAGGCCTGGTTAAAATATTTAATTCTGGTGGGTTCATGTCAATGTATGGCAAAACCAATACAGAATTGTAAAGTAAAATTAAAAAAAATAATAAAATAAAATAAAAAATATTTAATTCTTACTGAACATTGGGGTGTATTTACCCATGTTGTTCAGAGAGAGGGATGTGATAAATCAGTGCTGGGAAAACTAATTTTACAGTACTATATATAGTAGCTTGGATGCTAAGTCTATCGAATGAAAGATCAAATAATCAAAAGGTGTGAAACTTCAATTCAGGTCTACATTCTCATTACTTTTAATGAAATCTTCCTTTCAATCTTTCCTCCTCTGCTTTCCACATTTGTAGATAAGCTTAGCATCTTTCTTAACAAGGACTTTCCAAAGTAAGCAAGCACAGCAAAGGGGCAGTTCATTCTTGTTACACTGTATCCAATCTGTGCAGAACGTTGTTTGAAAACTATGTCTATCTCCCCTGTATATGTAAAATATCAGTTTAAGGAATTAACATGGTAAAATATATATATATATCCCACATTGTTAGGCAAACTGATTTAACAAGGGTCCTGCAGCTGCATTTTACTGGGTCAAACTCTCCCCTATGAAGATTATCAAGGATCTTGGTAGCAAATTAAACCAGCAAGGAGATATTAATAATGCCTTCGAGATTGAAAGAGAAAGTGAAGAATCAATATTAATGAAATCTCCACTGCTAGAAAATCAGCTTCCCATGCCCTAAACTATTTGAAGTGAAGTGAAGTCGCTCAGTCGTGTCCAACTCTTTACAACTCCATGGACCGTAGCCATGGGGTGAAGGTGTGAAACTTCAATTTAGGATTTGTGAATTGAAGTTTCACACCTCTTGAATGGCTCCATCCATGGGATTTTCCAGGCAAGAATACTGGAGTGGGTTGCCATTTCCTTCTCCAGGGGATCTTCCTGACCCAGGGATCGAACCCAGGTCTCCCACATTGCAGGCAGACGCTTTACCGTCTGAGCCACCAGGGAAGCAATTTGAAGTTTGGTTCAATTAGTATATGCTATATTTTGTAAATGTCATAGATGGTAGATTTATGGAATTTTTTGTTTGTTTGTTATAGTAGCAATACAAATTCATGCAACTGATAAATTTACAAACTCAGTGAGCTTGCTCTTGTATTCTGCATTAAAGGTCATTAGCTACAAATATAAAATGCTACCAAGAAACTTTTCTATGAGAACTTTCTATGTTGTCATAGAAACTTTTCTATGTTGACTTTGATAACGTTCCTTTAATTATGGCCTCATGAACAGAGCTACCAAATTGCACAACTGCAGAGGGAAAAATTCAGAGTGAATTGTGGTCTATGTGAATTGCAGCCTCTGGAACTACAAATGGAATGTCATCCTCTAGATTTGTGCAATGAGATAGTCCTATCGTGAGTGTTTAAGTATCTATTGAACAGCTGCTTGTTTTAGTTCCTTGTTCCTAGTTTCAGTAATAACAAAGTCAAAAGCCTTGCCAATTTTGTAGATGATTCCTGCTCTTTCTTCTACATCTGTTGTGTCGCCAGTCTCTCTAGAAGCCATTCAGAAATACCGCCAGAGATCTAACTCTATCAGTGAGCAGTATTGATTTAAGAAATGTATATAAAAAGAGTCCTTAAAAAGTTAAGGTCTGAAAAAAACACATATAGTTGATTGTAAATCAACTATAATCCAATGAAATTAAAAGATACAATTAAAATTAAGAAAATTAAATCAACATGGATAGGTAGAATCAGTTATTTTCATTGGTCAAGTCAGTTCTACCATGTTGTACAGTGAGAGAGATCCTAAGATAATTTCCAATTTTACCTATTATCAAAATTTTTCATAAATGAAAGTTGAGAGGTTTTAATAAGTAATGTGGATCAAGCAACTACATCTGTTTATTACCACATCCTTGCATGTTTTTACCACACATCAAACTGAGGCAAAATGTGACAAATTGGTGAGGATGGACAAGGCCAGGTGAAAATGGACTTATGGTGTATATAACTGAGAAGAAAATATTTTGAGTTTCTCACATCAACAGTGCTATAAATCATGAAGGAAAATCCAAAAATACTGTGAGTTAGTTTCTCCTTTGTCTCTCTGAAAAGTTGGAAAATTAAATATTTTCTTTCCAGTTCATTTGGATTTTCTTATACTTTGAGAAAATATGCAAGTTCTTCTAGCAGAGACAGTCATATGACCCTTTTTCCATTATGTGAATTCCACATTCCCAATCTTCCATTAGGTATTAACAGGAGGAGTTTAGCCTTAGTTATAAGTGATAATGAATAAAATCACTACTATTAACTGTTACACATTAGACAACCCCTGCTTACTTTCCACAGATGAGTAGAGGTAGGTTTTGAGCTTCCTGGCTTTCTAAATGTTCATTCTCTCTCTCCATCACTTAGTTGGGTATACTTCCTGACTTCCTTGACTCATCTTCTAAATCTCATACTGAGTAAAAATGTAAGCAAGAAATTCCTTCCCCTCAGGACTTATCCAAGAGTACTGTTGCTCTTGAGTGGCACCTGAAGCAGAGTAGAAGTTGTGGCAGACAAATTCTAAAATGTCCTTTCTATGATCCCCACCTCTTTGTAATCCCTTTTCCTTGAATGAGGTTGGGATTTACTTCCAAGACATTGAATATGGCAAAGGTAGTGGATGTCACTCCCATGAATAAATCACATTATTCAAGATTCCGCCTTGCTGTCAGACTTGCTCTCTCTTACTCGCTAACTTTGAAGAACCAAGCATCAGTGAAGTAAGTGGCCATGTTGGAAATGCCCTTGTGGCAAAGAACAGTAGGTAGTTTCTAAGGGAAGAAAGCCTCCAGTGAGAAACTGAAACCTTCTGTTCTGAAGCAGCAAGAATATGAATTCTGTCAGCAACCAGAATGAGTTTGGAAGCAATCTTTCTCTACTGAGACTGCAGACCCAGTTGACACCTGTATTGCTGCCTAGTTATACTCTGAAGCAGAGAACCCAGCTGAAGCTATGGCCAGATTTCTGACCTACAAATGCTGGGAGATAATAAATGCATATTGTTTCAAGCCACTAAGTGTGGTGATTTGGTTCATGGCAATTGAAAACCAGTAACCAAAGTTTTCAGAAAGATATTAAAATACACAAGTAGTTTATGACTCCATTATATAATATTGTGGTAGCATCAGCAACTCCTTCTAACTAAGTGACTTTTTTGAACACTCTGAGACTGATCAACCCCTGCCTGGGCTAGCACGCTAGGGAGACTTCCATTCAAAGATAAGTTCATTAGTAAAATAATCAGTGCTTCATGGAGGATTGGGTGAAGGAGTATAAAAAAATAGGCAGCACTTTGATTCTTTGGTGATTTTATTATGCTTCCAGCCACTCCATATCGCTCTGTTTCTGCTTCTATCATCATCTCCAACTCTGCCCTTTAATTTAAATGATTCCCAAAGTAGGAAGGTATTGAAATGGATACAGCCAGAGTTTGAAGTCAATGAAAGAGATAAAATAACATAACTTTTTCTGCTTCCAGCCATTTAACTGACTCAACATGAAACAACCTTTGCAGTTTCATAAGCGAGATATCTGATCTTTCTAAGGGGGCATTTTTTTCCCCAGATAGTACAGCATGTACGTAAAAAAAAAAAAAAAGGAAAAAAGATGATGAGTCTCTGATTCAGCACAAATTAATAGGAAAAACTGAATGAGTGAAAGTGTTTTAGAACCTGAGGCTTATTGTTTGTTTCACCAATCATGTGACTAAAGTCAGTTATAAAAATGATGAACTAACAAGAGTCCCAGAAAAAGTGAAAACTGAGATGGAATTACATTTCTTTATAAGAGACTTAACCAGCTTTTAAAATATGGGAAAAAGTAACAAAATCCTTTTGGTGGCATTATATTACATAACATAAGATTTATGTAAATCTGCTCTGGAGACTTTTTCAGTATTTTGTGGGATCAATTAATAAAGTTTTTCAGGTACCTCTGTGAGAGGACTCTAAGAGAGAACTTCTGAGAGTTAGGCCAGTCCAATACAAAGGAGTAACTTGGAAGATTAAATTAAATTGAATTGAAAAATTCCAACTGGGACCTCAAAATACCAATTTTGTCTTTATTTCCAGCCCCCAAAATCAATCTCATTCCCTCACACACACAAAAAAAGCTTTACATTGACTTTTATGTGGAAATTGTACAAGCACATATGCATCTTTTATAAAAAAAAATTCCATGGGACTGTAATTTTTCAAATGCATGAATTGGAGTTTCAGACATGCCTGTGTAGTATTCCATTTCTTACCTCCATTCCCTCTAAAGCACCAGATATATCAAGGGAATAACCAAATGCACACTGAATAGAAAATAGAATAAATAATATAGCTAGATTAGGTTGCACAGTGGTAAAAAAATCTGCCTGCCAATGCAGGAGACCTGCTCTCAAGAGATGTGGGTTTAATCCCTGGATTGGGAAGATCCCCTAGAGTAGGAAATGGCAACCCACTCCAGTATTCCTGCCTGAAAAACTCCATGGGCAGAGGGGTCTGGTGGGCTGCAGTTCATGGGGTTACAAAGAATTGGCCATAACTGAGCACACATACACACAACATACACATGTTTCCTAAACTATACTTCTTGGATACCAGTGTCTGTGATATACTAAGATGTATAATTTGAAATAAAATTTCTTAGTAAAATTATGCAGTCATTTTGGGGAAAAAAATTGGCATTTCCTCAAAAACTTTAACATAGAACTACCACATGAGCCAGAAATTCTACTTCTAGGTATATACTGAAGATAAATGAAAACATATGTTCACACAAATATTTGTACATGAATGTTTATATTGGCATTATTCAAAGTAGGCAAAATATAAAAATAATACTTATATCCATCTACTGATAAATGGATAAACAAAATCTGGTATGTCCATGTAATAGAATATTATTTGGTAATAACAAAAAATGAGATACTGATACATTCCACTATATGGATGTGCCTTGAAACATTATCCCAAGTAAAAGAAACCAGACACAAAAGACCACATATTGAATGACTTCATTTATATGAAATTCATAGAATGGGCAGATTCATAGAGAAAGAAAGTAGATTAGTGGTTACCTAAAGTTGGGCAATTGAGAGAATATAAAGTAACTGATAATGAGTAGGATGTTTCCTATTTTGGTGATGGATAAGTCTAGAATTAGTGGTGAAGATTTCACAACTTTATGAATATATTAAAAAACACTGGATTGTACACTTTAAATAAGTTAATTTTACAATCTGTAGCTATCAATAAAACTGTTATTAAAACTTAAACTTCATAATGAAAGATAAATCTTTACTTTTACTTAACTGCTAATAGTAGTAATAGACAATAATATGATCTTGAGGGACAATAGGGCATAACAGAATTGTAGGATGTCTTATGAATATGAAAACAGGAAGCTTGAAAATCATGCTGATTATCTAGACTTGCCTAATAATTTCAACATATTAATAATTTTTAAATTATTAATATAATATTTTTAAATTGATGTGTTGTTATTTTTATTCAGGCCCTAAGTATTGTCCCACTCTTTGTGACCCCATGGACTGCAACATGCCAGGCTCCACACTGTTCTTCACTTTTTCCCAGAGTTTACTCAAACTTATATCCGTTGAGTCACTGATGCCATCCAACCATATTGTTCTCTGCCCCCCTCTTCTCCTCCTGTCCTCAATCTTTCCTAGCATTGCAATCTTTTTTTAATGAGTCAACTTTCATGTGAGGTGGACAAAGTATTGAAGCTTCGACTTCAGCATCAATCCTTCCAATGAATATTCAAGGTCGATTCTTAAGGATTGAATGGTTTGATCTCCTTGCAGTCGAAGGGACTCTCAACAGTTTTCTCCAGCACCACAATTTGAAAGCATTGATACTTTGATGGTCAGCCTTATTTATGCTCCAACTATCACATCTGTTCATGACTACTGGAAAAACCATAGCTTTGACCATATGGACCTCTGTCAGCAAAGTAATGTCCCTGCTTTTTAATATGCTGTCTAGTTTTGTCATAGCTTTTCTTCCAAAGAGCAAGCATCTTTTAATTTCGTGGCTGCAGTCATCGTCCACAGTGATTTTGGACCTCAAGAAAGTAAAATCTTTCACTCTTTCCAATTTTTTCCCATCTATTTTCCATGAAGTTATTGGACTAGATGCCATGACCTTAGTTTTTTGAATGTTGAGCCAGCTTTTTCACTCTCTCATCTCACCCTCATCAAGAGGCTCTTTAGTTTCTCTTAGTTTTCTGCCATTAGAGTAGTATCATCTGCATAGCTGAGGTTGTTGATATTTCTTTCCACAATCTTGATTCCAACTTGTGATTCATCCAGCCTAGCATTTCGCATGGTGTACTCTGCATATAATTTAAATAAGCAAGGTGACAGTATATAGCCTTGATGTACTCCTTTCCCAATTTGGAACCAATCCATTGTTCCATGTCCAGTTCTTACTTTTGCTTCTTTACCTGAATACACGTTTCTCAGGAGGCAGGTAAAGAGGTCTGGTATTTCCAGCTCTTTAAGAATTTCCCACAGTTTGTTGTGATCCACACAAAGTCTTTAGCATACGCAAGAGTGCAGAAGCAGATTTATTTTGGAATTTCTTTGCTTTTTTCTATGATGTTGGCAATTTGATCTCTGATTCCTCTGCCTTTTCTAAATCCAGCTTGTATATCTGGAAGCTCTTGGATCACGTCCTGCAGAAGACTAGCTTGAAGGATTTTGAGCATTACCTTGCTAACATGTGAACTAAGCACAAATGTGCGGTAGTTTGAACATTCTTTAGGATTGCCCTTCTTTGAGATTGGAATGAAAACTGACCTTTCCCAGTCTTGTGGCCTTTGCTGAGTTTTTCAAATTTGCTGTCATTTAATTTTAACAACATCATCTTTTAGGATTTTAAATTGCTCTGTTGGAATTCCATCACATCCAGTAGCTTTGTTCATAGTAATGTTTCTTAAGGCCACTTGACTTCACACTCTAGAATGTCTGACTCTAGGTGAGTGACCATAACATCACAGTTATCTGTGTCATTAAGGCTGTTTTTGTTTAGTTTTTCTGTGTATTCTTGCTACCTCATCTTAATTTTGTTTGCTCTTTATTGTGGCCATCTTTGCATGAACTGTTCCCTTGGTATCTCCAATCTTCTTGAAGACATCTCTAGTTTTTCCCATTCTACTGTTTCCTCTATTTCTTTGCATTGTTCACTTAAGGCTTTCTTATCTCTCTTGCTAAACTTTGGAACTCTACATTCAGTTGGGTGTATCTTTCCCTTTCTCCGTTGCTTTTCACTTCTCTTCTTTTCTCAGCTATTTGTAAAGCTTTTCAGACAACTGCTTTGCCTTCTTGCATTTCTTTTTCTTGGGGATAGTTTCAATCATCATCTCTTATACAATGTTGTGAAACTCCTTCCATAGTTCTTCAGACACTCTGCCTACCAGATCTAATCCCATGAATCTATTCATCACGTCCACTATATAATCATAAGGGATTTGATTTAGGTCATACCTGAATGGCCTAGTGATTTTCCCTACTTTCTTCAATTTAAGCCTGAATTTTGCAATGAGAAGCTGATGATCTGAGCCACAGTCAGCCCAGGACTTGTTTTGGTTAACTGTATAGAGATTCTCCATCTTCAGCTGCAAAGAATATATCAATCTGATTTCAGTATTAACCATCTGGTGATAGTCATGTGTAGAGTCGTCTATTGGGTTGTGGGAAGAAGGTGTTTTCTATGACCAGATGTTCTCTTAGCAAAACTGTGTTAGTCTTTACTATGCTTCATTTTGTACTCCAAGGCAAAATGTGTCTGTTACTCCAGGTATCTCTTGACTTCTTACTTTTCATTCCAATCCCCTATGATGAAAATGGCATTTTGTTTTGGTGCTTAGTGCTAGAAGGTCTTGTAAGTCTTCATAGAACCATTCAATTTCAGCTTGTTTGCATTAATGGTTGTGGCATAGACTTGGATTATTGTGGTGTTGAATGGTTTGTCTTGGAAATTAACCTTGATCATTCTGTCATTGTTGAAATTGCACCCAAGAACTGCATTTTGGGCTCTTTGTTGACTAGGAGGGCAACTCCATTTCTTCTAAGGGATTCTTGCCCATAGTAGTAGTAGTAGATATAATGGTCATCTGAATTAAATTTGCCCATTGCTGTCCATTTTAGTTCACTGATTCCTAAAATATCAATGTTCACTCTTGCAATCTCCTGCTCAACCATGTCCAATTTACCTTGATCCATGGACCTAACATTCCAGGTTCCTATGCAATATTGTTTTCTAGAGCATCAGACTTTACTTCCACCACCAGGCACATCCACAGCTGATTTTCATTTCTGATTTAGCCTAGCCTCTTCATTCTTTCTGGAGTTTCTTTCTCTGTTCTTCTCCAGTAGCATATTGGACCCTACTGACCTGGGGTGCTCATCTTCTAGTGTCATATCTTTTTACGTTTTCATACTGCTCATGAGATTCTCAAGGCAAGAACACTGAAGTGGTTTGCCATTCCCTTCTCCAGTGGATCACATTTTGTCAGAACTCTCCACCATGACTCATCTGTCTTCGGTGGCCCTGCGTGGCATGGCTCATATCTTCAACTGAGTTACACAAGTCTGTGATTCATAGGATCATTTTGGTTAGCTTTCTATGATGTGTTATTCAGGTTTTAAAAAGCATGAATGTCCAATTTGGTCTTTTCTTTCAGTGTATCTATAAGAAGTATATTTACTGTCTATTTTAAACCAAGTATGCTCTATATTCCATGAGCTTCTGTTGTTGTTCCATGAATTTATAAAAAATTACTTTATGGGAAAAAAAGTTTTCTAAAGAAAACTATTTTCCTTTCAGGGCTCAGCAACTGGACAGGAGTGAAGAAATAAAATGGTTGAATAGTTCCAGAACCAAACAAATGGCAGCACTTTATTGTAGTGTGCATTCAGGAAATGCTTGAGAAATTGGTCAAAATGACCAATTTCAATCTATGCTGAGTGTTACAACGGACCTTAAAGAATCCTGAAACTCATTTAAAGCACAGGCGAAAAAACACATATAATTTATCAGAGGTACTTCCTCATTGGAAAATGAATCTACCTAACAAATTTTTCTAATCTGGGAGCAAACGAAAGTTCATTGAAATTTGTAGGAAACTTTGCACTAATGGAAGCTGCCCTATTTCCATTAGATTGTGAAATCAATGTGAGAAACGGAGAGATATATTCATTTACCCTACAGAAGCTGTTTTAACCAATCTATTAAATGTGTTAAATGTGGATAAACTCTTCCCTTTGTAGGAGTCCACTTACTCTCTCATGATATTTGAGTTCCTTATAGTAGTGAATATATAGAAATTTTAAGACACCTCTTAAGTTCTGAGATCTTTATGCTGATTGTTTCTTAATCAAGGTTTGGAAGTACCCTTTCCTTAAACTTAGATTTTTCATAACTCTGTTTTCCAAAGAATCAGCATCGATGACTTCTACCCTTGTGGCCTTGATCAAGGCAAGGAGCTTTCCTTTAGTGAGGGCCCCAGGAAATTAGATTGTTAATCTTGATGAAGTTTTCCTTTGCTTCCACCCTGGCTAATCCTTCCTAGGCAGATCCAGAGATTGCTTCCCTGGCTGAGACTTAATTATCTACCTGCCAAAACAGAACTGTGATTGTGAACAGAGAAATCCAACCATTTACTGAAAAAGAGGTTTCACTGTTAATATTAATTTCATGATCTTTGAATATAAATAAATACAAATAAACTATGAAGTGATTGCTGGGTGTTGGGAGAGAGGAGAAGAGGTAAGGAGGCATGCAAAATTGTACATCCAAATTTGGTGACAATATGTGTTGAAAAGGACATTTGAAAAAGAAAGACACAAAATGCCAGTGTGTATATTTATTCAGCTTATTTCCTATTTCATTTACAAAAGCTGTGAAAGCAGAGATGTTATTAAACATCACATAACAGGATGCTTTGATCCCAACTGTTTCTCTGTGTGTTTGGGTGTGTGTTTATACAACATCTCCTCTTCTCACCACTGGCAATAATACAGGTTCCTTATGTTTTCTTTTCAATAGAAACCTTACATTTTCAATTTGTTTGAGTTGAACAGTCACTGTAGATTCTGATTAATTCTTGGAGACAAGAGGATAGGGCATCTTGCCAAATGGAATTAGAAAGTTTTAAACAAAATATTTTCCTTTTATTGTAGCAATTTATATTAGGTGGCACAAAAAAGACCTCACCAGATGGCTATGCTTACTGCACTTTGAATAAAGTATTTAGTCTTTTAGGCCAGTGGGTTACTATTTACTTAGTACAGTCATACAGTACTGAGACAGTTTCTGCCTAAATGTTAGTGCTTAGGTTAGTTTCCAGGAGTGTCTTATTTAGCTAGAATGACCTTTATAAGTCCTTTGCTGGAGTCCATGGGGTCACAAAGAGTCAGACATGACTTAGAAACTGAACAACAACAGCAAACCTTTCTTTTGTATAAGTTCTGGATGGCTACTGTACATAGAAAATCAAGGTAATCTAATAGCGTTTTTGCTCAGATTGTTTTTATCAATCTATTCTCTCAACCCAATGTATAGACTGATGGAAATAATATTGTTTGCACAAAACTTGGGGCTTCCAAGGTAGCACTAGTGGTGAGAAATCTGCCTACAAATGCAGGAGACACAAGAGACTTGGAGGTCAACCCTTCCATGGGAAAGATGCCCTGGAAGAGGAAATGCAACCCAATCCACTATTCTTGACTGGAAACTTCTCCATAGACAGAAGATCCTGGTGGGTTACAATCCATAAAGTCACAAAGAATTGGGCATGACTGAGCACTTCTAGGCACAAAAGTTGCTTTGTCTTATTATTACTATAGCTTCCATGATACTTTCTAACTATGTTATCAAATCATCATCATATTCATCCATTAAAGTACTGTCTCTTTAATTAAAATTTGTTAGTCATAATTTTAAACCTTAGAACACCCAAGAGCTTTCAGTTTTAGTGAATATAATTGGCACCTTCAGACAAAATAGTGTTTCATAAATAAATATTAAAACTTTTTTATACAAGTTTATTATATACCCATTGATTATTCTCATATTAATCAGACATACTTAACAAAGGTTTTCTTGTATTTTAGTAGGCAGGGTGAATAATTGAAAGATGATAAAATATAAATTTGGTCCTTCTTTTTATTTGCTGGATATTACAATGGAAAATGAGCAGAAAGGCTTGCAGCATATTCATAACTTCTACAATTCTAAATAGAAAGATAACTTTCTAGTTTATTAATATTTTAGAAACCTTTCCAACTCAGCTAAGAGAAAATAATTTAGGGTCAAATTTTATTAAAGCATGTTCCTAATATTTGATCAGAGAGGCTTGAATTTTTATCTTTTTTAAACATGCTGTTAATTATTTAAAAACAAATTTTATAAATCTTTAAAACACAGATTTTGAAAAAGTATGTTTGTTTTTGCTACAAATAATTAAACTCAGCATAAAAAAAGTCATAACATCAGATGCAACTGAATCAAAGAGAATATGTTCTGACAAAATTCAATGATGAGCACCAAAAATTTTCACTTGTATCAACGTAGGCAAAGTGGTAGAATGCTAAGAGCTGAATGTTTGTGTCTCCTGAAAATTCATACATTAAAATCCTAACCCTTAAGGTTATCATATTAGGAGGTGGGGACTTTGTGAGGTGATTAAGTCATTAGGGCGAAGCCCTGTGAATGAGATAGTGTGTGTATGTTAGTCGCTCAGTCGTGTCCGACTCTTTGCAACCCCATGGACTGTATCCCCCCATGGATCTCTGTCCATGGGATTCTCCAGGCAAGATACTGGAGTGGGTAGCTATTCCCCTTCTCCAGGGAATGTTCTTGACCCAGGGATTGAACCTGGGTCTCCCGTGTTTCAGGAGACTCTTTACCTTCTGAGTTATCAGAGCTATGAATGAGCTTACTCACCTTATAAAGAGGCTCCAAAGAGATCCAAAAAGATTCACAATGTCAGGATACTGTGAGAAGTAGGCAGTCCTCAATCCAGAAGAGGAATTTTGCTAAAACTCAGCCAAGCTGATCTTGTACTTGCCCCCTCCAGTACTATAACAAATACATTTCTGTTGTTTATAAGCCACCTAGTCTATCATTTGTTTGTTATAGCAGCCAGAATCAACTGACAGAGCAAGAAAAATCCCTTCCCTCTTTTCAATCTTCATTCATTTTTATTGTGTGTATGTAGAAAGATAAATGCATGGAGTTCAAAGACCATTTTTCCTTTCTTTAAATTTATTAAGAACTAGTTTATATATAGTAAAATTTAGAATAAAACATAAACATGCAAAGCATAATAAAGCAAGCATAAATGTATACCTTTCTATCCAACTTAGAGAAATACAGTGAAGAACTCTATGTGTAGGTGCTCAGTCGCTCAGTCATGTCCAACTCTTTGTGACTTCACAGGCTATAGCCCTACAGGTTCCTCTACACCTTTACCAATTAGATTCTCCTCCTCCATTCCAGAAAAATCACTATTCTGATTTAAGTGCATATTATTTCTATCCATGTCTTTACACTACATATGCCTACTATTAAATAATGATAGTATTGTTTTGAATATTTTAAAACTTCATATAAATGGCAAAACTTGTAGCTTGTGATTTGCTCAACACTATATATTAGATATTTATCCATGCTGACACATGTAGATTTATATAATTCATTTTCACTGCAGGGTGGTATTCCATTAAATTAGTTGCTATAGTGTTAGTCTCTCAGTCATGTTTGACTCTATGCAAACCCACGGAGTGTAGCCTGCTAGGCTCCTCTGTCCATGGGATTCTCCAGGCAAGAATACTGGAGTGGATTTCCATTCCCTTCTCCAGAAGATCTTCCTGACTCAGGGATTGAACCTAGGTCATCTGCATTGCAGGCAGGTTCTTTACCATCTGAGCTACATGGATTCCATTAGATTAGTATACAACAAATTATTTTTCTTTTGGTATATATTAGTGCTCTCTCAGTGTTTTGCTATTAGAAATGTTCTATGAACATTCTTGTATATGTCTTCTTATACACATATGCACAAACTTCTTCAAGTTTTATGTAGAAATGGAATTGCTAGATCATAGAACAGACTCACCTTCAAATTTATAACATAATGCAAATTTATTTCCCAGATAGACTGGATTTGTGTTTGTGTTCTCAATGCTCTACATGTTCAGCAACAAGTAGTATACAGATTTTTACATTTATCTCATTTTGGTAAATGGAAAACTGTGTGTTCTCAGGCTGGCAACTGCATTTTTACATGTTATCGAACACTTACAGTTCCTCTTTTATAAATTATGTAGTCATGTATTTACCCTTTTTTCCTGTTAGTGTTGGATTCTTCTGCTTTGTGAAAGTGAAGTCACTCAGTCATGTCCAACTCTGCGACCCCATGGACTGTAGCATGCCAGGCTCCTCTGTCCATGGGATTTTCCAGGCAAGAATACTGGAGTGGGTTGCCATTTCCTTCTCCGGGGAGCTTCCCCACTCAGGGATTGAACCCGGGTCTCCCACATTGTAGGCAGACGCTTTACTGTCTGAGCCACCAGGGAAGCAGTTATGTTTATATTCAGATTTTGAATATTGGGTTTTCCTCAATTTATTCAAATAGTATATTCATCTCTGGACCAACTCACAGTGACATAGTTACGGTAGCTTTGTGGTGTCTTGATACCTTTTAGGGAAAATTCCTCCATATTTTTCTTCTTCAGATGTGTTTCAGCTGCTCTTGGCTTATTGTATCTACAGAAATTTTAGAATCTGTTTCACATATGATAATACACATGTTTCAGTGCTGTCCAGGTTCAAAGCATGAGACAGGGTGCTCAGGGCTGGTGCACTGGGATGACCCAGAGGGATGGGATGGGGAGGGAAGTGAAAAGGGGGTTCAGGATGGGGAACACATGTAAACCCATGGCTGATTCATGTCAATGTATGGCAAAAACCACTACAATATTATAATTAGCCTGCAATTAAAATAAATAAATAAAAACTGTGAATCACTAAAAAAAAGAAATTTTAGAATCAATTTTTCAAGTTTCTGCAAAAAAAAGTAAAGATTTTTATTAGAATTGAATTAAATTAAATTTCTAAGATTAATTGATTTATTTATGACACTGATTCTTCCAAACTGCACATGGAGTTTCTCAATTATGTAGATTTTCTTTTATGTTGTTCAATTAATTTTTTATGTGATTTTTTAAAATGACTTGCATATCTTTGGAATTTATTTCCAAGTACCTAATATGTTTGGTTGCTATTTTAAATGGCATCCTTTTGCAATATTACATGTTATAATCATTTGTTGCTAGTAATTAGGCATGCAATTGATTTTGGAATATCAATCCTATATATTTATAGACTTTTATAAAGAATTTTATTTATTCTAATAATTTATTCATAAATTCACTTGTATTTTTTTTTATGTATGCAGTCTTCTTGAGTGTAAGTAATGAACATTTTTGTTTCTTTCTTATAATTGATCAACTTGTAGACTTGGCTGAGATCTTCACTATAATGTTGATAGGAAGTAGCGATAGCATGCATACTTATCTTTTTTCTTTTTTTGGTATATGAAAATCTTCCAAGATTACAATATTAAGCATAATGTTTTATTCAGTTTTGGATAGATACTCTTTATGAGACTAAGACAGTGCTTTTCTCTTTTCAGTTTGCTGAATATGGCAAATTTTGTCAAATGATTTTCTGCATGTGATGATGTAAAGATACATTTTTTCTCTATTTGTCCATTAATATATGGACTTTCAAATGTTATGCAGACTTTCAAATGTTAAATCAATCTTTCACTAATGGAATAAACCCAATTTGGTCATGATTGCAACATATATTATGTGTTCAGCTGCTTTTATTTGGAAGATTTTTGCATCTATATTCCTAATTGATAATAGCTAGTAATTTTCCTTCCTCATAATTTCTTGATCTGATTTTGGTGTCACCCATATATTTTTCTCAAAAAACTGATTTGGGAAGAATTGTCTGATTTTCTAATACCTGGAAAGTTTGTTTAACAATGCAAATGATCTGTTCTTTCAATGTTTATTACAAGGATGTATAAAAATCTGGACTTCCCTGGTGGCTCACCTGGTAAAGAATACACCTGCAATTTGGGAGACCTGGGTAGGATTCCTAGGTTGGGAAGATACCCTGGAGAAGATAATGGCTACCCACTGCAGTATTCTGGCATGGAGAATTGCACAAAATACTCAGTCCTTGGGGTCGCAAACAGTCAAACACTGCTGAGCAACTTTCACTTCATATGAAAGTCTAGGCCCACTTACTCGTACAATGAGGGGCTGGATGTGAGTTTTAACATTGATTTGTTTATTTTAATGGTTATAAGTCTAGTCATGGCTTCTATTTTGCACTGACTCAATTTGAAGTCATATTTTTTAGTAAAATTATCAATTTTAATCTTATCACTTTTGAATTTTTGACAAAATTTTTCATAGTTGCTGTTTATTTTTTAACCTCTATTGCATCTGTACTTACATCTCTGTTTCATTCTTTTTTTTTTTCTTAACTGATTTTATTAAAGTATAGTTGATTTCTTTTTTTTTTTTTTAGAACTGGATTGATTCATGTCTTTATTTGTACCTGAAGCAGAAATTATTCTACATATATGTAGCCATATATAAATGAATAAGATACATATATTCTTAGTTCTATTCAGTCTAATCTTTTCTTAATAAGTCTTGCCAAAGACAAGTCTATTGGTTATTTTCAAAGAACCATTTTTTTCTTTGTTGATACTCTTTATTGGAATGATTCTTTGTACTTGATAAATTTCTCTTGTATTTATTCCCTAATTCCCACAATCCTTGAATATATTCTGTTGATATTTTTCTATTTCTCAAATTTAGTGCTTATCTATTTAATTTTCAGCCTCTAACTTTTTTCTAACATAAACATTTAATGATAAAATTTCCTCAAAATTTTGTTCTACTTGCATCTCACAAATTTTATATTATAATTGTTGTTTAGCACTAAATATTATTTTGTTTATATTTTTCATATGGTATTTGACCTGTGAATTTTAATGTTTTTTTTTTAATTTTCAAAATTCTGACACTATTTTGAGTTATTTTGTTTTTGAACTTAAATGCATTATTGTTGAGGGTATAGTCTGCATAATTTGTGAATTAGTCAATGACACATTTTTATAAATGATCCATTTATGCTTGAGAAAAATGTATATTTTCTACTTCTTGGGTGCAGAGTGTTTCATAAATTCATAAGATCAAGTTTGTTAGTTACAATGTTCAAATTTTCTATGTTTTTATTAATGTTTTTATGTACTTGATTTACCATTTGTTGAAAGAATCATTTGAAAAATCTCCTGTTTTCTGGGGAAATTGTCATGTTAGTTTTGTTTGATATAAATTGAGTCATATTTTTAGATTCATATGAGTTTATAACTTTTATATTTCTTGGTGGATGCACTTTAGCATTATGTGTGTGTTCTTTATCCCTAAAAATGATTCTTCCTTAGAATACTTTCAAATAATAATAAAGGTATACCAGCCTTTTTTTGTTAGTATTTTATAGTGTACATCTTCCATTTCTTCTGCATTCTTTCTGAAGGGTTCAAGGCTGTATATTTTAAATTGCAATTATTATATAGTCTCTGGTAAATTTACTACATTTGCACTATTATGATTATGATATATTTAGGTTCATTTTTATCTTATTATTTCAAGCTTTTTATACATCTTTTTTCTGTGCTTCTTTTGCTTTCCTCTTTTTAACCTTTTCTGGGGGGGGATTATTCAAATGTTTTAAGATTATTTTTGCTTAGTTCCCCTTATGATACTTTCTACTTATTTTTATGATTTTTCTTATACATTCATGGCAATTAAGCTAATTTTAATCAATGTTTCTTTCCTTTTCTCAAACAACACAAGGATTTAAAAATATATTAACTTTGATAACATCTTCTTTCTAAATATTATTGGTGGCCAATAATTTAGTCTCACCTTATTTTCTTACTCTAATGTTAGTTGTTATCATTGTCATTTTATCATCTTTATCATTATCATAATTTTGTAATCCCTGTCAGTTTAGGTCAGAAGTTAGAAAACTTTTTCTGTAAAGGATCAGGTAGGAACTATGTTCAGCTTTGTGAGCCATATAACCTCTGTTACTCAGCTCTATTGTTGTGATGCAAAAGCAGCCATAGACAATACATGAATGAGTATTAGTCAAGGTTGCTCAGAAAAACAGAGCCAATAGGATCTATATACATATGGAAAGAGAGAGAGAGAGATTTATTATAAGGAATTTGCTCAAGTGATTATGGAAGCTGACAAGTCCCAAAATATGTAGCTGACAAGCTAGATGCCAAAGAGAACCAGCAGTCTTTCTAGTCCAAGTTGAAATGTTTGAGAACCAGGAGAGCTGATGGGGTAGTTCTAGTCCAGTTACAGACACGCCCGAGGCTGAAGGCATATAAAAATTAATTTCTCAACTTGAAGGCAGTCAGGAAGGAGGTGTGTACTCTTACTCTTGTTAGGGTAAGATCTTTTGTTCTATTCAGCTGTTCAACTGATAGCATGAAGACTACCAACATTAGAAAGAGCAATCTGCTTTACTCAATATACTGATTTAAATATTAATCTCATCCAGGAAAAAAAAAAACCCTCATAGACATACATAAATAATACTTGACAAAATGTGTCAGGATTCCATGATCCAGTCAGTTTGACACATAAAATTAACCATTACAATGAACATGGCTATGATCCAATAAAACTTTAAGAAAAAAAAATGATGGGTTAGATTTGGTTTGTGGGCCACAGTTTCCTTTCTCCTGGTTTAGATGAAAGACATTGATCCATATCTTTGTCTGCTATTCTTTCTAGCATCTTAATCCTTCTTACTGTGTTGATTGTTATTTTTCCTAAAGTCTATCATTTAGAATTTCTTTTAGCACCTTGTCTTTTTTGGACTGTATCCTGTTTTTTTGTAGTCTTTTGACCTCTAAATTTATAAATTTTTAAGCATTTCAAATATATCTGTGTCTGATCTTTTCAATAGCTCATGTTCTTCAGGCTTTAAATTTGATGATTGGTGTTTATGCTGACTCTTATTCATGGTGACATCTTTCTTTCTGCATGTTATAATTTTTCATTGCTCATATTCCGCTTGATTTTATCTATAAGAACATTGCATCTTCCAAAGGATATACCTCCTAATAGTATCACCTTGGGGGTTAGGGTTTCAACATATGAATTTAGGGGTGATACATTCAGACCATAGCAAACAGGCTGCATCAGTAGACTGAAGTCAATCCTGTAACTTTTTTAACTAAAAGAATTTTTATAACATTAGAAAGACCTGGTTTGATAGACATTTATGCCAAAACAAGAAAAAAATGTCTATTTAACTGATTACAAGCCACCAGGACTAGTTAGATATCTTACTTAGCCCTTCACTCATTCCAAGTCCATGGTTTCAACACATGTCCTCACTAGCTTTGAATTTAGGTGAGGCCAGTTGAGTTTGTTTTAAAAACTTTAAGGATCAGTACATAGTTTCTCTTCTTCTGTCTTGTTGACCATGGAAGTAGCTTTTGTACGGGAGTTTCTGTCACCTTGACTTGAACCTGATATTCAAGTCAAAACGTGAATGACTGATGAGAAGATGACTCCATGTCAATACACATTGTATATTATGTGTGAGAAGTAAATCTTTGTCATGTTTTCATGAAGATTTTGGACTCCTTTGTTAGTGCATAATAACAAAGCTTCCATTGTCTGGTATATGCCCCTACTCCAACTCCAAGAATAACCAAAACTAATTTGAAACTTACTTAAAAGAATTTTTTTATAAGATTAGTAAAATAAAATAATCTCACCAAGCTTTGCATCATTAAATCACATCTGAACTATTGACAATTCTGGATATTATAATTTAAGATGAACTTAAATAAACTAGAATGAGTTCAGGGAAAGTGAACCATATTGGTGATAATTTGGAAAACATATAGATGATATATATTTTTTCTTCCAGTTTTATTGAGATATAATTAACATACAGAACTTTACAAGTTTAAAATGTACAGGACAATGATTTGACATATACATCATGAAATGATTATCACAATAAGTTTAGTGAACATCCATTGTCTCACATAAACACAAAATAAAAGAAAAATAAAAAGAGTATTTTTCCTTATGATGAGAACTGTTAGGATTTACAAGTTGTCATTCAACTAGGACAATACTGTTGAGTTTAAATAAATTTTTAATGGCTTCCCATTCTCAATAAAACCTAAACTCTTCAACTTAGCACTGAAGATGCTTAACAGGCACTGCCTCTTTATCCACGAGCTTTGCAAAGCAAGAATTATATCATGATTATGGTGGCTCAGAGGGTAAACTGGCTGCCTGCAATGCAGGAGACCTGAGTTCGATCCTTGGGTCAGAAGATCCCCTTGGGGAAGGAAATGGCAACCCACTCCAGTACTCTTGCCTGGAAAATCCCATGGACAGAGAAGCCTGGTAGACTATAGTCCATGGGATCACAAAGACTCGGACACAACTGAGCGACTTCACTTCACTTTATGAGATTTATCCAAAGGCATGTAGCTAGTTATAAGAAGAACTGGACCAGAATACAACTATCCTTCATACAGATTCCTAAGTGTGTGTTTTTTTTAAGACATATCATCAGTGGAGAGATGAAAAAATTAATTGTTAAGATTTCAGTTTAGTCCATATTCATTTTTAAGTTTGATATAGCTACTAAAAAACTACCAGTAAAACTTTTATAATGTGACAGAATTATCCTAAAATTTATTGTGAATAGCAGAAAAGTAAGAGAAATCTGTATGCAGGTCAGGAAGCAACAGTTAGAACTGGACATGGAACAACAGACTGGTTCCAAATAGGAAAAGGAGTATGTCAAGGCTGTATATTGTCACCCTGCTTATTTAACTTATATGCAGAGTACATCATGAGAAATGCTGGGCTGGAAGAAGCACAAGCTGGAATCAAGAATGCTGGGAGAAAGATCAATAACCTCAGATATGCAGATGACACCAGCCTTATGGCAGAAAGTGAAGAGGAGCTAAAAAGCCTCTTGATGAAAGTGAAAGAGGAGAGTGAAAAAGTTGGCTTAAAGTTCAACATTCAGAAAACAAAGATCATGGCATCTGGTCCCATCACTTCATGGGAAATAGATGGGGAAACAGTAGAAACAGTGTCAGACTTTATTTTTGGGGGCTCCAAAATCACTGCAGATGGTGATTGCAGCCATGAAATTAAAAGACGCTTACTCCTTGGAAGAAAAATTATGACCAACCTAGATACTATATTCAAAAGCAGAGACATTACTTTGCCGACTAAGGTCGGTCTAGTCAAGGCTAGTCAAGGCTATGGTTTTTCCTGTGGCCATGTATGGATGTGAGAGTTGGACTGTGAAGAAGGCTGAGCGCCGAAGAATTGATGCTTTTGAACTGTGGTGTTGGAGAAGACTCTTGAGAGTCCCTTGGACTGCAAGGAGATCCAACCAGTCCATTCTGAAGGTGATCAGCCCTGGGATTTCTTTGGAAGGAATGATGCTAAAGCTGAAGCTCCAGTACTTTGGCCACCTCATGCAAAGAGTTGACTCATTGGAAAAGACTCTGATGCTGGGAGGGATTGGGGGCAGGAGGAGAAGGGGACGACAGAGGATGAGATGGCTGGATGGCATCACAGACTCGATGGACTTGAGTCTGAGTGAACTCCGGGAGTTGGTGATGGACAGGGAGGCCTGGCGTGCTGCGATTCATGGGGTCGCAAAGAGTCGGACACGACTGAGCGACTGAACTGAACTGAAATGAACTGAACTGAACTGAAGAGTACCAAAGAAGTTATTGGGAACGAAAGAGTAATAAAGAATGCAATCAGTCATTAAAATTTATTCAAAACATCAGTAATTCAAACAGTATGATACTAGTGCAAGAATAGCCAGATCAATGTAACAAATTAGACTACACAAAACAAATTCTAAAACTCATAAGGAGTATGTGGTAAAAGTGGAATAATACATTATTGAAAATACATAAATTAAAAAAAAATCCTGATTGGATAATTGATTATGTTTTGGAAAACAAAAGTAAAGTAGTGATCTTGTTACTCTACCAAATGAGCTCCAAGAAGATGATAGAGATAGTTATAACATAAGTAAACCAAAGAAACAGAAATATAAAAATATATATCTATCAGTAATATTGTTGTTGCTTAGTTGCTAAGTCATGTCCAGCTCTTTTTTAGACTCCATGGACTATATCCTACCAGGCTCTTCTGTCTATGGGATTTCCTAGGCAAAAATCCTGGCATGAATTGCCATTTCCTCTCCAGGGGATCTTCCCAACCCAGGGATTGAACCTGTGTCACCTTCATTGACAGGAGGATTCTTTAAACTGAGCCACCAGGGATATTAGCTACCATTTATCCATATTCTTGCCTGGAGAATCCCATGGACAGCAGAATCTGACAGGCTACAGTCCATAGGGTCGCAAAGAGTTGGACACGACTGTATAACTAAACATGTGCGATTCAGAGTTCATTGTGTCAGGCAGTATGAAAAGAATCATATATATATAATTATACAATATAATTGTATACAATATATATTTTATATATAATAATATATATATATATATATATACACACACACACACAATTTAATTATTGGTACAACATCATGAAATGACTAATCAATGGCAAACCAGATTTTTCATTCAGATATGTCTGATTCCAAGCCCCAGTCTATTCTATTACAAGCATTTGATTTGAGGAGATCATTGTAAAGTTATTCAAATGAATGACAAGATAAATCTTACTAATAAACATGTTTTATAAGAAGAAAGATTCAGGAGCATGTGAAGTTCTGTAAAATGTGAATTTTTCTGTAGATGCTTCAAGTCACAAGCTGAGTCGTATGTGTCATGTTGGGGGTGGGGTGGTGGTAATGGTGGTGATTCATTGCAAGTAAGGGAAAAAAAGCATAAAAAATTCAACAATTTGAAAAATGTTGGAGGATTCATATGCAGAAAAAAGTCTAATGTTTACATGGGAGGGAAGCATTGATTCTAGTTCTAATGAACATAGGGTGATTGAAGAATACTGAGAAATCCAAAGAACATGCATCATGGTATGAAATAGTGGTACTGAGCAGATGTGACAAAGAATCCTGAAAGAGAGCAGTACCCACAGGGAGATGGTAATGTTGAGTAGAGGTGACTCTTCTCTGGATACGTGAAAAAGCATTAGTGTATATCACTGGGAGGTAGAGAAGGCTGAACAGAGAGAATGTGAAAATTGTTGACAAGGTTTATTCATGAGCATATAAAAAATACTCCTGGGAACTTTTACAGAATTTGAATATTAGACCATTTAATAAGGATCTGGAAATCCTGCATTAGCAAATCTAGAAAAAAGAAAAAAGCCAACAAAAACTTGGTTAGGAAAAGGTATATAGACTATCCATTCCTTGACAGTGGGGATTTTAGCTAAATACCCTGTACTACTTTCACCTTTCAACTTGAAATTTAAGGTTCCTAGTGTTTGGCTCAGCTAAGAGGACAAGTGAAAGACTCACAGACTGCTTCCATCAGTATCTACAAACAAATTGCTGCTTATCCTACAAAGATTGCTTTTTCTGCCATGACAAAGTCTAACATCTGATCAGAAGATCTCACAGACATTATTGTTAATCTCTTGATAATCCCACAGCATCTGTATTGCAGTCCCTCAGAAAAAAAAAAAAGTAGATTTCTAAGCAAATCAAGTTTTATTTGAGCCGAATTATGGGATATTTAAAGAAGTGTTTTATCTCTGTTGTTAATTGTATTTTTCACATGGAAAATAATCATGGGTCAGTGAATCTGTAACCCCTTTATGCCTTAAAGACACATCTTTTTGTTTAATGGATTGGCCAATACAAAATTCTGGACTTTTCAAATGGTTGATAATCCCAGGAAATTTCAGATTGATTATGTTCCCTTTGTAGACAAATCTGTTAAGGAGTTTGATATTATATAAAAAATTTGATTAAAAAAAAAACTAATGCCATTGTTCTGTTGGATTTGTTTTTAAGTTGAAGCTTTAAAATATTAAATAGTACTTGAATTGGAAATCTCTTCCAGTAATTGCAGAGATGGTTTGCTTCTTCATGCTTTGCAAGGCTTTTAACATTGTCTTTAAATATACCAATGCCAGCTTAAGGAATACACACACACACAGAGTGTTGATCATTCCAACATGGATATGAAGATCCCATTTGTTCTGCTTTGGCTATCCTTTTGCTCCCTAAGAATTCCTATTCTCCCCAAATGATATTTAAAAGTTAAACAAAGAACAGTTTCCTAGAGACAAGTACTTGTGTACAGAATAAGAATCTTGATGTTTAAGGCTTTGAGGAGGAGTTTGTAAAAATAGCACCAAGCACAGTTTTCAAATCCCTTTATGCCAATCCTCACACAGCCCTTAATCTTGGCGTCATTTTAATGCCTGTTATTAGTTCTTAAAGCAGTTGTGAAAAAGAGGATATAGGGGTAGGAGTAGCTGGACAAATTTAGGACTAGATTCTCTCAGCCTTACTCATGGAAAAATTATCAGTTTAAAATGAAAAAAGTATTTGTGGGATTTTGAGTCTGTTTGGGTTTGTTTGTTGCTTTGTGCGTGTGCCTCCTCAGTTGCTCAGCCATATCCAACTCTTTGCAACCCCATGGACTGTAGTCCACCAGGATTCTCTGTCCATGGGATTTCCTAGACAAGAATACTGGAGTGGGTTGCCATTTCCTCCTACAGGGGCTATTCCTGACTCAGGGATTGAACCTGCATGTCCAGCATTGGCAGGAGGATTCTTTGCTACTGAGCCACTTGGGAAGTTGTGTTATTTCCTAATCCACAAAAGGGCTAAAATCATACTGGCCTGTTGATATTGTGAGGAAGAACTGAGATGAAGGTTGTTGAAATACTTCAAAATTTATAAAACCTAAAGAAAAGTGTTGCTCTTATGAAAGAAACAAAAGAGGACAAAGAGTCAAAGGTCTTGACATTTTCCTCACTACTTTTCAGTTCAATAAAGCGTATAAGAGCCTGCTTACATTTTATAAATGAAATTATGAAATTGGTTTAGTATCAATGAGTACACACTCACACAAAGTATTTATTTTGTTGTTTAGTCACTAAGGGCTTCCCTGATAGTTCAGTTGGTGAAGAATATGCCTGTAATGCAGAAGACCCTGGTTTGATTCCTGGGTTGGGAAAATCCACTGGAAAAGGGATAGGCTACCCACTCCAGTATTCTTGGGCTTCCCTTGTGGCTCAGCTGGTGAAGAATCCGCCTGGAATGCAGGAGACTTGGGGTTGATCCCTGACTAGGAAGATCCCCTGGAGAAGGGAAAAGCTACCCCCTCCAGGATTCTGGCCTGGAGAATTCCATGGACGATTTAGTCCATGGGATTGCAAAGAGTCGGACACGATTGAGGGTCATTGAGTCATTTAGTCGCTAAGTCATGTCTGATTCTTTTGCAACCCCCTTTTCACTTTCATGCATTGGAGAAGGAAATGGCAACCCACTCCAGTGTTCTTGCCTGGAGAATCCCAGGGATGGGGGAGCCTGGTGGGCTGCCGTCTATGGGGTCGCATAGAGTCGGACACGACTGAAGCGACTTAGCAGTAGCAGTAGTAGCAGCATGAACTGTAGCCCACCAGGCTCCTCTGTCCATGGGATTCTCCAGGCAAGAATGCTAGACTGGGTTGCCATTTCCTTCTCCAGGGGATCTGCCCAACGGAGGGATCCAACCTGTGTCTCCCTCATTGACAGGCAGATTCTATACCACTGAGCCACCAGGGAAGCCCATTATTTTTACCAAATATGTTGCTCCTTATACGTTAAGCAGTAACCTTTGGATGCAGCTGGCTTTACAGTATAGAGAATAAAGGACATCACTCATGGAGGTGCTTTTGTTATACTTGACATTATAGTCAAGCCTTTCTGTATTTTTCTAGTTTTAGCATCTGATTACTGATTCTTTTTAAAATACCCTGTAGTGAATGAGCTGTTTCCAGAAATCTTTAGATTTTTCCTTATATCTTTAAAGCTTCATGTTTTGAAAAACTTCCGCAAACATAGATAATCCACCCAATCATCCCCAGACAGAGGAAAATCTTTTTCGTTATGTTTCATATTTTCTCTTTGATATTTTATTCTTTTGATATTTCCAGTGTAGTTTCATTGGCATTGTTTAAACAATATAGCTGTTTTTCTTGAAGTATATACACATGACTCAGCTTGAAATTCCAGACAGCAGTATAAATGATGGCCAAAGTATAGACTCTGAAGATATATAGATTTAGATTTCTTATCTTAATTCTACTATATTTTAACCGTGTAAACTTAAGCAAGTTATAGAACTTCTCTGAACTTCACTTTGGGTAGTAATAATATCTATATTGGAATTCCCTGGTGGCTCAGATGGTAAAGAGTCCACCTGCAGAGCAGGAGACACAGGTTCTATCTCTGGGTCCAGAAGATACCTTGGAGAAAGGCATGGCAACACAGTCCAGTACTTGCCTGGTGAATCCCATGGACATAGGAACCAGATGGGCTACAGTCCATGGGGTCACAAAGAGTCAGACACAACTGAATGACTAACTCTTTCACTTTCACTTTTAGTACCTACATTACAAGACTGATGAAAAGCTTAAAAGATAAATATGATAGACTTCCACTACATGGTCTGGCACCTGGATGGTAGCTGACAAATATGTGTGTGTATGTGTGTGTGTGTGTGTGTGTGTGTGTGTGTGTGTGTGTGTGTGTGTTAGCTGCTCAGTTGTGTCTGATTATTTGCTATCCCATGGACTGTAGCCCACCAGGATCCTCTGTCCATGGAATTCACCAGGCAAGAATACTGGAGTGTGTTGCTATGCCTTTCTCCAGGAGATTTCCAGAACAAGAGATTGAACCTGGGTCTCCCGAATTGCAGGCAGATTCTTTATGGTTCAAGCTATCCAAAAAGGATAATAACTATAGATTGGAATAAACAATGAACATGTTCAATTTCTTGGCAGATATTCTCAGTAAATAACTAGCACACTTGGATTTAAAATCTCTAGTGTCTTGCTTATATGCCTCCATGCATACTTCTTTGTAGTTTTTATGACTACTACTTTTTCACCTTTACAGTTCAAATCAGCAGAAAATTATTGAACATTCATTGAATGCCAGTCACTGTGTTAAGTGTTGGGGAGCTGAAGATGAATAAGCCAGAAGCCTTGCACTGGAGGAACTCTTTAGGATCCAGAAGTGAAGATGCTCATTTTATCTATCTTAGTACTGAGGATAAGTGAAAAATATTGATGATTACCAGCTGAAGTATGTGTTTACATTTTGATAAATGGCATTTAAGATTGTTCTTTATTTGTTAAACTGTAGAAAAATGAAAAAAAAATCCATTATTTTTGCTTATTCATTAATCTACTTCTGTGTGTTCAGACAATGAACATCAGAGAAACAAGGCACCCACCAACATTATTTTATAAATTCTTTTAGTATGTCTTCTGTATTTTTGTTGCTTTTTTACATGCCTTGACATTTTCATGTGAGTAAAATATAATCAGTTCCACGGTCAAGTTATTCTCAGGTCCACAAAGGGAAAAGTCATTCAATAAACATAAAAAATAAGGTAAAAGAAATTGCTAGATGCCAATACACAGCTGATATAGGTGTGAGTGTCCTTTTTTTTTTTAACTTTGTTTATAACCACATGCAATAATGTATTTGAGGAATATTATTTTGTTGTTGTTATTTACCCCAAAATATAGAGTTAGAACAGGCAGAGTAACCACGGGGATGTAGTGGATGGATGTATAGAAAATCCTCTAAGGAATAAAAATATTTGTCTAAATGCACAATAGCTGATCAGATCATAAAGATATTCTGTTAAATCTGTGTTCTTGATGAAAGGAATTAAAATCCTTAGAGTACAGGGCTAGTTATACAAGTCCTTTGGTATTATTCCAACCCCAGAGTCCTGGGCTCTGATAACAGGGGTGTTCTAGGTTTCTTCTGATACAGATCCTCAGAACTTCAACTCCAGATTATGTCTAGTCCTCAAAGAGAGACTAAGAATTCATACTTTGAGGCTAGACAGTCAGTGTGAATCTTGTTTCTTGCCGCTTAATATGTGCATGACCTTGGATAGACTACTTGACCCCTTGAGGCTTCAGTTTCCCACTTCTTTAATGATAAGAATACTTACTTCATAATATTATTGTGACTTTTTAAAAGTTAATAGATGTAATATGCTTAGGCTTATTCCTGACATATAGGAAGTGTCCATTGGTTTTATCAGTAGCCTGACTTGTTTAATTGAATATCCTGTCTGGATCCTTGATGGGTTTTTTTAAATCAGTTTTAATTAGTCAATGATTAGGAAGGTATTGGGTGCTCATCCTGTGATCAACAGTATGATGGATGCTGAGAAAAATTATAAAGATTCATGCACTGAAATGTGCATGACACATATACCTACATTCTTGATTTTAATGCTGGTTAATTTTTAAAAGTGAAAAGTAATGAGATGCTCCACATTTTAGAATCTGTTTTTAAAAGAGTTGCATTGTTTTGTTTTGTTTTTTCCTTCCTTCCTTCTTTCTTTCTCTCTCTCTCTCCCCTTCTCTGTCTCTATTAGGCAGAGTTTTGTAAAATTTCCAGTCCATTGATAAGTTCAGGGTCTTTGCCATTTTCACTGAATATCATGCAAAAGCCTTGAAACAGCTTTCTTTGTATATAGATATACTTCCATTCATTTTGCTGACAAAGGTCCATATAGTCAAAGCTAAGATTTTTCCAGTAGTCATGTATGGATGTGAGAGTTGGACCATAAAGAAACCTGAGCACCAAAGAATTGATACTTTTGAATTGTGGTGCTGAAGAAGACTCTTGAGAGTCCCTTGGACAGCAGGGAGATCAAACCAGTCCAACCAAAGGAAATCAATCCTGAATATTCATTGGAAAGACTGATGCTGAAGCTTCAATACTCTGGCCACCTGATATGAAGCTCCAACTCACTGGAAAAAGACCATGATGCTGGGCAACATTGAGGACAGGAGCATAAAGAAGTGACAGAGGATGAGATGGTTAGATGGCATCACTGACTCAAACATGAGTTTGAGCAAGCTCTGTAAGATGGTGAACGACCGGGAAGCCTTGTGTGCTGCCATTCACAGGGTCACAAATAGCCAGACACAACTTAGCCACTGGAAAACAACATACTTCCATTCACATGGATGACTTTTTATAGCTCTTCTACCCTGTGTATGATGGTCCTTGCTTAAAACTGCTGTACAAGCAGTTTAAGTATTCTACATTTCTGTAGCACACATCTTGCACTCTTTTGTATCTTCATTCCCTTGGTTTTGAGAAATGCAGTTGTTTTTGCTTCATTTCTGTATTTGGGAGATCTTCTTCCTATGTTCTCCAGAGTGGTTACCTTAATGATCCTCATCTCAAAATGCTGACAAAAATTTGATGTGTTCACATATTTTGAGAATAATCAGCTTCTGAGCTATTCCACATTTTATACCTGTTGTATCCTGATGAAATTGATTTGCTTCTCAGAGTAGATGTTCAGATTCTTTCTTTGATCTTTCAAGGCATCTGCAAGAATCTGTTCTGTCTTATCTCTGCTTGAATCTATGAATGCCATGACCAGTCCTTAAATTCTGGCATAGAATAAAGACTATTCCAAATAGCATTGAAATTAAAATTATTTTCAAAGATGAAGTGGGCCAATGGGATTCACTGAGAGTACTCTTCTATATATTATCCTACTGCATATGAATTAAGCACTTGCCTCAGTTGTGACAGGGAAGGATATGACATTGTAAGGTTGTGGAGGGAAAGGATTGCTTCTTTCTCTTGTTTTCCTGAACAAAATCTGTTCATAGTCTACTAAAAAAATAAAATAAAATTCTGACTTTTACCTCCAGTCAGACAGAAATATCTGACCTGAATATATTAAACTCCCACCAAAATGCACTTAATAATAACAAACTATTTTCTCAATTTCTTTGTTATTGTCAGTACCATTTCCAGTAAACAACACTTACCTCCAGAATATTTGAATTCTTATATGTTGGAAAGGGAGAAGTGTAACACAGTTCCTTTCCCATGGGAACCTTGCTGAGAGCTCATTTGAGCTGTGACCTGCTTAAGCTGCCAGGAATTATTAGTATTTTTGTAGGATCTTTAAAATGGAGATCCAGAGTGAAGGACAATCCTGTATCAAAATCAGACCTTTTTACTCCTCTATATAGCAAATGAAAAATACCAGAATGTATATTTTCTTTCATAGAAAAGTGTTTCACAACTTTCTCCCTTTATCAGATCCTCTTAATAGGGGCAGCTTATCTGTGAAATTACTTTTTTTCAGTAAAAATTGTTCTATGCAAATTGTGCATCTTGAATCCTAGAGTTCTGACTGGCAGCAGTTAAACTCTGTGATTGTATCAAGGCAAGTATAAAATCTTTTTGTAGGTATGCTAGTTCTTAAGTGAATAACAATGTGGCTATAGAAATAGTCTGGTACATTCATATTAATAAATGCAATTTTTAAAATGTGTCCAGTAACAGTCTTTTAAACAGTGGCCTGATATTATTTTTTTTTATAAATGAGAGGAGTTGGGAAGGTGAATAGCTGTTTGGGGGATAAAGTCTTTTAATTGTTGGATTCCTTTGACTTCCATTACTGTGTAAAGACAAAGAACCACCTAAGCATGTTATTCTAAGAAACAAAAAATGTGGTTCAGTTGTAATAACAACAGCAAAAATTTGAACTTTCAAAGCATTAGTTTCTCATTCTCTGGTCTTTTTCTTCTGTGGAAGCCAGAGTGTTCCCTGCATTCCCAATACCTCCTTACCTAGCTAATTTTTCATTCTCCAGAGATCCCAATTTAAATATCACTTCCATCAGGAAGCTTTCCAAGGTACACCAAATTAAGGTTGTATGTTCTATGGCTTTCATAGTACCTTTGACTTTCCTAGTTCAGCACATATCACATTGTGTTGTACTTATTTCTCCTCACATCTTCCTCCTTAACTAATGGTCAGCTTCCTCCACAATACAAATAACTACTATTTATTGAATTTATATTATGGGCCAAGCTCTATTCTAAGTATTGAATACTTTACATATTTTCAGTTCAGTTCAGTTCAGTTCAGTCGCTCAGTAGTGTCCGACTCTTTGTGACACCATGAATTGCAGCACACCAGCCTCCCTGTCCATCACCAACTCCCAGAGTTCACTCAGACTCACGTCCATCGAGTTGGTGATGCCATCCAGCCATCTCATCCTCTGTCGTCCCCTTTCCTCCTTCCCCCAATCCCTCCCAGCATCAGAGTCTTTTCCAATGAGTCAACTCTTCGCATAAGGCGGCCAAAGTACTGGAGTTTCAGCTTTAGATATTTTATTTTTTTTTAATTCTTAAAACAAAACAATGATAACTTATTAATCCACTTTACAGATGAGCAAACTGAGATACACAGCGATTGAATATCTTGCTCAAGGTTACATAGCCAATGAGTGGATGTTTGCTTTGACTGTAGGGAGTTGTATTTGCATAGAGATTTGCATGCTAAAAAACAAAAAAGCAACTAATATACAACTTCTACCTGAAATTTTACCAACAATTTGCAGTTTCATTTGACACAAGTCTATTTTTAGGTAGACCTAGTTAATGGGCATGCACACACATACACATACACATATATACACATCAAAATAAATACACTACACATGTGAGCATAACTCTTGGAAAACATCAAAAGTTAAATATTGCGTTTGACATTTTTCATAGGCTTGAAAAAATAAACCTCAGTTGCTTCATGAGTCTTCTTTGAATTGATTGTGCATGAATTGTTGTCATTTTCAGTGTATAGCAACATTATGTGGTATCTTAGATGGAGCCTGATCATGCCCCAGAAAGACATGATTATCTACTGGAATATGTCACTGTATGACATCCATAGGAGGGAATCAGAGGATTGTTTTCTTCACTCAAAATTTGCCTGATGTGCTTTAAACAAAGTCATCAGTAATGTTGATATGTCAACAAAATTTAATTTATGATCTTATAAGCTATTGCCCTGAAATCATTAAGTGGTATTAAAAAAATAACACGATAAATAATCAGACACTGTATCTTACAAAGGCCCTGAGACTTTCGTGACCTTTTGAATGCAAGTTATAGGCAAAAAGAATTTTCTCTCAAGATATTCTAGAAAGAGTATTCAATTACTTCTAAACCTCAGAATGAGATTGACATGCATATTAAGAAAAGAATAGAAGTAATTTCTTATCTTAGAAATCATATGAAGGATTGTGGTTATGTTTTCTTGCTTCTCTGTTAGTTTTTCTTACTCAGCAAGATTGTTATGGTTTAAAACTGGCTGTCATTAGAAAATCAATACTGATGAGTCATGATATCATAGTCACTCATTGGGATATAAAGAATGTTTCTTTTTACTCTGGCCACTATTTAGATCTGCATTAATTAACCTAAGTATACAATCTTGTATACTTAAAAGCCAAAGCCTGTGACTGTGTGGATCACAATAAACTGGAAAATTCTGAAAGAGATGGGAATACCAGACCACCTGACCTGCCTCTTGAGAAACCTATATGCAGGTCAGGAGGCAACAGTTAGAACTGGACATGGAACAACAGACTGGCTCCAGATAGGAAAAGGAGTATGTCAAGGCTGTATATTGTCACCTTGCTTATTTAATTTACTTTTTTGTTGTTGTTGTTTATTTTTTATTTTTTACTTTACAATACTGTATTGGTTTTGCCATACATTGACATGAATCCACCACAGGTGTATATGAGTTCCCAATCCTGAAGCCCCTTCCACCACCCTCCCCATATCATCTCTCTGGGTTATCCTAGTGCACCAGCCCCAAGCATCCTATATCCTGTATCGAACCTAGACTGGCGATTCGTTTCTTACATGATAGTATACATGTTTCAATGCCATTCGCCCAAATCATCCCACCCTCTCTCTGTACCACAGAGTCCAAAAGTCTGTTCTATGCATCTGTGTCTCTTTTGCTGTCTCGCATACAGGGTTATCATTATCATTTTTTTGTAATAAGTAGTATTTATTGGTCTCAAATTAATTTTGATATCTTTTCTAGTTTAAACTTTTTTATTTTTATTTTTTTGGTTTTATTTTATTTTATTATTATTTATTTTTTTATTATTTTACTTCACTTGCAGAGTACATCATGAGAAATGCTGGGCTGAAAGAAGCACAAGCTGGAATCAAGATTGCCAGGAGGAATATCAATAACCTCAGATATGCAGATGACACCACCCTTATGGCAGAAAGTGAAGAGGAGCTAAAAAGCCTCTTGATGAAAGTGAAAGAGGAGAGTGAAAAAGTTGGCTTAAAGCTCAACATTCAGAAAATGAAGATCATGGCATCTGGTCCCATCACTTCATGGGAAATAGATGGGGAAACAGTAGAAACAGTGTCAGACTTTATTTATTTATTTTTTTGTGGGGGGGGGGCTCAAAAATCACTGGAGATGGTGACTGCAGCCATGAAATTAAAAGATGCTTACTCCTTGGAAGAAAAGTTATGACCAACCTAGATAGTATATTGAAAAGCAGACACATTACTTTGCCAACAAAGGTCCGTCTAGTCAAGACTATAGTTTTTCCAGTAGTCGTGTATGGATGTGAGAGTTGAACTGTGAAGAACTGATGCTTTTGAACTGTGGTGTTGGAGAAGACCCTTGAGAGTCCCTTGGACTGCAAGGAGATCCAACCAGTCCATCCTGAATGAGATCAGTCCTGGGATTTCTTTGGAAGCAATGATGCTAAAGCTGAAACTCCAGTACTTTAGCCACCTCATGCGAAGAGTTGACTCGTTGGAAAAGATTCTGATGCTGGGAGGGATTGGGGGCAGGAGGAGAAGGGGACGACAGAGGATGAGATGGCTGGATGGCATCACCGACTTGATGGACGTGAGTTTGAGTGAACTCCGGGAGTTGGTGATGGACAGGGAGGCCTGGCGTGCTGCGATTCATGGAGTCACAGAGTCAGACACAACTGAGTGACTGAACTGAACTGAATACAATCTTGTACAGTTGTTATTAAATTAACCCGTGCAAACTGAAGATTAGCACTTCCAAGGAAATCACAAATATACATGGGAGTCAATTTGCAGTGATTTACAGGTTGCTTCAAAAATTTCCACAAAGCATTTCATTTTTTAGTATCCCTATTCATCGTTTGTTATATTTACAGACCTATCTCCACCCTTCCAAAAAAGTTATCAACGAAGACAACACATTTTACAATTCCTTTTCCTCTGCCCTCTTCTTACAATTTTAATGGGCTTGGAGAATATTATGAGCACGTGCTTTTCTTTTTTATAAATAAGGACTATGCCAGATATCCACTATGGATTTCAAGTATTTTTTTTTTTAGAATTAAAAATTTTAATTGAAACAAATCCATAGAGCATACAAAACATATTTTGTTCTTTTATTTCAAGTAATGTCACTTCAAATTATTTTGAACTTTATCCAGATATAATTTACATATAGCAGTTTATATGTTTAAGGTACATCATCTTGATTTGCTATATTTATATATTACAAAATGATTACCACCATAGTTTTAGCTAATACCTCTATCTTATCACATAGCTACTATTTCTTTTTAGTGGTGAGAACATTTAAGATCTACTCTTGTCACAGTTTTCAAGGATATAATACAGTATTATTAGCTTTAATCATCAAGCTGTACACTAGACCGTCTAGAACTTATTTGTCTTATAACTGAAAGTTTGCACCCTTTGACCAATATCTCCCCATTTCCCCAACCCCTAACCTCTGGTACCATTCAAGTATTATCTAAAAATCATTACAATCACTTAGTGAGGAAAAGCAATGAATCTGAGATACGTGCATCGAGAAGCTTGGGATCACTGGCTTCTGCTCACCATACGTGGTTTGGGAGAGTTAATACTTGCAGATGTTATAATAAATGAAAAGATTTGTTTTGTTTCTTCTGTTAGGTTATGATTCTAAACCCTATAAACCTTAGAGTTATAGGTTAATGTCTTTTGTCCTTCTTCTAAGAAGCATTGAAATAATTAAAAAATAAAGTATTTTTGTATTTTGTGCTTTGCAGAGTTAAGCTTTATAGTTAAAACCTACATAATTTAATTTTTATGTTACTCAAGTTATATTTATATACTGGATATATATAATTAATTGGCTATAATTTATTGTTAAATAAAGTCAACAGCAAAAATGGTGTTTCTTTTTCACTTTATTACAAGTTGAAACTAAAAGCCAAGCTTCATTTTAATCCCTTAATACTTTAACCAAATTCCGTGCAGATTGGAATTTCACATTTGTGCTATGAGTGATGTTAGATGCCAATCAAGATAAGTACTACTATGTCACTATACAGGATGTCAGAACAGAAAAAAAAACCACTCTTTTTAATATAAATTTATTTATTTTAATTGGAGGCTAATTACTTTACAATATTGTATTGGTTTTGCCATACGTCAACATGAATCTGCCACAGGTACACACGTGTTCCCCATCCTGAACCCCCTCCCACCTCCCTCCCTGTACCATCCCTCTCGGTCATCCCAGTGCACCAGCCCCGAGCATCCTGTATCCTGCATTGAGCCTGTTCTGGTGATTCGTTAAGGTTTTCATATATGCTGCTATATTTCTTTATAACAATTCGATAGTGTTTGATTGGTATAGTGGTTTTTACTCTGCTACAGATGGACTTAACAGATATAGGAAGAAACTGTGTCTTCCAGTGTATATCAGGGAAAAAAAATTAACAGCAAGCATATTTGAAAAGAGATAATTGGGGGACCACTGGGAAGAGTAATAACAGTTCAGAGTAAGTAGATTATTTTATTCTCTGAGAGAAAATTCTTTGGAAGTTTAGGGAGGGTGACAAGGTATGAAAGCCAAGGGTACTTTTTAATTATATAAGGTAGATCTGAATGATCCTGTAGGTAATAAAACTAATATTTCAAATTAATGGTACAAAAGCTTCAGAATATGTTATAGCTATGTCAGTTCAATTCAGTTGCTCAGTCATGATACCAATTAGTACATTTCTGGATAAAGAAACTTTAGAGGATTAATCAATAAATTCATTAGACACTGCCTCTATATAAACCATTTATAAGATATATAAATCTATTTGACTGATTTAGGCAAGTGTATATTAGTTAATTATGGGTTTCCCAGGTAGTGTAGTGGTAAAGAATCCACCTGCCAAGGCAGGAGGCACAAGAGACTCAGGTTCGATCCCTGGGTCAAGAAGATGCCCTGGAGAAGAAAATGGCAAACCATTTCAGTATTCTTGCCAGGAGAATCTCATGGACAGAGGAACCTGGCCATGGGGTCCAAAAGAGTCAGACATGACTGAATGACTGAGCACAGGCACACATATTAATTAATTATAAGTAAATGAAAGCTGTAACCAAATAATTTTACTTAGCATTGCAATGATCATTAAAGGACAGAAATCAAAGAGGCCCTCATGAACCAAACTTAAGTCTCTTAAGCAGGCTTCTCCCTCAACTACCTGTATAACTGTGAGATCTGGACAGTGTGCAATTTCCTTAACATGTCCTTTAAGCCATAATAAACATTATACATAGTGCCAGTTAGGTCTTAGATCACAAGCATTCTAATACATAAGCTGTGTTTATTAGATACAATTCAACTCAAATGTGTCAGCTAATTGTTTAGAGCAATTGGTAACTGAACTAACAAAAAAAAATTGTTATGGTGAGCTGAAGAGGAAGTAATTAAAAGCAGGGAGGATCAGGAGCAACACTTAAGTCACTCAGTGAAATACAACCTTGAGCAATAAGATATAACTGAAACTGACTAAAACTCTACTACAGTTAACAAATCAGCTTTTCTATAATTCTGAGTTTGCTGTTTCTGAGCAGATCCCAAGTATGCATCCCAGAAGCAGAGACAATATTACCCTGTTCTTTGTAACAGTTGATAGAGTTGCTAATTAATCATACTCAGTGTAAATCATGCCAACTGGCCAAACACAAGGCCTCAGATTCAAGTTTAGTTGTGAAAAGTGTTGTTAAGTAACTCCTTGTCTTTCTGGGTACCATATATTGATGGCAAATCTTGTCAATAGTTTCTTCTTCAGAGAAAAACAAAAATACAACTATCTTTTTAAAAGTCCCTTATGACTTATGTATCAGTTGAAACAAAACAAGAAAATTCTTGCTTTATAGAGGAAAGAGATATAAAATTTGTGGGGAACATACAGGGATGGGGGAGAGTCATCATCTCCACAGTCATTCAACTGATGATGTATTTGGTTCTTTGCTGTTTCTAATGGGCTCCCCTATAATTTCAGCCCAGATCAAGCTCTGGGCCAACCTAATGGCATTTCTAATTCTTACAACAGCAATAAAACCAGTTTAATTCTTCCTTCAAGGTCTTAGAGAGTCTGGGATCACCAGATTCACTCCAGGCTTACTATAACATGAACCTTCTCTTTTAGAAGAGACTCGAAGTAGTTTCATTTTTCCAGATTTCAGCATCAGTTGAAGTGTTAGATATGATTTCTTTCAATTAAAATCTAATGTGATTTATAGAAAAAAAGACTAGCTAATTTAACATCCAAGCAGAATATAGACAAACTGACTGTAATAAAGAACTTAAAAAAAAAAAAAAAACTACTTGGTTTCAGGTTGAGCCAGAGAACACAAGGAATGAATCACAAATTGAGTAGAATAATATCAGACTGTGTCCATAATGGGCTGATGATAAAATCATGTCTAAATAGCAATGAATTAAGGTGGATTAACTCAATCATATTTACATGGTTTATATCACACACACTAGAAATGGTGTCAAAATTAAGACTGTCATTCCTATATAAGAATTTTAATAAATTATGCTAAATGTAAGATTATACACCATTGAAAAGTGTACTTATATTAGTATCTCATTGTAATTTTGGTATATTTCTCTCCAGTCTCTCATTCCACTCTAAAGACATTCTTTTCTCTCATTTGCAAAGAAAAAATTATATTTTGATATCTTTATAATGGGAAGGAATGTATTTTTTTAGGGTGGCATGTCTTTTATTGAAGTATAGTTGGTTTACAATGTTGTGTTAATTTATGCTATAAAGCAAAATGCTTTATGCATATTTTATGCATAAAGTTATGCATACACTATATATACATTATTTTTAATTAATTTATTTTTAATGAAGGATAATTGCTTTACAGAATTTTGTTGTTTTCTGTCAAATCTCAGCATGAATCAGCCATAGGTATACGTATATCCCCTCCCTTTAGAACCTCCCTTCCATCTCCCTCCCCATCCCACCTACATTCTTTTTCACATCCTTTTCCATTAGGGTTTATCACAGAATACTGAATATAGTTCCCTGTGCTAAAGAGTAGGACTGTGTTGTTTGCCCATTCTATACATCATAGTTTGCATCTGCTAACCACAAACTCTCACTCCATTTCTCCCTCACTCTCCTCCCCCTGGCAACCACGTGTCTGTTCTCTATATACATTTTTTTTAACCTCACTTTAATTATACAGTATAAATGCACTCATTTGTATTATTTTTCCATTTAATACTATACTGCACCCATGTTTCTAAGTCTTGAAAAATGTGACTTACAATGACTGCACAATATTTCATTTGGTGGATGGCATCATAGATTATGAAACAATTCTTCTATCACTTGCTTCCAGTCTTTCACTGTTATACAGCTATACTCTGATAATCATTATTGTGCATAAAATGGATTGTGCTTGGGATAATTTCTGAAGCATCTTAGATGTGAACTGAGTCATAGTAATATCATTTTTAAGCAGCCTAATATTTATTCTCAAATTGCTTTCCCAAAGGGTTTTACCAAATTCACTTTCACTAGCAAAATACCAGGAAGTCTGTTCCCATATACCTTTGAAAGCATTGAGTGTTTTCATTATCTTAAATAATTGCTAATTTGATAGCAAGAATCATATTTCATTATTTTAATGTGCATATTTTATGTTACTTGTGAGCTGACACATTTTCCATAGATTTGTTGACAGACTTCTTATAAGTTGCCATCATGTCCAAACTTTTCTGAAAGTCCCCAGAAGATATTGCATATATGCTCATGTTTACCAGTTGCTATCTTTTGTGACTAAGAAGTGGACTTAACAAATATCTATATTTGCTGCATTTATTAAAACTGATTTGTCCTGAGGCAGGCAGACTTTCAGAAGAAGAATAGTTTATTTCTTCTAACGAAAAACACTGATACTAAACGTGTGCTTGAAAACAACTTGGGAAATTTGGGCTGAAAAATTTCAGTAGGGAAAGACTGTTTAGGTAAGAAAGAGGCCTTTTGGAATAGTTTAATCATGATTGCCTCCTCAAAAGGAATCTGGAGAAAGCAAGCATATGAGTGACTAGAAAGGGAAGCAGGACAAATAAAAGGAGTGAATAATTCAATTATAATTTTAACTGCTACCAATATTAAATCATTGTTTTAGATAAAGCTTGAACTTTTTCTTTTACCCAAATTATCCACAACTCTCAAGGTTCTTTTCATCTGTATTATTGTCCCATATTATTCAAATTTATCACCTGGTATTTATTAACTTTCCACAATCACTGTCATTTGCAGTTTCATTTAGACTCTTCTTGTCTGAATCACCTAGGTACTAGAGAAATAGAAAACAGCAGGGTGAGTGACTGTTAAGACACTTAGTTGAGTGACTGTTTGACATGTATTCCAGACATATGACAGGTAATAATTAAGACTGCTTAATTAGTTTCTGAATATTGGAATGAAGAACAGTAGCAAAACTGAATAGTACTGATGAAAGATTGAATTACTATAATCAAAACAATCTTTTCTTTTCACTAGATAAAAGACTTTCACATACAATAAGGGTACTGCCTTTCTCTTTGTACAAGAGAAATAAGAGTTGAATTGCCACAGTGATTATAGCAAAGTTCTGGCTTAATTCTTATAATTAAATAATGTTAGAAAGGCATTCAAGAGAGTAAAGCTGGAATTTATCACACAAAGGAAAGGTTGCATTATAAGGCAAATATGGCATTTTAGATATATTGCTGTGGATATTTAATAATTAGATGTAATGGGTTAACATCTATGAGCTAAAACAAGAAAAATACTGAACATAAACAAATTTGGAACACACACTGTTGTGTTTCATTTCTCTTTTTTGAAATTATGAACAGGTTTTGTTAGGACAAAGACTTCTTCTCCCCCAATTTATTCATTATCTATTTCTTTCTTTTCTTACTTTCTACTTTTCTCTCTTTTTCTTCCTTTCTGTTGCCTAATTGTGACTCTGTGTGTGTGTGTGTGTGTGTGTGTGTGTGTGTGTGCTGTTTTTCCCTCTTCAGGAGCAAACAGCTGGGGCTTCCCCCCACTATTAAGACACAGCAACTGCCAAACCTAAATTGTGAAGATTGCAAAATAGATGGAATTCTGAGGGGTGCTTTGTCCCAGAGCATGTGGAATTTGAAAGCAAAAGCAGATGGAGTCCAGGAGAAAGACAGCTTGATGATGGTGATTTTAATGATTAAATGAAAATCGAAATAAGGACCATTGAAGGGTGGAATGAACTGGAAAGCTGTCACAAGGTCACAGAAGGAGAGGAAGGGAGGTTTCAGAAAGTTTCTGTGAACCAGCCTAGCTTTCCTTAAGCAATAAGCCATCGGCAAGAACCCTAATGCTCTAAGAACCCTGAAGCTCCAGGACAATAGATGTGTGTGCCACCTTGATTAGTGATGGCAGGAAACACAGATGGCTGGTTAACCCATTAGGTACTCAGGAAGAGAAGCCACCAGGGAATTTGTGGCAGCTTCATGTAGCCAGACACAAACAGGTGGCAGACAGCCTAAGCTGGGTTCTTTGTGTTTTGTTTCTGACCTTATTTAAAACAACAGGAGTAAAATGCTTATTAGGTCCTAGCTTGACTTTTTTGTTTTCTTTTTAGCTAAGCGTTGATGAACAAGGACAATATCAGGAAGCTCAGTCTCAATTTTGCTTTGATATTTTTATCTCCCTTATTTCTTGTGATTGTCACAGCCATGCTCTTTCTCTGAAAACTGCAATGGAAAATGTTTGACGGCGACCCAGACACTTTAGAGAGAATACTGACTGCTCAACCTCGAAGCTTATCCAAGTCACCCCCATGTTAAGCAGCATGGTAGCTTGGTTATGTGAATGTGTGAAACTCAAGGGCAGCCATGTCAAATGCAGATGTAATGGCAGGTCAGTTCTGTAGGTGATCACATCTGTTGTCAGGTTTGTTTATTGTGTGAAGTACACAAAAAGGCTTTAGGTAATATTATCCACTAAAGGCAGACAGCAGAGAGGCTGATGCATAAGTTAAATATATAACCTGTGAATTGCTCCAGTCATTCTTTGATTTGTTGTTAATCCAATTTCTGTAGCTTGCTCAATTTTGCATTTCAGGAAAAACATTTTTTTAATTTTTTTAAATATAAATTTATTTATTTCAATTGGAGGTTAATTTACAATATTGTATTGGTTTTGCCATACATCAACATGAATCTGCCACAGGTATACATGTGTTCCCCATCCTGAACCCCCCTCCCATCTCCCTCCCTGTACCATCCCTCTGGATCGTCTAAGTGCACCAGCCCCAAGCATCCAGTATCATGCATCGAACCTGGACTGGCGATTCGATTCATATATGATATTATACATGTTTCAATGCCATTCTCCCAAATCATCCCACCCTCTCCCTCTCCCACAGAGTCCAAAAGACTGTTCTATACATCTGTGTCTCTTTTGCTGTCTCACATACAGGGTTATCATTACCATCTTTCTAAATCCCATATATATGCATTAGTATACTGTATTGGTGTTTTTCTTTCTGGTTTACTTCACTCTGGCTCCAGTTTCATCCACCTCATTAGAACTGATTCAAATGTATTCTTTTTAATGGCTGAATAATACTCCATTGTGTATATTTACCACAGCTTTCTTATCCATTCGTCTGCTGATGGACATCTAGGTTGCTTCCATGTCCAATGATAGTGAAAATGATCCAAAATCTTGAAATCAAAATGAAATCACAGATAAATAGCCTGGAGACAAGGATTGAAAAGATGCAAGAAAGATTTAACAAGGATCTAGAAGAAATAAAAAAAGAGTCAATTTATAATGAATAATGCAATAAATGAGATCAAAAACACTCTAGAGGCAACAAATAGTAGAATAACAGAGGCAGAAGATAGGATTAGTGAATTAGAAGATGGAATGGTAGAAATAAATGAATCAGAGAGATAAATAGAAAAATGAATTAAAAGAAATTAGGACAATCTCAGAGACCTCCAGGACAGTGTTAAATGCCCCAATATTCGAATCATAGGAGTCCCAGAAGAAGAAGACAAAAAGAAAGACCATGAGAAAATACTTGAGGAGATAATAGTTGAAAACTTCCCTAAAATGGGGAAGGAAATAAGCACCCAAGTCCAAGAAACCCAGAGTCCCAAACAGGATAAACCCAAGGCGAAACACCCCAAGACACATATTAATCAAATTAACAAAGATCAAACACAAAGAAAAAATATTAAAATCAGCAAGAGAAAAACAATAAATAACAAACAAGGGGATTCCCATAAGGATAACAGCTGAACTTTTAATAGAAACTCTTCAGGCCAGGAGGGAATGGCACAACATACTTAAAGTGATGAAAGAAAATAACCTATAGCCCAGATTACTGTACCCAGCAAGGATCTCATTCAAATATGAAGCAGAAATCAAATGCTTTACAGACAAGCAAAAGCTGAGAGAATTCAGCACTACCAAACCAAATCTCCAACAAATGCTAAAGGAAAACATTTTTAAATGCTGTAAAATAAAGCAGAAAATTTTTGTTGTACAGCTACAAGAAACCAGATTTTCAATCTGAGCATGCCTTTCATATCAGGTTCTTGTGACAAAATATTTAACTGGTTCAAAAGAATGTGGTATAACCTTTGGCCTCCTTATAATAGAAGAACAGGCAAAACAAGTTAGAAAAAGATTCAGTAAGTAATAGCTAAGATGCCGTAAGTAATAGCTGACCAGGGTCAGTTTCAGACCAGAAATTCTGTAGGACTATATACAAAATGATTGTTTTTCTTAGACCAGAAAGATATTCATGAGGCAACACAAAAGAAAAGTAGGAAAAGCTGAGTTTGTAATTACCAGGCTTCCACTCTGCTCCTACATGTGGCTAAAGTAGGTTTCATTCATATGAGTTCCTGTCAAGAAATACATTGGGGAAATGTTGGGGTAAACAAACTTAAAGAATTATCTTTGCTAATAGTCTTCTCAGTCATTTAAAGGCTTAAGCACATTGTGAAATTTCCAAAGTGTATATGTACAATGTTTGCTACCCATATTGAGAATATAGAATCTTATTGTGCTTTTTGTTACAGGGCATTTCATGATGTAAGCTGAGACAGAAATAGCTTCTTGGTACTGTGAAGCATTGTCATCTCCTATGCCATATCAAAATAGAAACTAGGAGATTAGCAATTGAAAATCAGGGAAGATGCAAATCTAGTGAGGATGAGGGGGAGCATAACAGCTTTAACTTAATAAATTTCTAACTCAACATTTTCTAATGTGTGTGGTGCAGATTTCCTGTTCCAAATGACATCAATAAACATTGGGGGAAAATGTGATTTTTGTGGTCAAATGAGTTTAGGCAAAATTTAATTCAATGAAATTAAGCAGATTTCTTTTAAAAGACATCTCTTTGAATCATTTTAAAAGCAGACAATTAGTGTGGTGGTTATCCAGTTCATAAATTTCCCCTTCCCTGGGAACTGCTCCTATTACTCAGAAATTTGTCCTATGCAGTCACATATGTTCTGATACCCTGGACATGGCTTATTGGTCAACTGGGCTTCGCGGATATCTGTGATTTTTAAGTGGCCATGAGAGGAGGTTTCCAAATCTGACTCTACCCTCACATGGAAGTTAGGCAAAAACACTGATTCTTGTGCCCCAAGATCTCTAAACTGGAATGTATTGTACTTAATTTATATAGCAAATGTTTAATAATTATAGCTAAGAATTATTGAAGACTGGCAATGCAGTATATATCAAGCACTGTAGTTCTTAACAAGATTTCCTATCCTGTCCAGTACTGATGTCAGGATGTACATTTGGAAAGTTCTGTGAATTCTTGCTGCTGAGAACTGCAGTAGTTACTCTTACTGAGAGTCCATCAGTCAACGTTTTTTTTTTATTTTTGTGAATTACCACAATATCCTTCTAACAAATTCCCTTTAAGGCTTATGCTAGTGCAAGTTGAATTCTGTTACTTGCAACCCAAAGAACCTTAACTAATACAGTTTTGGGATTTCCTAGAAGGGGATTATAACATGCAGAATTTCACAACTATACTTAACCACTGGATGCTTTTTCTCAAGGAGCTTCTTGTTACATCAGTGTTCTGCTGCACATGGTTTGGGGACTCACTAGTTTCTGGTAATTGATTTAACAGTGCTGTGAACTTCCTGCAGACTATACACTGAATGTTGAATTTTAAGCTTAGTTCTAGAGGTTATATTAATTGCTTTACTGTAAGTTCTTCTGCCTTTTCTAAAGCCAGCTTGTACTTCTGGAAGTTCTTGGCTCATGTACTATTGAAGTTTAGCTTGAAGGATTTTGAGCATTACCTTGCTACCATGTTAAATGAGTGTAATTGTGTGGTAGTTTGAACATTATTTGGCATAGCCCTTCTTTGGGATTGGAATGAAAAGTGACCTTTTCCAGCCCTGTGTCCACTGCTGAGTTTTCCAAATTTGCTGGCCTATTGAGTGCAGCACTTTCACAGAATCATCTTTTAGGATTTGTAATAGCTTGGCTGGAATTCCATCACCTCCACAAGCTTTGTTTGTAGTGATGCTTCCTAAGGCCCACTTGACTTTCCATTCCAGGATGTCTGGCTCTAGGTGAGTGATCACACCATCGTGATTATCCAGGTCATTAAGATTTTTTGTATAGTCCTTCTATGTATCCTTGTCATCTCTTCTTAATATCTTCTGCTTCTGTTAGGTCCATATCATTTCTGTCCTTTACTGTGCCCATCTTTGCATGAAAATATTCCCTTGGTATCTCTAATTTTCCTGAAGAGATCTCTACTCTTCCCCATTCTATTGTTTTCCTCTATTTCCTTGCATTGTTCACTTTGGAAGGCTTTCTCATCTCTCCTTATTCTTTGGAATTCTGTATTTATGGATATATTTTTCTTTTTCTCCTTTGCCTTTTCTTTCTCTTCTTTTCTCAGCTATTTGTAAGGCCACCTCAGACAGCCATTTTGCATTTCTTTTTCTTGGGGATGGTTTTGATCACCGCCTTCTGTACAATGTTATGAACCTCCATCCATAGTTCTTCAGGTACTTGGTCTATCAGATCAAATTGCAAACATCTGTTGGATCAAAGAAAAAGCAAGAGAATCCCAGGAAAACATCTATTTTTGCTTCATCGACTAGGCTAAAGCCTTTGAGACTGCGTGGATCACAACAAACTGTGGAAAATTCTTAAAAGTTTTGGAATACCAGATCACCTTACCAGCTTCCTGCAAAACCTGTATGCAGGTCAAGAAGCAACAGTTAGAACCCGACATGGAACAAACTGCAAATTGGGAAAGGAGTATGTCAAGTTTATATATGGCCACCCTGCTAATTTAACTACCATGCAGAGTACATCATGCAAAATGCCAGGCTGGATGATGCACAAGCTGGAATCAAGATTGATGAGAGAAATATTAATAACCTCAAATATTCAGATGACATCACTCTTATGGCAGAAAGTGAAGAGGCACGAAAGAGTCTCTTAATGAAGATGAAAGAAGAGAGTGAAAAGCTGGCTTTTTAAAACTCAACATTTAAAAAGTAAGATCATGGCATCTGGTCCCAACATTTAATGGAAAATGGATGAGGAAACAATGGAAACAGTGACAGACTTTATTTTCTTGGGCTCCAAGATCACTGCAGATGGTGACTGCAACCATGAAGTTAAAAGACACTTGCTCCTTGGAAGAAAAGCTATGACCAACCTAGACAGCATGTTAAAAAGCAGAAACCTTACTTTTCCAACAAAGGCCCATACAGTCAAAGCCATGGTTTTTCCAGTAGTTATGTATGGATGTGAGAGCTGGACCACAAAGAAGGCTGCACACCAAAGAATTGATGCTTTCAAACTGTGGTTTTGAAGAGACTCTTGAGAGTCCCTTGGACTGCAAGAAGATGATATTAGTCAGTCCTAAAGGAAATCAGCACTGAATATTCACTGGAAGGACTGATGCTAAAGCTGAAGCTTCAATACTTTGGCCACCTGATATGAAGAGCTGACTCACAGGAAGAGATCCTAATGCTGGAAAAGACTGAAGGGAGGAGGAGAAGGGGAGAACAGAGGACAGGACGGTTGCATAGCATCACCGAATCATTAGTGATGAGTTAGAGCAAACTCTGGGAGATGGTGAAGGACAGGCAGGCCTGGTGTACTGCAGTCCACGGGGGTTGCAAAGAGTCAGACAAAACTGAGTGACCGAACAATATGTTCTTAGATTTAGGGCACAGTTAAATACAAGTAAATAAAGCCTTGATACTCAGTTTCAGTATTTCTCTTAGAAAAGAAATCGGGACTCTCCCTCAGTGATGCAGTACCATTTGTACATGACAACTAAATCTACAATGAACCCAGAGGCAAGACCCAGATGATTTAATCCATGGCTGATCACTCTACAGCCATAAGTAAATTTTTTAAAAAAAGTATTATTAATTGAATTGAAAAAAATAATGAGTTTCTAAATATCTAAAAGATTATGGACAAATCACAGGATAAAATTCAGTAGAATAGCAGCAAATTCAGTTGAAATCTAAATTCTGCCATTTATTAGCTCTGTAGCTTTGGAAAAGGTCTTTTATACTTCTAGAAGCCAGTTCCCTATTCTACAAAATGGAGACAATTTCTCCCTTTCTTTGGCGGGGGGTGGTTATGACTAAATGAAATAATAGTCATTATAATATAGTTACAACTTATTAACACAGTTTTACATACCAGGAACTATGCTAAGCCCTTTAATTAGTTTCCATATTTAATTTTCTATACCATCCTGTGAGGTGATTACTATTAATTTTTCCATTTTGTTGATAAGAAAACCTAAGAAATACTAAGAACATTGCCTAAAGATGCTTAGTAAACAAGAATCAAGATACAAACCTAGAAAGTTGGAATTCAATGCCTACTGTAAGTATTTAGTATTTATCCATTTCCTCCAGAAAGCTTTATCTGTCCCTTTGACAAACTGACAGTAGAGAAACGTCCTAAAAGTACATTCAGATTGTGAAGAAAAACATTATAAATTTGGGTGGGTGATACTGGTGAACACAAGCTAGGATCAAGATTGCTGGGAGAAATATCAATAACCTCAGATATGCAGATGACACCACCCTTATGGCAGAAAGTGAAGACGGAATAAAAAGCCTCTTGATGAAAGTGAAAGAGGAGAGTGAAAAAGTTGGCTTAAAGCTCAAATTCAGAAAACGAAGATCATGGCATCCGGTCCCATCACTCCATGGGAAATAGATGGTGAAACAGTGGAAACAGTGTCAGACTTTATTTTGGGGGGCTCCAAAATGACTGCAGATGGTGACTGCAGCCATGAAATTAAAAGACGCTTACTCCTTGGAAGGAAAGTTACCACTAACCTAGACAGCATATTCAAAAGCAGAGACATTACTTTGCCTACTAAGGTCCATCTAGTCAAGGCTATGGTTTTTCCTGTGGTCATGTGTGGATGTGAGAGTTGGACTGTGAAGAAGGCTGAGCACCAAAGAATTGATGCTTTTGAACTGTGGTGTTGGAGAAGACTCTTGAGAGTCCCTTGGACTGCAAGGAGATCCAACCAGTCCATTCTGAGGAGATCAGGCCTGGGCTTTCTTTGGAAGGAATGATGCGAAAGCTGAAGCTCCAGTACTTTGGCCACCTCATGTGAAGAGTTGACTCATTGGAAAAGACTCTGATGCTGGGAGGCATTGGGGGCAGGAGAGAAGGGGACGACAGAGGATGAGATGGCTGGATGGCATCACTGACTTGATGGACGTGAGTCTGAGTGAACTCCAGGAGTTGGTGATGGACAAGGACGCCTGGCGTGCTGCGATTCATGGGGTCGCAAAGAGTCGGACACGACTGAGTGACTGAACTGAACTGAACTGATACTGGTGAATTCTGGTTTCTATTCTTGGTCAATTTAGGCATCTTTAGAAGGATGATCTCAGTGGAAAGGAGAAAGGATTGAATGGCTAAGAGAATCACAGTAAAACAAGGAAAACTGACTGGAGCACCTGTATCATAGAAAGAATCCTGAAGGAGTGCTAGGTTTGGGGTGTGAGGTAAGGGTTTTACCTAGAGTGGGAATGTGGATTGCTTTAAAAAGAATAGGTTAAGACACATGGTGATAAAATGTTCAAAGTTTGAAGAGTAAGGATGAGCAAACTGGTTTGTTTGGATAAAGAACAAAATTTAAATTAAAAGGTATGAAATGTGCTGTGTGTTTAGTTGCTCAGTCATGTCAGACTGCGACCCCATGGACTGCAGCCCACCAGGCTCCACAGTCCATGGAATTCTCTAGGCAAGAATACTGGAGTGGGTTGCCATTCCCTCTTTCAGGGGATCTTCCTGACCCAGGGATCAAACCCAGGTCTCCCACATTGCAGGCAGATTCTTTACCATCTGAGCCACCAGGGAAGCAGATTGAGAAATGACCCAAGGATAAAGTGCCTCCCTCTGTTTCGTATAGGAGTTGTTACTTTGTGTGAGGCATTATCCTAATCATTTTATTTGCATGAAATCTTCAAATGCTCATACCAACTCTATGAAGTTGGCACAATTATTAGATCTATTTTACTGTTGAGGAAAATGAGAAACATAGAAGTTCAATAACTTACCCAAGGTTACTAGGAAGTGGAAAAGCCAGAATTGAAACATAGGAAACTGAGCTTCAGATCCTATGATATTTACCAGTATGTTCTACCACTTTGTAGCCTGGCTTGGCTTAATTATGTTACTCTCTTTCTCATAAAACTAAAGTAGCTTCTTATGGCTTCTATTAGCAAATTTACCGTCTTCTCCATGACCCTTAGGGATCAATATCAACTTGAAACTCTTGATCATCAACATCATTTTTCATCACTCTCTCCAAATGGACCCTCCTCTATTATAGAGAAATTAATGTTTCTCTACCCAGAGTGCCCTCTGTCAGCTGATTCATTGTCTGAATTCCTCTAAAATTCAGCTCAAAAACTTTAGCTATTTCCTCCGAGAAGACCTCTCTGACTTTTTCCATTGAATATCAATTCTAAATTACTCTTTTTTTCCTCATAAAATGTATTAGCTCAGTGGATATTGAGTGAATGCTGATTACTTTACCCTTAGTAAACTTACTTAATAAGTGATATTGAGTCTATGTGTTTTTGAGCATGTGTCCTTCTGCTAAATGGATTATCAGTTCCTTGCCATCAAACAGTATATTTGTCCACAATATCCATTCATTTGATGCTGACCACATAGAATAGGTGAAATTGTAAGAAAATAGTAGCAAAAACAGTGGGAAAGTATTTCCTTTCTCACCATCTGTCCAGATACAGAATTTTATCTGAGAAAAGTTTAAGTTTACACTGTTAATATTTTCCCCAACCAGGAAGAAATACCAGTGTTGTAAAGGTTGAGGCTCATTTTCTTACTTGTGAAGATCAGATCATTGGTTCAAATGATGACCCTGTATGCAGGACAGCAAAAAAGACACAGATGTGTATAGCGGACTTTTGGACTCAGAGGGAGAGGGTGAGATGATTTGGGAGAATGGCATTGAAACATGTATAATATAATGTAAGAATCGAATCGCCAGTCTATGTCCGATGCAGGATATGGCATGCTTGGGGCTGGTACACGGGGATGACCCAGAGAGATGTTGTGGGGAGGGGAGTGGGGGGGGGGTTCATGTTTGGGAACGCATGTACACCCGTGGTGGATTCATGTCAATGTATGGCAAAACCAATACAGAATTGTAAAGTAAAATTAAAAAAAAAAATCAGTTTAGCTTTGAAGTAAGTGTAGGTTAACCATGCCTTTTACAAGATAGGTTTTAATTTACAGAGTTCTGCAGAGATTGTTTCAGAGAAGGCAATGGCAACCCACTCCAGTATTCTTGCCCGGAAAATCCCATGGATGGAGAGCCTCGTAGGCTGCAACCCATGGGGTCGTCAAGAGTTGGACACAACTGAGCGACTTCACTTTTCACTTTCATGAATTGGAGAAGGAAACGGCGACCCACTCCAATTTTCTTGCCTGGAGAATCCCAGGGATGGGGAAGCCTGGTGAGCTGCTGTCTATGGGGTCGCACAGAGTCAGACAGGGCTGAAGCGACTTAGCAGCAGCAATAGCAGAGATTGTTTATTTCATAATTACTGAAAAATGGCAAGTATCCCACATACTACCCTTTCCTTCTGAATATAAAAATGTACTTGCTTATGTACAAATATTTGTTTGGCTACCAGACAATGGAGAAGATTCCCACTTGTGTTTAGAGGAATGGAGTCAGTTGCTGTTACTGCTGCTAAGTTACTTCAGTCATGTCTGACTCTGTGCGACCCCATAGATGGCAGCCCAACAGCTCCCCGTTCCTGGGATTCTCCAGACAAGAGTACTGGAGTAGGGTGCCATTGCCTTCTTCAATGGAGTCAGTTGGTACTCACTAATTCAGCCAAGGTTCTCTCTGCTAATGGAGAAACATGTCTGTCTGTGTAGCTAAACAAACACTGGATTATTCACTTTTCTTTTGGCAAATACCAGAGAGGAAATGCCCATGATACTTGCTGTTTATCATGAATGACTGTTGGGAGAGGTCCCTTGGTAAAGGGAACACTGTACAAGCCAAGACAATAAAGATAAATTTAAATACTGTGGAATTTTTTTTTGTGTTAATATATATCCAAGCCTTCATGTAGTTTTTGTTTTCTCTGAATACCCTGTGATTCTGTGGAATCTTTCTTCTGTAGGGCTCCAAGCTTAGATTAAAGGAACTAACATAAGTGACCCAGTATTTACTCAAGTCCAGACAGTTCATGGTTCTTTTTGAATTCGTAAAGAAAGATGATAAAGACTAACCATGGTTTCTGCCCTCAAAAATCTTGTTCTTAAATAGATATATGATCATATAACTTTCTGGGTGAAGTAGTTGTGAATAAAAATAATATGTAAACTATATATAGCAGGAGAGATTATTGAAATTTATTTGAACTAAAAAGAGGAAGTGTTAAATCAGACTAAGACACATATAAGTCTTTGTTTTCAATTAGCTCAGCTGATTAAAGCAAGGTATTAATGAGGACAAAGTACAATGGAATTAGAAATTAAGTAGGAGTACAAAGATCTGAGTTACAGTTTCAGTACTACAATTAATTATCTGTTTGACATGAGCAATGGGATCACTATTGTAACCCTTAAAAGTAGGAGTATGTATTTGTTAAACTGCAGTAAAAACTTCATTCGTCTTACTTTTTCAAAAAATACATTGTCGAAATATGATTGATATTTTTTAAAACTGTATTTAATGTATACAACTTGATGAGTTTAGAGTTAAGAACATACCCACAAAACTATCACCACAATCAATGGCATAAACATATCACCTCCAAAAGTTTTATCCTGCCTTCTATGTTTTTCGTGATAATAGCCCTTAACATAAGATCTACTGTTTTAGTAAAATTTAAGCATACAATACAGTTTAATTAACTATTGATCGTATGCAGTAGAGTAAATATCCAGGCTTTGAACTACTGAAACTTCATACTTTTTAACCAATACCTCCCCATTTCCTCCTACACTCAGCCCCTAATAACCAGAATTCTACTCTGCTTCTGTTAATTTATTTTAGAGTCCTTATATAAGTGAGACCATGTAGTATTTGTCCTTCTGTGCCTGACTTATTTCACTTAAAATTATGTCCTCAAGGTTTATCTATGTTGTCACAAATAATAAGATTTCTTTCTTTTTTATGGTTGAATATTATCTCATTGCATGGAAGCTTTGTTTACCCATTCATCCACTGATGGACATTTTGGTTACTTTTATGTCTTGGCTATTGCGAAAAATGGTTCAGTGAACATGGATGTACAGATATCTCTTCGAGATCCTGATTTCAATTCCTTTGTATATAGCCAGAAGTGAAATTTCTAGATCATATCATAATTCTAGTTTTAATTTTGTAAGAACCGTCCATACTGTTTTTCACAGTGGCTGTACCAATTTATATTTCTACCAACAGTATACTAAGAAGGCATCCTATGGAATGGGAGATTTTTGCAAACCGCTTGTCTGATAAAAGATTAATGTTCAAAATGCAACCCACTGGAGTGGGTTGCCATTTCCTTCTCCAGCGAATATGTCCAAACTAGGGGTTGAACCCAGGTCTCCTGCACTGCAGACAGATTCTTTACCAACTGACCACCAGGGAATCCCATTAATTATTAGGGTAATGGAAATTAAAACCACAATAAAATATCACTTCACACCTGTTACAGTAACTATTATTCAAAAAGCAAAACACCAAGTGTTGATGAGAATGTGGAGAAAAAGGAATGCTTGTAATATTTTTAGCTGTAACCAAAAGACATTAAAAATATAGTTTTAGAAAAGAGATATCACAGGGCCATAGAATTTAAGTATTTCATTACTCTCATTTCTTTTTCAAAACACATAAATTTTAGAGAAATTATTTTTTAAATAAGTCAATTTCATCATCTCTTATTTAGCTACTTCATAAAAGATAATCGGCTACAATTTGTGTGATTGAGACATAGTACTCAACTGCTCTAAACTTAAAGTCCTTCCTTTGTAAAAACAGGAATGAGGACTAAATGCATTTATGTATATAAAACATCTAACACAAGGCTTGGTACATAGTAAGTGCTCAAAATAAACTCTGGAAGCACTAGAATATTAAGACTAAAGCTACTAGAAAGCAATCTAATTTATCATCACATCAAAAAGAATAAAATATCTAGGAATAAATCTAACTAAGGAGGTATAAGATCTGTACTCAGAAAACTATAAGACACTGATGAAAAAAATGGAAAATGACATAAAGAGATAGAAAGTTAGAGCACATTTATAGATTGGAAGAATTAATACTGTTAAAATAATCACACTACTCAAGGCAGTCTACTGATTGACATTTTTTTTACAGAATTAAGGAAATACTTTTAAAATGTGTATGGAAACACAAGAGACTCTAAGTAGCCAAAAAATATCTTGATAAAGAAGAATAAAGCTGGAGGTATCACAGTCCTTGACTTCAGACTACACTACAAAGCTATCGTAATCAAAACAACATGATACTGGCACAAAAACAGACACATAGAACAGAATAGAGAACAGAATAAAATAGAATAGAATAGAGAGAATAGAAATAGAACAGAATAGAGAGCCCCCAAACAACCCTACACTAACATGGGCAAATAATCTACAACAAAGGAGGCAAAAATATACAATGGGGAAAAGTGGCCTCTCCGGTAAATGGTGTTGGGAAAACTGGACAAGTAAAGTTTAAACTAGACTACTCTTTCATACTATGCACAAAAATGAACTAAAAATAGATCGAAAGCTTAAACATAAGACCTGAAATCATAAAACTTCTAGAAGAAGTTTTACATAGGCAATAAGTTCTTTGATATTGGTCTTGGTAAAGTTTTTTTGGCTATGTCCCCTCAGGCAAGGGAAAAAAAAGCAAAAATAAATGGGACTAGAACAAACAAAGTCCTTTTGTACAGTGAAGAAACCTATCAACAAATTGAAAAGGCCACCTACTGAATGGGAGGAGATATCTGCAAATGATATATCAGTAAGGGATTACTCTCCAAAATATACAAATAACTTACACTATTCATCATATAAAACCTAAACATTTCCAATTAAAAATGGGCAGAGGGCTTAAATAGACATTTTCTGAAGAAAATATACAGATATTCATTATCACTAATCATCAGGAAAATGCAGATCACAACCACAATGAGATATCACACCACACAATGCAGAAAGACTATTATCAAAAAGACAACAAATAGGAAGTGTTGGAAAGGATGTGGAAAAAAGGAAGGCCCCATGCATTGCTGGTGGTGTGGCCACTACAGAAAACAGTATGCAGATTCCTCAGAACATTAAAAATAGAACTACCACATGCTTCAGAAATTCCATCCTGGGTATTTATCTGAAGAAAACAAAAACACTTATTAGAAAAGATATATGTACCCTTATGTCCACTGCAGTATTATGTACAATAGCCAAGATATGGAAGCAGCCATAGATGAATGGATGGATAAGGAAGAGGTGGTGTGTGTGTATGTGTATGTGTGTGTGTGATGGAATATTGAAAGTGAAAGTGAAAGTGCCAGTTGTTCAATTGTGTTCAACTCTTTGCAACTGCATGGACTATAGCTCTCCAGGCTCCTCTGTCCATGGAATTTTCTAGGCAAGAATATTAGAGTGTGTAGCCATTGCCTTCTCTAGGGGATCTTCCTGATCCAGGGATCAAACTCAGGTCTCCTGCATTGCAGGCAAAGTCTTTACCATCTGAGCCACCAGGGAATCCCAATGGAATATTACTCAGACATAAAAATAATGAAATCTTGCATTTGTAACATGAATGGACCTAGAGTATGTTATGATAAAATGAAACAAGTCAGACAGAGAAAGACAAATACTGTATGATTTCACTTCCATGTGGAATCTAAAAAACAAAACAAAAGAACAAACAAAACAAAATAGAAACAGCTATAGATACAGATAACAAACAAATGGTTGCCAGAGGGGAGGGTTTGGAGAGAAGAAAGAAATAAGTGAGGGAGGTATAAACTTCCATTTGCAAAATAAATGAGTCACAAGTATGAAATATGCAGTGTGGGAGTAGAGTCAATAACTATGTAATATATTTGTATGATGATACATTATAACTAGGCATCATGGTGATCATTTTGAATTGTACAGAAATATTGAATCACTCTATTGTGTAACAGAAACAAACATGGTGCTATAATAAATTACACTTAAAAAAAAATCTTATAGAAAGAGATCAGATTTGTGGTTACTGGAGGTAGGGGGTAGAGGGAGGGGGAATTGGATGAAGGCTATCAAAATATATAAACTTCCAGTTATAAGAAAAATAAATATAGGGATATAACATACCAAAAGAAGAAGAAAGAAGATGAGGAGGACAGGGGAAGGGGAGGGCTAAGGAAAGCAGCAGCAGAAGAAGGCCACTAGAGGCATACAATTTGGGTTCAAATTCTAGATTTCCTATTTATTTACTGTGTTACCTTGGACAACTTATTTAACCTTCCTAAACCTAAATTTTCTCTTCTATAAAATAGAAATAATGGTATCTACTTTATAGGATTTTTATGAATACTAAATGCAATGAGATATGTAGAACAAGTCCTGACACATAAAGCTCAATAAATGTAATTCATTCACTCAACACATGTTTATGGAACATTTCCCATATGCCTGTCACTGTTCTGTTGTGCAAAACAATGGAGAGCCAAGGCAGAAAATAATCCTCGCTTTCATGAATGTCCTATTCTGATTGGGAAAGTAAACAATATATAAACAAACAAATAATATCAAATATAAGTACCATGTGGAAACTAAAGAATAAGGGACTAGGGAGAGGAGGCAGGAAGCATTCTATTTTTACTTAGAGTTGTTTCAAAAGGCTTCTTCCCTGAGGATATAGCAGTTAATCAGAGACCTAGAAGATGTCAAGGTAGACAGCCATGTACACATGAAGAGGAAGAACATTTCATATAGAGATTGCAGTTGGTGTAATGATCCTAAGAAGGCAAAAATAATCTTAGTGTTCTCTAGGAAGAACAAAGACATTGATGTGCATGGGAAATAGTGAGTGAGAAGGGAAAGAGAAGGAGGGAATGGCATTAGATCAAAAAGGTAGGCAGGGGTCAGATCATGTTGCACGTGCATTCTAAATTGCTTCCGTCATGTCTGACTCTTTGCGGCCCTATGGATTCTAGCCCGTCAGGCTCCTCTGTCCATGGGGTTTCCCAGGCAAGAATACTGGGAGTGGGTTGCCATGACTTACTCCAGGGGATCTTCCCGATCCAGGGACTGAATCCTCATCTCTTACGCCTTCTGCATTGGCAGGTGGGTTCTTTACCACTAGAGACACCTGAGAAGCCCAGATCACGTTGGATTGTGTCAAATGCTAGCTATCATCAGTTATCATTGTGAATCTCAAGGGATCTTGATTATTGAAGTAATGTTTTTATTCCATTTAGTAAATCCTCATAATTATGAAGCAGAAACTTCTTATGAAAAATGATAACAATTGTAATAGTGGCTGACTTTATGATTTGACCTTTTACAAAGTGATTTTCAAATACATGATTTCATTTACTGTTTACAACAATCCTGTTGTTATTAGCAACTGTAAGATAATTACTAATATCTTTCATTTGAGGAGACAAAGGTAAAGTGCTTGTGCAGTCAAATGGGAAAGTAGGTGGGAGATATGGGCCTCTAGTTCATTGCTTTATTTATATCAAGTCTCTTTGTTTTGTTGATCAAGTTAAAAAGAAAAAAGTAATGGACAAAGGAAGATCTGAATTAGGAACTAGCAAGGGCTTCCCCTCTGGTTCAGTGAGTAAAGAATCTGCCTGCAGTGCAGGAGATGCGGGTTTGATCCTTGGGCCTGGAAAATCCCCTGGAGGAGGAAATGGCAACCCACTCCAGTATCCTTGCCTGAAAAACCCCATAGACAGAGATGCCTGGTGGGCTAAAGTCCAAAAGGTTGAAATGAGTCAGACACAACTGAGTGCCTAAGCACACAGCTCACAGAGGCCTGTTTCACAGGTACAATTAGAACTGAGAATCCTGATTTCATTCCCTCAGTATAACCAATATCTGGATTCAGGGCACCTACTTGTTATTGAAGGAAAATCTATTTGTTTCTAGTACTTTCTAATTTCATGAATAGTAAAATAAAATTCTTAAAGAAGTGACTGTTGCTTACTCTCACCCTCTGGTGTTTTCTGTTAGTTCAAGGATAAAGTAGACTTATGAGGGCCATCTGAATTTGATTGAGCAAAAAGATAATCTCATTTAGGAAGAATGATACATTTCAAACACAGAGATGCTGGAGCTTGGCACCAATCCATTCTACATATAACATTTATTAAGATGTATTAATGCTGATCAAGTTAACTGTGAAACAGAAGACAGGGAATCAGACTGTTACTTTGTCTTTTGCTTTACACACTTTTGAGGTTGTTTCATAGGGCAAAAAAGTCACAGAGTGATTTGTAAAACAAAGCAAAATTAAAAATAAAAGCCATATGTGCTACTCGAGGATCAATTTTTCTTTTAGTCATTTATTTTCTTTTGTGTATCTTTTTCTCCCTGATATTCCAGGAGCCAGTTCTGTAATGGTTGCTTTTGTCTGCTCTGTGCCCTCAGGTAAGACAATACAGCTGGCAATCCTAATCATATTGATACTCTACTGATATTATCCAAAGAGACTTAGTTGGCTATTGTGAGACATACTGCACTAAACCTATTAGCTTGTTGACCTACCTGTTGATAAGTCTGGCCAATAACATTATTATGTATGATAGGAAACACAAAAAATTTCATACATGGTTTTTGTCCTCAAAGTGTATGCAATCCAAATAGGGAGCCAAGCATGTATAAATAAAAGTTGACTGAAGTATAAGAAATTATTATTTAATATATACTCAGTCAGATACATAATCTTGAAATTCTAGTTTTTTTTTCTTTTTAGTTTTTTAGAAATCCTTGTTGCAAAAAGTCCGTGTCTTAAAATGCTTTACAAATGACCTATAATAATGCAAGTTGATGCTGAAAGTTCTCTAGCTTTCTAACCTGGATGAAATATCTCATCTTTTCAATATGAACTGGTGATTGACTTGAATAATTTTTCTTATATGTGAAATTGTATAGCACTAACACACAATTGCACTCATCTCACATGATAGTAAAGTAATGCTCAAAATTCTCCATGCCAGGCTTCAGCAATACGTGAACTCCCTAATGTACAAGCTGGTTTTAGAAAAGGCAGAGGAACCAGAGATCAAATTGCCAACATCCGCTGGATCATGGAAAAAGCAAGAGAGTTCCAGAAAAACCTCTACTTCTGCTTTATTGACTATGCCAAAGCCTTTGACTGTGTGGATCACAATAAACTGTGGAAAATTCTGAGAGAGATGGGCATACCAGACCACCTGACCTGCCTCTTGAGAAATCTGTATGCAGGTCAGGAAGCAACAGTTAGAACTGGACATGGAACAACAGACTGGTTCCAAATAGGAAAAGGAGTACATCAAGGCTGTATATTGTCACCCTGCTTATTTAACTTCTATGCAGATTACATCATGAAAAACGCTGGACTGGAAGAAACATAAGCTGGAATCAAGATTACCAGGAGAAATATCAATAACCTCAGATATGCAGATGACACCACCCTTATGGCAGAAAGTGAAGAGGAGCTAAAAAGCCTCTTGATGAAAGTGAAAAAGGAGAGTGAAAAAGTTGGCTTAAAGCTCAACATTCAGAAAACAAAGATCATGGCATCTGGTCCCATCACTTCATGGGAAATAGATGGGGAAACAGTAGAAACAGTGTCAGACTTTATTTTTGGGGCTCCAAAATCACTGTAGATGGTGACTGCAGCCATGAAATTAAAAGACGCTTACTGCTTGGAAGAAAAGTTATGACCAACCTAGATAGTATATTCAAAAGCAGAGACATTACTTTGCCGACTAAGGTCCGTCTAGTCAAGGCTATGGTTTTTCCTGTGGTCATGTATGGATGTGAGAGTTGGACTGTGAAGAAGGCTGAGCACCGAAGAATTGATGCTTTTGAACTGTGGTGTTGGAGAAGACTCTTGAGAGTCCCTTGGACTGCAAGGAGATCCAACCAGTCCATTCTGAAGGAGATCAGCCCTGGGATTTCTTTGGAAGTAATGATGCAAAAGCTGAAGCTCCAGTACTTTGGCCACCTCATGCGAAGAGCTGACTCATTGGAAAAGACTCTGATGCTGGGAGGGATTGGGGGCAGGAGAGAAGGGGACTACAGAGGATGAGATGACTGGATGGCATCATGGACTCGATGGACGTGAGTCTGAGTGAACTCCAGGAGATGGTGATGGACAGGGAGGCCTGGCATACTGCGATTCATGGGGTCGCAAAGTCGGACACGACTGAGCGACTGAACTGAACTGAACTGAGTAAGTTATTATTGCCTATTCAACAATACAGAAAGGATATCAGGACATCATTTTGGGGGTTTCCCTGATAGCTCAGCTAGTAAAGAATCTGCCTGCAATGCAAGAGACCCCAGTTCAATTTCTGGTTTGGGAAGATTCCCTAGAGAAAGGATAGGATTCAGTATTCTTCAGCTTCCCTGGTGGCTCAGAAAGTAAAGAATCTACTGCAATGCAGAAGACCTGGGTTCAATCCCTGGGTTGTGAAGATCCCCTAGAGGAGGGCATGACAACCCACTCCAGTAGTCTTGCCTGGAGACTCCCCATGGACGGAGGAATCTGATGGGCTACTGTCCATGGGGTAAAAATTAGTTGGACAGGACTGAGCAAGTAAGCACAGCACAGCACACAGTTAAATATTACTGAAATATTAGTATAGCCATGTCCATTTGTAGATAAATAACCTTCTGTGGTCTGGTCTAAGGACTTAACCATTATTTAAGCATTGTTTCTCAAAGCATTGTCTGTGGATCACTATCAAAATTACATGCAGTATTTGTTAAATTACAAAAATTTTAGCTTCAGTTCACATCTACTAAATCTAAATATCTGTAGGTAAGGTTCAGGAATTTCTATTTGTAACAAACTCTCTAAGTAGACACCAGGTACACACCATATATTTGGAGCCAAGTTTAATAGCATAACCATAGGTTTTATAGAGTAATGCATTTCATTCTTTAAAAATCTGCCAATTTCAAATATACTGTTATTAATAATTGAGAGAGGCTTATTCCTTTCCTGAGATAACTAGTAATGTTTTCCCATTTCTTTCTTTTTCCTTACACTTGGTTTCATTTTATTGTGGTACTATATATATAAAACATTAAATTTGTCATTTAAACCATTTTCTGGTGTATGAATCAGTGGCATGAAATATGTTCACAAGGTTTTGCAACCATCACCATGATCTTTTTATAAAATTTTTCAGCACTTCGAACAGAAACTCCTTACATATTAATGAATAACTACACATTCCTTTCCACCAAGCTCTTATAAACTCTAATCTGCTTCCAGTCTCTATGCAATTGCCTATCCTAGATATTTCACATAAGAGAACTCATACAATATTTGTCCTTTCATGACTGGCTTATTTCTTAAAGCAAAACTGCAAGGAGATCAGTTCATCTTAAAGGAAATCAGTCCTAAATATTCATTGGAAGGACTGAAGCTGAAGCTTCAATACTTTGGCCACCTGATGCAAAGAATTGACTCATTAGAAAAGATCCTGATGCTAGGAAAGATTGAAGGCAGGAAGAGAAGAGGAAGACAGAAGATGAGATGGCTGGATGGCATCACTACGAACATGAGTTTGAGCAAGCTCCAGGTGTTGCTGATGGACAGGGAAGCCTGGAGTGCTGCAGTCCATGGGGATGCAAAGAGTCAGACATGAATGAGGAACTGAACTGAATTGAATGTTTTCAAGGCTCATCCATACCATAGCATATATATGAACTTTATTTTTCGTTTCATGGTTAGATAACATTCAATTATATGTATAAGCCATGTTTTAATTACCCATTTGCTTGTTGATGAACACTTAGGTTGTTTCTATGCTTTTGTTATTGTGAATAAAGCTATTATGAACATTGGCATACAAGTATCTGTAGAATTTTCCATTCTCAGTTTTCTGGGGTGTATATGTAGGAGTGGAATTGCTGAGTCAAGGTTAGTTCTACATTAAACTTTATGAGGAAATGCCAAATTGTTCTGCATAGTGGCTGTTCCATTTTATATTTCCGTCAGCAATGTATGAGGGTTTCAATTTTTCCACATCCTCATCCACACAAGTTATTTCACATGTTTTGAATGATAGCCCTTGAACTATGTTGAAGTGGTATTTATTTAAGTTTTGATTCTCATGTTTCCCTTAGAAGAAATGAAGTAGCCATCACAGTCAACAAAAGAGTCCAAAATGCAGTACTTGGATGCAATCTCAAAAATGACAGAATTATCTCTGTTCATTTCCAAGGCAAACCATTCAATATCAGTCTATGCCCCAACCAGTAATGCTGAAGAAGCTGAAGTTGAAAGGTTCTATGAAGACCTACAAGTCCTTCTAGAACTAACACCCCAAAAATATGTCCTTTTCATTATAGGGGACGGGAATGCAAAAGTAGGAAGTCAAGAAACACCTGGAGTAACAGGCAAATTTGGCCTTGGAGTACAGAATGAAGCAGGGCAAAGGCTAACAGAGTTTTGCCAAGACAACACACTGGTCATAGCAAACATCCTCTTCCAACAACACAGCAGAAGACTCTACACAAGGACATCACCTGATGGTCAATACCAAAATCAGATTGATTATATTCTTTGCAGCCAATGGTGGAGAAATATATACAGCCCCTCAAAACTAGATCAGGAGTTGACTGTGGCACAGAACATGAACTCCTTATTGCAAAATTCATACTTAAATTGAAGAAAATAGGGGAAACCAATAGACCATTCAGGTATAACCTAAATTATATCCCTTATAATTATACAGTTGACATGAGAAACAGACTCAAGGCACTAGATCTGATAGACAGAGTGCCTGAAAAACTATGGAAGGAGGTTCGTGACATTGTACAGGAAGCAGGGATGAAGACCATCCCCAAGTAAAAGAAATGCAAAAAGGCAAAATGGTTGTCTGAAGAGGCCTAACAGACGTGAATAGAAGGGAAGCTAAAGGCAAAGGAGATAAGGAAAGATATACCCATTTGAATGCAGAGTTTCAAAGAACTAAAAAGAGAAATAAGAAAGCCTTCCTCAGTGATCAGTGCAAAGAAATAGAGGAAAACAATAGAATGGAAAAGACTAGAGATCTCTTCAAGAAAATTAGAGATACCAAGGGAATATTTCATGCAAAGATGGGCACAATAAAGGACAGAAATGGTATAGACCTAAGAGAAGCAGAAGATATTAAGAAGAGGTGGCAAGAATACACAGAAGAACTATACAAAAAAGATCTCCACGACCCAGATAATCATGATGGTGTGATCACTCACCTAGAGCCAGACATCCTGGAATGCAAAGTCAAGTGGGCCTTAGGAAGCATCATTACAAACAAAGCTAGTGAAGGTGACGGAATCCCAGTTGAGCTATTTCAAATACTAAAAAGATGATACTGTTAAAGTGCTGCACTCAATATGCCAGAAAATTTGGAAGACTCAGTAGTGTCTACAGGACTGGAAAATATCAGTTTTCATTCCAATCCCAAAGAAACACAAAGCCAAATAATGCTCAAACTACCACACAATTGCACTCATCTCATGCTAGCAAAGTAATGCTCAAAAGTCTCCAAGCCAGGCATCAACAGTACGTGAATCATGAATTTCCAGATGTTCAAGCTGGATTTAGAAATGGCAGTGGAACTAGAGATTAAATTGCCAACATCCGTTGGATCATTGAAAAAGCAAGAGATTTCCAGAAAAAAAAAAAACATCTACTTCTGCTTTATTTACTATGCCAAATCCTTTGACTGTGTGGATCACAACAAACTGTGGAAAATTCTTAAAGCGATGGGAATACCCGTCCACCTGATCTGCCACTTGAGAAAAGTGTATGCAGGTCAGGAAGCAGCAGTTAGAACTGGACATGGAACAACAGACTGGTTCCAAATCAGGAAAGGAGTACGTCAAGATTGTATATTGTCACCTTACTTATTTAATGTATATGCAGAGTACATCAAGCAAAATGCAGCACTGGATGAAGCACAAGCTGGAATCAAGATTGTCATGAGAAATATCAATAAACTCAGATGTGCAGATGACAACACAATTATGGCAGAAAGAGAAGAAGAACTAAAGACCCTCTTGAAAGTGAAAGAGGAGAGAGAAAAAGCTGGCTAAAAACTCAACATTCAAGAAACTAAGATCATGTCATGCATCTGTTCCCATCACTTCATGGCAAATAGATGGGGAAACAATGGAAACAGTGACCGACTTTATTTCTTTGGGCTCCAAAATCACTGCAGATGGTTACTACAGCCATGAAATTAAAAGACACTTACTCCTTGGAAGAAAAGCTAGGATCAACCTAGACAGCATATTCAAAAGCAGAGGCATTAATTTGACAACAAACGTCCATCTAGTCAAAGCTATGGTTTTTCCAGTAGCTATGTATGGATGTGAGAGTTGGACTATAAAGAAAGCTGAGTGCCATAGAATCGATGCTTTTGAACCGTGATATTGGAGAAGACTCTTGAGAGTCTCTTGGACTACAAGGAGATCCAATCGGTCCATCTTAAAGGAAAACAGTCCTGCATACTCATTGGAAGCACTGATGCTGAAGCTGAAACTCCAATACTTTGGCCACCTGATGCGAAGAACTGACTCATTTGAAAAGACCCTGATGCTGGGAAAGTTTGAAGGTCAGAGAAGGGGGCGACAGAGGATGAGATGGTTGGATAGCATCACTGACTCCAGGAGTTGGTGATGGGCAGAGAGGCCTGGTGTGCTGCAGTCCCTGGGGCCACAAAGAGTCGGACATGACTGAGTAACTGAACTGAACTGAAGTGACTGATGATATAGCCATCTTTTCCATGTTCCTACTCCAAAATCACTGCAGATGGTGATTGCAGCCATGAAATTAAAAGACACTTACTCCTTGGAAGGAAAGTTATGACCAACCTAAAGAGCATATTCAAAAGCAGAGACATTATTTTGCCAACAAAGGTTCGTCTAGTCAAGGTTGTGGTTTTTCCAGTGGTCATGTATGAATGTGAGAGTTGGACTGTGAAGAAAGCTGAGCACTGGAGAATTGATGCTTTTGCACTGTGGTGTTGGAGAAGACTCTTGGGAGTCCCTTGGACTGCAAGGAGATCCAACCAGTCCATTCTAAAGGAGATCAGTCCTAGGTGTTCTTTGGAAGGAATGATGCTAAAGCTGAAACTCAAGTACTTTGGCCACCTCATGCTAAGAGTTGATTCATTGGAAAAGACTCTGATGCTGGGAGGGATTGGGGGCAGGAGGAAAAGGGGATGACAGAGGATGAGATGGCTGGATGACATCACTGACTCGATGGACGTGAGTTTGAGTGAACTCCGGGAGATGGTGATGGAAAGGGAGGCCTGGCGTGCTGCGATTCATGGCTTTGCAGAGTCGAATGCCACTGAGCAACTGAACTGAACTGAATAGGCCATTTTTATATCTTCTTTGGGGAAATGTCTGTTCATGTCCTTTGCACATTTTAAATTGAGTTTTTTGTCTTTTTGTGACCAAGTATAGATGATGGCTGGGCTTCGTTGGATAAGTTATCCTATCATCTAGTTGTTGAAAGCTTCTCTGCAGCAAATACTCTATAATGGGCATTAACACAAAATACAAAGTTCTACCTAACTGATGCCCACTCCCATAGATTCATTAAAAATGTCTCTTTCCAGAATCCTTTGTCTCTGATCTTCAACCTTGCTTCCTGTTTATTTCTAACCAAACAGATATATCACTGACCAGTGACTATGTGTCTATGAATTCTAAACTCTGTTCACTTCTCCACCCACTGATTGTATCCATGGTAGATTTGGGGATATTTGATCACTGGAGAGATTTCCATCACTGCTTTTCTATGAAGGCATCTCTGTAGTGCACCAATAATCAATCGTTTGTTTGCACCAACAAAGTGAGCTGTCTCATCTATGAGCTAGACTCAAGAAGTACTGAGATTTTGTAGCAGCAGTAATACTTGAACAATATAGAATCAGTAATTAATATAAGAACTGCAGAGTTGAATTTTTTGTCTATTTTCTTGAAAATCTTGATAAAAAGAGAATCACAGGCTCAGGTGAGTCAATCAACAACTCAGAACACACATGAAATTCAGAAGGCCATTGTATTTGTTTTCTATGCTGCTATACATATTAGCACAATTCAATAATAGAAATCCATTCTCTTATATTTCTGTGTTTCAAAAACTTTGGTAGGATTGTGTCCTTTTGGAGATTCTGAGGGAGAATCCATTTCATACTTTTCCCTTAGATTCTGGTGGCTACAAGCAATTCCTGTGGCTTATAGATGCATCACTCCAATCTCTGCCTACATTTTCACATGACCTTCCCCTGAAGTGTATTTAGGATTTTTTTCTGTCTCTTATAAATATATTTGTAATTAGCTTTAAGGACAACCCTAGAGATTTCACTGAGATCTTTAACTTAATTACATCTTCAAAGACTATTTCCATATTAGGACACATCTGATACATGGGTATCAAAGTTTAGGACTTGGACATATCTTTTGCAGTTACTATTTCTGTCTTACTCATTACAGCCACTATTCAGTAGTTAAAAGAGACCATCATCTCTTACAGTCATAGGCTGACTACTAAAAATCAAATCTAGGACTTAACTGTAAGGATAGCAGAGATACAAAGGAGATTGAATACGCGACTTGGCAGGTCTCCTATCAAACATCAGCGACCTCAGATATACGGATGATACTACAATGGCAGAAAGGGAAGAGGAATTAAAGAACTTCTTGATGCGGGTGAAGGAGGGGAGTGAAAAAGCCAGCTTAAAACTAAGTATTAAAAAAAACTAAGATCATGACATTCAGCCCCATTATTTCATGGCAAGTAGAAGGGGAAAATTTTCTTGGGCTCTAAAATCACTGCAGATGGTGACTGCAGCCATGAAATCAGAAGACGATTGCTTCTTGGTAGGAAAGCTATGACAAACCTGGACAGTATGTTGAAAAGCAAAGACATCATTCTGTATATTCAAGGCTATGATCTTCCCACTGGTCACATACAGCTGTGAGAACTGGACTGTAAAGAAGGCAGAGTGCCAGAGCATTGATGCCTTTGAACTGTGGTTCTGGAGAAGACTTTTGAGAGAGCCTTGGACAGTGAGGAGATCAAACCAGTCAATCTTAAAGGAAATTAACCCTGAATACTCATTGGAAGGACTGATGCTGAAGTTGAAGTTCCAGTATTTTGGTTACCTGATGTGAAGAGCTGACTCATTGGAAAAGTCCCTGATGTTAGGAAAGATTGAGAGCAGAAGAAGAGGGCATCAGAGGATCAGATGGCTGGATGACACCACTGATGCAATGGATATGATCTTGGGCAATCTTAGGGAGAGGGTGAGGAACAGGGAGGCCTGGTGTGCTGCAGTCTATGGGGTTGCAAGGAGTCGGACGTGATTGGGCAACTGAAAAACAACAAGTCTCATATGCTCAAATCAGCCCTGATAAGGATAGAATAAAACCCTGACACCTGTAATGTGAATTTTTCCGTGGGTGCATTTGAGAAAAGGACGAAACTAAATCAAAAGGACATCAATCATATTGGATTAAAGACCATCCTGATGATCTCTTTTAAACCTGTTATAATCCTATCTTCAAGTAAGGTCACATTCTGAGGTACTAGGGATTAGGATTTCAACATCTGAATTTTGGGGGGCCATAAGAAGGAAATGGCAACCCATTCCAGTATTCTTGCCTGGGAAATCCAATGGACAGCAGAGCCTGGCAGGGGGTCCATGGGGGTCACAAAGAGTCGAACACGACTTAGTGACTATACAATAGCAATTTAACCCATAACACAGAGATATTTTTTACCACTCAGAGTCCTAAGTAGAAACAAAAGTCCTTGTTACTATCCTGGCTAATTGTAGGATTCCTTTATCATAACTTCATACAGGTGTCTCATGTGGGTTCCAAGGGAGAATCTATTCCATGCGTCTCTCCTAGGCCCTGGTGGCTGCCAGCAAAGGGTCTCTGCCTTATCCCAACCAGAAACAGCTTCCTCTGTGTGGATCCTAAAACACATTCACAAGCATATAAAAGTGCCCCTTTCTTTTAAACTCAAGAGTGTATTTTAGATATTTTTATTATATTCATCGTTCATTTCTACTATGTTTGTACATATGGGGAAGGAGTCTCCCATTAGCTCAGAACACCATGTACTTGAAGCTGACATTTCATTGATTCATTTTATAAATACATATTTAGTGTCTGATATATATACCACATAATGTGCTAGATCAAAGTGAATGTTTCAAAGCCCCTCTCTCAATTCACTCAGATCCTAGCATACAAATTAAAACATTAACCATGTAACACTGGCTTAATTCTAACCAGTTAGCAACTTGCTTGGTTTCATTATTCTGTTTTTTTTTTGTGAGACAGAGTCTTGTGTTCTATCACAACTTCCAAGCACTCCTCTCTGAACTATAAAGATGTTAACACACAATTCTTAATCACAAAACTAGAGTATGTTCTTTAGGCCATGGAGTCTGAAATTACAGCCTTGACCACACCAATTAATATAGCCAACTTCTGTTATCTAGTTACTTACCTTGATTGCCTCCTCTGCCTTGAGAGAATAATTTTGCTTCTTTTCCTCTGATTTAAACCACTGTTTTAATACCACATTGTAATCTGGACTCATGACTGTCTGATTGCCTTTAACTCTGGCAATGTTTTAGGTCCAGCCATCTGCACAATGGGTCTAAGAAACGTTTTGGTGAAACATCATAATATGGAAAATTAAGAACTAAGGAACTTGATTTGGATGTAAATTAAGATCTTGAGTCAACAGACTTACTCTAGACTTTCTGGTTTAGTATCTAAGTGTCTATTTCTGTTGAAACAATTCTGACTAAATCAGATGTTATTTTCCTTTGTAATTTTCATTATAGAGTTAAATGTCTTTTATATTGAAGCAGAATGTTTCAAAGTATTAAAGGGCACAGACTTTTATTCCAGTGAGGCACTTCTTAAAAGTCAGTATATCAAGTCTTACTTTCTCTCTGCCCTAGAATACAAGCAAAACTTGTTTCTGTATGTATCATATAAAATGATACTAGTTCATATTAAAGCATTATTATTCATATCTTAAAGTGAACCATAATAGTTTTTTCCAATTCTTAAATTCTTACAAGGAAAAGTAAAGAAAATCAGTTTTAAAAAATAAGACTGTCTTATTTCTATCTTCTAGGAAAAAAAGAAAAAGAAAGAAACTATCATACAAGACACAGGTATTAATATTCATCTTTAGGTCATATCCTTGCTTTATTTAGTTTGTAAAGTCTTTCTAGAAAAACGTATATGCCCTTTTCAAGTTAAAATATATATATATGAGCTACCTAACAGCCTACTACTTAAAATTGCCAAAATATTCTTCTAGGAGTTAGAAGGCCATTTCTCCAACATAATTATACCAATTTTGATATTTGAATAGTTCATCCAGCTACTAAGATACTGCCTTGATCTAAACCATGCCTATCTAGAATATCAGCACAGATGAATGAGTGAAAAGTGGATTTATTTTATTGATTTTGATAAATGCCTTCAGTTGATCATGAAGGTTAAATCAGTTTAAACAAATTTCAGGGGAATAATCCACATACCACATAGCTAAAAAGAGCCATGCAACTTTAACCAATATTAACAGGGATCCTCCAGAGAATTCTGTGGAGGAAAAGAAATTTAGTCCAGTCTATGTTGTTTGCATTTCTAGCTTACAAAATCTCAGGCAAATCAAAGTAGGAATTTAGCTCCTAGATACATCAAGGGAAAGACTGAGGAAACAGTGATCAAGGCAGAACCATCTGTGGCAATTTAATGATGATTTCAAGGCTTTTACCAAAAATACAGTTCATAAGAAATTAAGAGGTAAAAGAAAGACAATTTCATTATCTGTGTATATAGATACAAAAAATGGTCTCAGTGTTAGGAGTATCTATATCTTAACTCTTAGAATCATTGTAATTTTTGTATTTAATGCACATCCTTTACTTTCTGTCATTTCCTGATTTTGGCATGAGGTCAAGAAAATCTATACCCCTAGGATTACTCTATGTCTTTGTTTGTTGTGTAAGGCTCTGGGTAACTCATTTTATTCTGGTGTAATGCTTACTATTGCTCCATTTACTTTCAAAAGTGTTCTGGCTTGAATGATAAATTATACATTCACTCTAAGAATGAAAGAAACTTCAATAGTCACATGTAATACAAAGTTATCTGTGGGGCCTAATTTATTTTCTTCTGTCTCTAGGCACTCTAAAATCTCAGCAATTGAAATATCTAGTCGTCAATTATTACTGTGCATTTCGGTCTCACTTAGTATTAATTAAAGCCAAATCAGATTAAAATACTCAAATATTTCTTCCAAGCTTTTATCTTGACTTATGTGATGTTCAATTTAGAAGAGCATTATGACCAATAAGAGAGTAGTTTCTAAGTGGTTGTTCCATTTATTGAATCACTCAAGGAGAAATAAGCTACTTTGGAAAGACTTCAATATAGTATTTTCTTCAAAGAAACATTTCCCATCAGACTGATGTAAATGTTGTTATTCTTATGATTTGTGTCAGTCATGTTCTTTTAAAAGAAATGCCATTCATGTAATTGTAAAAAATAATAATGATACAGTTAATGGCATATGAACTTCACAGATATTAGCCAATCTAAAGAAGACTTTCTTTCATATCTTTTAGAATGCTTTGCCTGGTATCATATAGAGTTTGGGGCCAGGTAGATACCAAGATTGTGCTGAGTTAGTATCAAGCACCTATAGTGGGAATTTAGCTGAAAGACATGGCAAAGATAAAGAGTGATTTAGTAAGTAAATAAGAGGTTCTTAAGACAGTTATGAATTTATAATTCAGGAAGAAAACAGGGTACCTGAAACTGCAGAGATCATAGGGCCTGAGAATAGAATATGGAGTGAAGGGTAGTTTGACCAATTCTGCAGAATTTAATCCTTCTTGCATAGGTTTTTGTTACCTGGGCCGTCTTTGCACAAATGATGGTTTTATCACAAGGCTTCTTCAAAACACCTACTCTCTGTAATCTGACATGTAGTCACACTGAATAACATCTAAAATTACTCTATTCCTAGTCTGAATAGAGATGTTAAAAGGGTGATTTGGGAGAATGGCATTAAAACATGTATAATATCATATAAGAAATGAATCGCCAGTCTAGGTTTGATGCAGGGTACAGGATGCTTGGGGCTGGTGCACTGGGATGACCCAGAGAGATGTTATGGGGAGGGAGGTGGGAGGAGGGTTCAGGATTGGGAACACGTGTACACCTGTGGTGGATTCATGTTGATGTATGGCAAAACCAATACAGTATTGTAAAGTAAAATAAAGTAAAATTTTTTTAAAAAAGAAATACAACAGATTTTTCTCCTTCAAGCTTTTGAAATTGTTTTGTTTTGTTTTGTTAATCTTCCCAGCAGACCAACTGCTTCTTGGACAATATGGATCTCTGTTTTGACTGAGGAAATTTTCAGTGTAATTCTCCATAAGAAAGCCTAATTTATATTAAAGAGAGCCTTAAAACTGCTTGTTTGTAAGAAACGGTTTTAGGAAGCAATATTTTTACTCAGTTCTAAATAAAACAATTTATAGCTGTTATATCTTGTTTTATACACATGGGTCGCCCTTCTTTGAAAAGCACAGAATTATAATGTTCATCTCCAAATTTCTAAAATCTGCCTATTTATTGCAGATATTTATTTCATTTTTTCAGGAGAAATGTGTGGATTGGGGCTGTAAAATGTAGTGCCAACATTTATAAGGAAAATCAGTGAGCCTCCTGACACTACAATGCAATAATCTCAATTTTGCCATATGTCACTGATAGGAGGTAGGCTCAACTAGAACCTTAGCCTCATTCCATTAGGGAAGTGAGGTTTCAAGTATGCCAATATATAACAGTAGGTACAATTCATGATTTGTTTTTGTTTCCTGTTATCTTTTCTTTAAAAAGATAAACCAAAATAAATATGCATAGCTTCTGAGAGATGAAATATACAGTTATTACAGTATGAAGCCCAGAGGGGAATAATCTTGTCCAAATGGAATAGAGTTTCAACAGATACAAGTAAGCTCTCAAAGTCTAAGGAACAAACTGACCACAATTTCTTCATACCAATGCCTATTAAATTATTTTTTAATCTTAGAAAACTCAAATCAGGCATTGTCAACAAATCCATCCAAATATGCCTCATCTTACAGCTGGATGATTAAAAAAAAAAACAATGAACAAAGTATGAACACCTACTGTGTAAGGATTGAAAGATAATAAAAGTTTAGGATTATCTGGAGGTTAATGTTCAAACACAGTGTTACACGGGCAATAGACCCACCCTGGAACAGCAGTGGATGTCCAGTCTTGGTTTCTCTTATTTTTATCCAGAAATAACATTTCTACGTAAAAATACTTTTATGTGTTTTAGTTTGGGTAGGAATTGGACCTTTGGTTTAGATTTTTAAAGTACTATTTTATAATAAGAGATCAGTGCTTGAAAGACCCTGAGAAAATGATAGAACATATGATGGTTAATTTTATGTGTCAACTTTGCTAGGCTATGGTTGTTTCAGTTCAGTTCAGTTCAGTCACTCAGTCGTGTCCGACTCTTTGCGACCCCATGAATCGCAGCACGCCAGGCCTCCCTGTCCATCACCAACTGTTGTTTAGTCAAATGCTAGTCTAGATGTCATCATGAAAGTATTCTGTAGATGTGCTAAATATACACAATCAGTTGACTTTAAGTAAAATACATTCCCTTCAATAATGTGGGAGAGTATCATCCAATTAGGAGAAGACTATCGCACCCCACTCCAGTACTCTTACCTGGAAAATCCCATGGACGGAGGAGCCTGGTGGGCTGCAGTCCATGGGGTCGCAAAGAGTCGGACACGACTGAGCGACTTCACTTTCACTTTTCACTTTCATGCATTGGAGAAGGAAATGGCAACCCACTCCAGTGTTCTTGCCTGGGGAATCTCAGGGACACCAGAGCCTGGTGGGCTGCCATCTATGGGGTCGCACAGAGTCTGACACGACTGAAGCAACTGAGCAAGCAAGCAAGCAATTATCCAATCAGTTGAACACTTAAGAGTAAAACCTGAAGTTTCCTGGAGACTAGAAGTTTTTTTACTCAAGTCCGTAACACAGAAATTCTGCCTGAGTTTCCAACTGATAGCCTGCCCTAAGGATTTTAGGTTCAAGACTACAACATCAATTCTTATCTGAACTTGCAGCTTGCTGGCTTACCCTACAGGAATCAGACTTGCCAGGCCCACAATCACACGAGGGAGTCTTTTTAAACATCCACAAGCATTCTACTGGTTCTGTTTCTCTGGAAAGCACTGCACAATACAGAGCAAATACTTTTATTTTGTATCACATAGCTCTAAAATGATTTTTAGTTAGAATGCCTTTGTCTGTGTGTTAGTCACTTGGTCATATCCCTCTTTTCCAGGCTCCACTGTCCATGGGATTTTCCAGGCAAGATTACTGGAGTGGGTTTCCATTCTTTCTCCAAGAGATCTTCCTGACCCAATGATCAAACCCAAGTCTTCTGAATTGCAGGTGGATACTTTACCATCTGAGCCACAAAGGAAGCCCAGAATGTCTTTAGACAAATCATAAATCCTCTAGTTCCCCTAGGTACTCATCATTCCTTGTTGTCTTACTCTCAGTTTTGCCCTTCAAAATATCTGAGTATGAGATTCCTCTCCTAAGCTACCCCCTTAGGTTTTAGATGAAGAAGCTGAAACTCACAGTTTCAAAAGATCTTATCTAGATACTTAAGCATTTTAAAGAGCTAAGATTAAGGTTCAGATGACCCTGCTTCTAGAACACCATACTTTCTATGACCCATTTCTGACTCCCAGTCCCTTCCCTTTGTGGTCCTGTCATGAGCTCATCTTCGGCTTAGTTCCCAGCAGTCATCCAAAACTAAGCAACCCCAAAGTCAACCCTGTTGAACCTTCTCTGATAAGGCACTTACTTCAGGCCTACTAGTGCTTGCTTCTGCATTTCTTCTCCAGCCAACATAGGTAAAAACTTTGAGGATGGCCTGCATAAGAGAAGGAAAGGACTTTTTTTTCTCACTGCAGATGAGGGAACTATCACAGGGGAGGGTGGAATAAGTCAAGCTCCTCCAGAATCTGAAGAGCCAGACACAAAGTTTCAAAGAACCATAGGAAGACCAGAGTCTCAGTTGATTTGAAATTTAGTTGAAGACCCACCAAAGTCTTGACCCCTTTTCAAGAAAGTTTAATAATAAATTTTTTTCTTTTTTTTAAGTCTTATTTTAAGATGGGCTCAAATTTATGCCATTCCATTTTAAGAATACACAAGAGAGTTTTATTATGAACTTTCAGAGCATTTTGCTTGCTGTGTGCAGAATAAAATTAAGGTTAAATGTACATTTGAAATGATGTCTAACCCTCTTATTTGTCAGAAGGAGGATCTCATTTAGAGAAGATAAGTGAATTGCCCATAATATACAGAAAACCAGGACTGGAATCCAAGTGTCCTGCTCATATCTGTGTGTGTGTGTGTATTTTCATCATACCACAGATGTTTAATGTTCTGAGACTCATTAAAGCAGCACCAAATAGGCAATTTTTCTTTCTAGATTGTTTGGGTGACTCTGTCAAAATACCTTAGGATTATGCCTTCAAAGGTAACCCTCCTTTTATTTTTTTTTAATTTGCATTAATTTTCTGTTTTTATTTTTGAAAAAGATACCTTTGATCAAAATGCTTAACTCCACTCACACAGTTACATACATTCTCATGCTGATAAACAAAAAGGAAAACATGTGGAAGAAAATGACTCCCTTTCTTGAAGGTGCACTGTCCTCTTCTCAGATTGATGCTATCTGACATGAACATTGCAATTCACTGCATCATGCATAAAATGTAAAAGGACAGCATTTCTGAAAATCAAACCATAGCTTTTAGAAATATAACTAAAATGAAAAGCAGCATGCAGCTGTGTCTTCTGGTCAGGCACATGGAAAATGTTTCCTATTTGGCAGCATTTATCCAGAGGCCAAAAGAGTTCACAACCACACATTTTGCTCTTCATATAACTTTGGTTCTTTCTCTTGTTGTTCCTCACTTTATTATCTCCTTCCCACACTCTGTTCATCTTTCCAAACTACCTATTCTGCCATTCCACCCCACTAGCTTTCAGATGAAAACAGATAACACATCACTTGGACCCTCCTTGCCATCTGTTCTATCTCCCATTCCCCTCAAGTTTTACTAAATCAGGAGAATGCTACAGATAGTGTATATGGATTTTTCCAAGGACTATGACATGTTCTCACATTATCTTTGTGCATAAGATGGACCAAAATGTAGGATTTGGTTTTAGGATACTGAAGTTGATTCAGAGCTGGTGAAAAAAAAATACTATAAGTGTACCAATTAAGTGAGCAAATACCAACTTACAGAAAGCTCTATAGTGAAACACCACAGGAATCTGTCCTTCATCCTGCTCTGATTTCTATATTTAGGGATGGTTTCCCCAGTCTATGAATACTGTGATGCCAAACATTTCATATTTTCCATCTTTGTGTTTGCAATAATTAGATAGTCAATAAATGTTTAAGAATCAATGACCATGATGAGCACATAAATAATGTTCAGATCAAATTCATGGAAGAAAGAAAACAGAAAGTGATCTCAACACATTATTGATGGTCTGGGTTAACAAGCCAGATCTAATGAGTACTTGGTTCCAGACACACCATAAATTCATCAAATATAGCAAAAAGTCTAATTTTAGAGCAGACTGGGATTCAGTTCAGTTCAGTCGCTCAGTCACTTCTGACCCTTTGCGACCCCATGGACAGCAGCATGCCAGGCCTCCTTGTCCATCACCAACTCCCAGAGTTTACTCAAACTTATGTCCATTGAGCCGGTGATGCCATCCAACCATCTCATCCTCTGTTGTCCCCTTCTCCTCCCACCTTCAATCTTTCCCAGCATCAAGGTATTTTCAAATGAATCTGTTCTTCGCATCAGATGGCCAAAGTATTAGTTTCAGCTACAGCATCAGTCCTTCCAATGAACACCCAGGACTGATCTCCTTTAGGATGGACTGGTTGGATCTCCTTGCAGTCCAAGGGACTCTCAAGAGTCTTCTCCAACAGAGTTCAAAAGCATCAGTTCTTCGGCACTCAGCTTTCTTTATAGTCCAACTCACATCCATACATGACTACTGGAAAAATCATAGCCTTGACTAGACGGACCTTTGTTGGCTAAGTAATGCCTCTGCTTTTTAATAAGCTGTCTATGTTGGTCATAACTTTTCTTCCAAGGAGCAAGCATCTTTTAATTTCATGGCTGCAGTCAGCATCTGCTGTGACTTTGGAGCCCAAAGAAATAAAGTCTGTCACTGTTTCCACTGTTTCCCCATCTATTTGTCATGAAGTGATGGGACCAGATACCATGATCTTAGTTTTCTGAATGTTGAGTTTTAAGCCAACTTTTTCACTCTCCTCTTTCACTTTCTTCAAGAGACTCTTTAGTTCTTCTTTGCTTTCTGCCATAAGCATGGTGTTATCTGCACATCTGAGGTTATTTCTCCTGGCAATCTTGATTCCAGCTTGTGCTTCATCCAGCCCACCATTTCTCAGGATGCACTCTGCATATAAGTTCAATAAGCAGAATGACAGCCTTAACATACTCCTTTCCCGATTTGAAACCAGTCTTTTGTTCTGCGTACAGTTCTAATCGTTGCTTCTTGCCTTGCATTCAGATTTCTCAGGAGGCAGATAAGGTGGTCTGGTATTCCCATCTCTTTAAGAATTTTCCAGTTTGTTGTGATCCACACAGTCAAAGGCTTTGGTATAGTCAATAAAGCAAAAGTAGATGTTTTTCTGGAACTCTCTCACTTTTTTGATGATCCAATGAATGTTGGCAATTTGATCTCTGGTTCCTCTCCCTTTTCTAAATCCAGCTTGAACATCTGGAAGTTCATGATTCATGTACTGTTGAAGACTGGGTTTAACATATAATTTTTTTAAAAAAGACTCTGGAGACATCAAAAAGATGGCAGGTTAAGAGATACCAGTTTTCATTTTCAGCAACAACAACAAAAGCAAATGGCTATCCATAAAGGAAATGGCCCTGGGGGAAGCTCAAATTTCCAGTGAAGAACATACAGAAACACAGTGGAGCAAAAAATGGAGAATAATTACATGGAAAGGATTGCTGGAGAGACCAGTTTAGCTAAGACATTTGGGAACATCTGGGAACAAAGAAGGCCATGGCTATCAGTATCAGCCACATAATGGGTGCTATTACACTCCCCAGTTGCCTGCTCTGTGAAGGACTCCAGCATAATTTGCTACTGAAGACCTCAATAACAGCTGCAGATTCCTTATGGCTTTCAAAGTAGAGGACCCCATAATGTTCATTGGCATGAATCCCAGCAGACTGATCTGCAGAGGACACTGGCAAATTTAACCACTGAGTTATCCAACAGCCATTTCCACCATGGACTATCCCTGGTGCACTGCCTAACCGCACAGAAGGAAATATTGATGTACCATACTGGGACAAGGGTTGCTACCCTCAACCCTTCACAGGTTCCAGACCCCACAGCTATAGCAGCTTCATGTGAATCTGCCCTCCAGACTTGGCCCCAGAGCTCATTCCATGTACCCACATTTCACACACTCGAGCCATCACTGCTATGAACTAGCCAGCACTCTAAATTCCATAGTTACTATCTCACCACATACACCTGCACTAGAGACCCCAGCTCCATCACTGTCCATGGGTGCTCATGTATCAGACACCAGTACCACCACCACTCTATGGGCACCTGCTAGCCAGTCTTAACACCCAGAGACTCTAAATGCCTACATTAACTAAAAAGGAAGATCTCAAATAAGCAATCTAACTTTATACAAGCAGCTAGAAAGAGAGGAATAAACTAGGCCCAAATTAGCAGTCAATCCTAAAGGAAATCAACCCTGAATATTCATTGGAAAGATTGATGTTAAAGCTGATGCTCTAATACTTTGGCTACCTGGTGTGAAGAGCCATCTCATTGGAAAAGACCTTGATGCTGGGAAAGATTGAAGGCAAAAGAAAAGAGGGTGGCAGAGGATGAGATGTTACATAGCATCACCGACTCTATGGACATGAACTTGAGCAAACTCTGGGAGATCATGGAGGACAGGGAAGCCTGGTGCGCTGCAGTCCATGGGGTTGCAAAGAGTTGGACATGACTTAGCAATTGAACAACAACAAAGTTAACATAAGAAAAGGGAAAAATGATAACAGACAGAAATAGACAAACAATGAAAAAAGATCAACAAATTGAGTTGGTATTTTGAAAAGATAAAGAAAATTGACAAACTTCTGTGTAGGCTGAGAAAGAGAGCTGGTATAAATAAATGGTATCAGAAATACAAGAGGAGACATTAAAACCTGTATCATAGTATATAAAGGATCGTGAGAGACTACTATGAACAATTATCTGCACACAAATTGGATCACCTAGAAGTAAATGTTACTTTATACCTCTTAGAAGGTCTTTACTCAAAAAGACAAAAGATAACAAGTGTGGGTAAGGATATGGAGAAATTATACCTTGTTATAGGAATATAAAATGGTGATGCCACTATGGAAAATAGCATGGCAGTTCCTCAAAAAATAAAAAGTAAAACTACTATATGACCCAGCAATACCACTTTGAGGCATAGATCCAAAAGAATTGAAATTAGGATCTCAAAGAGATATTCAGACTTGCATATCATTGCAGCATTATTTACAATAGCCAAGATATGGAAACAATCTATGTGTTCACCTATGGATGAATGGATAAAAATGTGGTAAACACAATGGAATATTATTCAGTCTTTAAAAAAAAGAAGAAAATCCTGCCATATGTGACAACATGGGTGAATCTTGAGGATATTATGCTACCTGAAATAATCCAGTTGCAGATGAACAGGTATTGTGTGACTCCATGTACATTAAATATCTAAAATGATCAAGCTCATAGAAAGAGAAAATAGAAAGGTGGTTGCCAGGTACAAGAAGAAGGGAGAAATTGCTCTTCAGTGAGTATAAAATTTCAGTTACACAAAATGAGTGAGTTCTAAAGATCTACTGTGCCTATAGTACTGTATACCATATAATATTTTGCCTACAGTTAACAAGACTGTATTGCAGACTTCAATTTTTTTAAAAGAGGATTAAAGCTCATTTTTAAAGGTAAAAAAAGATAGATCTCATGTTGTGTTCTTATTGCAGTGGAAAATAAATTTTAAATGTTTTTAAGATTCTAAGATTATTAATGGACAGGCAGTTCAAAATATTACAAAAGCATAATAAAGCTGCCAATAAAGTGAATGTAAGTTTGACAGTGTAATGAAAGTGTTAGTCACTCAGTCGTGTCTGATTCTTTGGAACCCCATGAACTGTAGGCCACTAGGGTCCCCTTTACATGGAATTCTCCAGGCAAGAATTGGCCACTGGAGTGGGTAGCCATTCCCTTCTCCAGGGGATCTTCCCAACCGAAGGATCAAACCTGGGTCTCCTGCATTGCAGGAAGATTCTTTACCATCTGAGCCACCAGGGAGAAGAATGGTGCCCTGAGATAAGTACAACTGACCCTTGAATGATGCAAGGGTTAGGGGCATGAATCCTCCATGCAGTTGAAAATTCACATATAATTTATAGTTGGCCTTCTGTTTCTAAGATTCTTCTGTGTCTTTGGTTCTTCATCCACAGATTCAACTTACCATGGCTTATGTAATACTGAAGAATTTAATATTGAAAAAATCTGCACACAAATGGATCCATGCGGTTCAAACCCATGTTTTTCAAGGGTAAACTGTAGTTGAACTCCTAGTTTCCAGAACATCATATTGGCAAAAATCAGTTTTACTAATGATCCAATTATCTAATTATAGCTTGCCTATAATGGAACTTACTTTTGAGTATTTTGGCATCCATTCAAGGATCCTAAAAATAAAATTATATTAAAATTGCAACCAGGAACTTTAGGCAAACTTTCCAAAAAGTTCCTTAGTAGAAACGGTTGGAAAAGCACCTGTTAGGAAAACAAACCATCCTATCATCCTATCATTCATAGTACTCACCATGTTTGATAATTACCATTTTAAAATATGAAATTTTGTGAAAAACACTCTTTTACATATCAGATTTTAAATATCTAAAATACCAAAAAGATCATAGAAGAAAATACAGTGTGCTATGAGTGCAATTGCAACCCACTCCAGTAAGTACTCTTGCCTGGAAAATCCCATGGATGGAGGAGCCTGGAAGGCTGCAGTCCATGGGGTCGCAAAGAGTCAGACATGACTGAGTGACTTCACTTTCACTTTTCACTTTCATGCATTGGAGAAGTAAATGGCAACCCACTCCAGTGTTCTTGCCTTGAGAATCCCAGAGATGGGGGAGCCTGGTGGGTTGCCGTCTATGGAGGTTGCACAGTCAGAGACAACTGAAGCAAGTTAGCAGCAGCAGCAGCATGAGTGCAAAAGCACTAGAAAAGCATTGTAGTTTAGATAAAGTAGCACATAATCTTTGTCTACATTGGCAAGATTACAACCAGACCATTGCACCCCGTTTTGAATGCCCATTAAGAAAATGCAGCATGCTGACAAAGGAGTAACTGGAAGACTTGAAACAATATCATTTTAGAAATACATGAGGCAACTTCAGATGATTTCAGTGGAGGAAAAAGAAATTCATATTGGACATGATATCTGATCTTAAATACTTGAAAATATTCATTACACTTATTCTGTTAGTTTCACTGATCCAATCTAGAATTAATAAAGTTGATCATACAAAGATACCAATCAGGGCTGAAAGTATGAGAGAAGGTTTGGTCAATCACAACTTTAAAAAAAGTTAAATGGCTACCTTGGAATTATTAAGATTGTTGTCAAAAAGCAGGTTATTACTTACAACCTTAATGTTAAGATTTATATCAGTAAGGTTATTTATAAAGAAACCATTATTTAGAACAATTTTACTGAGGGTTGAGACTGACTTTCTTTCTTATGTTTGGCATTGAGGTTTTCCTTTCTGAAAATTCTTTCCACCCATCTTGGTCACTATGACTGTTTCCTGATCACTTTTTACAATGAACTGTGAACTGTAAGTCGTTTTTATTTAGAAACTGGACTTTGAAGTTTTCAGCTATCCAGAACATTACCAAGAAGCAGATAAGAAACTGAAATATTTATTATTAAGCTCATGATATAATGTCCCATCTCTATCTGTATCAGATTATCATAGGCTTTATTACTTTGTGTCTTAATGTAAAATGCAACAATAATAATAAATTAGAAATTTGGTGAAAGGATGACCAATTGGGCCAACGACCCACAACCTCCATAACATCTGAGAGCATCACTCTTTTTCAACACAAAATGATCATTATTTTTAATAATCAGAAGTCATTTAAATAATCCTATTGACCTATATAATGGATATTTTGTTTAAGGAGTTAAGGGAACACCTTATTTATTTTAGAAATTTTTTCTTTAACATAATTTTGGGGCTTCCCTGGTGGCTCAGATGGTATAGATTCTGCTTGCAATGCAGGAGACCCAGGTTCCATCCCTGGTTTAGGAAGATCATTCCCTGGGTCTGGAACGTCCTCTGGAGAGAGGATGGCTACCCACTCCAGTATTCTTGCCTGGAGTTTCTGTGTACAGAGGAGCCTGGCAGGCTACAGTCCATGGGGAAAAATCGGACATGACTGAGTGACTAATGCACACACACACACCCACACACACACAGATTAAATTAAAAAAAAAAAAAAGGCCAAGAGAGATGTTCATTATTATATGGAATGGCGCTTATGTAAAGTGCACCCCACCCCCCATGCCTAAAACTGTCAGATAAGCTTACCACACTGATCCTAGGTTTTACTCTTCAAAACGAGTGTAGGAAATTGGTCTTACTCCACATCCAATCCTAAGGATTTACAATTGTTATTAATTAACTTGACAGGCTGGGAGTTGGGAAGATAGATATAGCCACATCCTCCAATGTTAGCCTCAAGATATCCCTAGAAATAGACATGAGTAATCCATACCAAATGTTATCCAGCTGAACTATTCAAGTGGTATTTTTCCCCTGAACTATTTTATTAAATATTCAAGATTTCATATATGAAACGAATCACCAGTCCAGGTTCGATGCATGATACTGGATGCTTGGGGCTGGTGCACTGGGACAACCCAGAGGGGATGGTATGGGGAGGAAGGAGGGAGGGGGGTTCAGGATGGGGAACACATGTATACCTGTGGCAGATTCATGTTGATGTATGGCAAAACCAATACAATATTGTAAAGTAATTAACCTCCAATTAAAATAAATAAATTTATATTAAAAAATTCAAGATTTCTGTTATTATTGTTCCCTTTCCAATACTTAACCATTTAATTACTAGCAGATCATACCATAATTTTGCACTATTTGATTTAACTAATAATTACCACCCAGAAAATTTGCTCATGAAGGCAAATATCTATAAACAAGTGATCTTTTTCCATCAATCTCTATAATAATGTAAGGAATGTGTTCTCAATTCTTTTTTTTTTTCTCCTGTTCCTGCCTCTAGGTGATTATAGCACAAGAAGGGTATAGTTACTCCACTAACTCAGAACATCTGCCACCTGCCTGAAGCCATGGCTTAATTCAGTCATGGGATGCAGGAAGCCCTGCTCTTTCCACCTTGCTTTACTTTCAGATGCTTGCCTCATGCAGGCAACTTCTTATCCCCTACTGCCACAGCCTAGATTTTATGGCTCATCCAAGATTAGGCTGTGGGAGATACGAGTAGCAGCTGGTCACATCCTGCTGTTTCTGTGGCAAGGTACAGACAACTGGAGATCTCATTTTGTATCTGCCCCTGGAAGCTGTTTGTCTGCTGGCAAGTTTCTGTTCATGTGAGGTTTCTGGAAGCATATATTGAATTTGTTTCCTACTTTTCTGTTATGGTGAATTTCTCATTGGTGAATCCCATGTAATAGGGTACACCTGCACTATTGTATCAAGAAGAAATGAAGCTGCATATTAAAATTAACAGTTGGCATTTGGTGTTAGGACATATTACTATATTTGCAAATTCACTCAGTAAATTCACAGACATTTTATATCCCTGTGCATGTGTGTGTTTGTACATTATATTTCCAGCTAAGAAATTATCACATCTCTTGATTGCTGCACACCACAACTCAGTGTTCAGGCAGCACTGAATCAGCATTTGCAAAGACACTTTTAAGAAGTTTTGTCTTTTAGCTAAGATGAACAATTGAAGTCCTGATCAGTTTATACTCACTAACTATCCAGTACCACTTTTTCAAGGATATGGACATTAATTAGCTCCACTTTGCTAAACCAATTCTAAATTAGGTAATTATGTTGTATATCCACCAGTTTCTGCTGGGAAACATGTTCTTCACTTTCTGTCTCTAACTGATAGCCAGCTGTTAAATAGCATCCAAGTTTTCCCCAGAGATAGTTACAGACCAGAAATGATACTTTTATAGGATATTTTCAGAATGTTCAAAATGAAAGTAGCTATGTAAATGATATTGTTATTGCTTATTATTATTACCAGTGACAACTCTCTGCATAGCATTATTGCATTAATAATTTGGAGACAAATGGCACTGTTGTAAAATGTATCTCAGATTTTTGTTAGGAAAATTTATTATAGGCTGAATGCTTCTGTCCCCACAAAATTCGTATATTGAAATAATGACCCCCAATGTGATTATATTAGGAGATAGAAGCTTTTGATGATAATTTGATCAAAAGGATGGATTCCTCATCAATGGGATTAGTGCCCTTATAAAAGAAGACCTAGAGAGTTCTTGCCCTATTTCTGCGATGTGAGTTGGCAATCTGCAACCCAGAAGAGGACTGACTATCACAAGAACCAGACCATGCTGGCATGCTAACTTTGAATTTACAGCCTCTAGAACTGTGAAAAATTAATTTCTGTTGTTTATAAACCACACACTTTATGATATTTTGGTATTGTAACCCAAACTAAAACAAATTTTCTTAAAAGTCAATTCATATTAGTTGGGTACTTCCCAAATTCTTAATAAATTCATATATGTTAGGAGAAAATTATTTTTTTGTTTTGTTTATTTATTTTTTAATTAATTTATTTTTATTTTTAATATAAATGTATTTATTTAAATTGGAGGTTAATTACTTTACAATATTGTATTGGTTTTGATATAAAAATTATTTTAAACTCACTCTGATTTAATATTTCATCAAATGTAAGGTGATAAATGGGAAAAGGAGAAAGTACTGAACCCTATTTTAAAGAACATTGTAAATAATATTCAAAATCTTGAGTAGTCTATTGGATGAAATAATCAACTGTGATGAAAGGGAAAGTAATGGGAATTCATCTTGTGAGCTATCCATATCTCCCACTTAAGAAAATAAAACTTTTCAACAATTATCTTCTATTAAATATTCTGAGGAGTTTCCATCTCACCAAAAGAACAACTTAAAAAAAAGTCATTTAACTAGAGACTAAATTTTACAAATTTATACAAGAACACTCATCTATTATATATTATATGTTATATATTATACTTCAAATTTTAAGGGTCACTTACACATTCCCTGCTGCTAAATCACTTCAGTCATGTCCGATTCTGTGCAACCCCATAGATGGTAGCCCACCAGGCTCCCCCATCCCTGGGATTCTCCAGGCAAGAACACTAGAGTGGGTTGTCATTTCCTTCTCCAATGCATGATAGTGGAAAGTGAAAATTGAAAGTGAAGTCGCTCAGTTGTGTCCAACCTTCAGCGACCCCGTGGACTGCAGCCTTCCAGGCTCCTCCATCCATGGGATTTTTCAGGCAAGAGTACTGAAGCGGGTGCCATTGCTTTCTCTGACACATTCCCTACAGTCGGTGAATTTAACTCAGATGACCATTATATCTACTACTATGGACAAGAATCTCTTAGAAGAAATGGAGTAGCCATCAGTCATCAAAAAAAGCCCTAAATGCAGTACTTTGATGCAACGTCAAAAATGACAGAATGATTTCTGTTCATCTCCAAGGCAAACCATTCAATATCACAGTAATCCAAGTCTATGCCCCGACCAACAATGCTGAAGAAGCTGAAGTTGAATGATTCTATGAAGACCTATAAGACCTTCTAGAACTAACAACCCCCAAACTGTCCTTTTCATTATGGGAGACTGGAATGCAAAAGTAGGAAGTCAAGAAACACCTGGAGTAACAGGCAAATTTGGCCTTGGAGTACAGAATGAAGCAGGGAAAAGGCTAATAGAATTTTGCAAAGAGAATGCTCTGGTCATAGCAAACACCCTCTTCCAACAACACAAGAGAAGACTCTACACATGAACATCACCAGATGGTCAATACTGAAATCAGATTGATTATATTCTTTGCAGCAAAAGTTGGAGAAGCTCTATACAGCCCTCCAAAACAAGACCAGGAGCTGACTGTGGCTCACATCATTAACTCCTTATTGCAAAATTCAGACCTGAACTGAAGAAAGTAGGGAAACCACTAGACTATTCAGGTATGATCTAAATCAAACCCCTTATGATTATCCAGTGGAAGTGAGAAATAGATTCAAGGAATTAGATCTGATAGACAGAGTGCCAGAAGAACTATGAATGGAGGTTTGTGACATTGTACAAGAGACAGAGATCAAGACCATCCCCAAGAAAAAGAAATGCAAAAAAAACAAAACGGCTATCCAAGGAGGCCTTACAAATAGCTGTGAAAGAAGAGAACCAAAAAACAAAGGAGAAAATGAAAGATATGGCCATTTGAATGAAGAATTCCAAAGAACAGCAAGGAGAGATAAGAAAGCCTTCCTCAGTGATCAGTGCAAAGAAATAGAGGAAAACAATAGAATGGGAAAGCCTAGCAATCACCTCAAGAAAATTAGAGTTACCAAGGGAACATTTCATGCAAAGATGGGCTCAAAAAAGGACAGAAATGGTACAGATCTAAAAGAAGCAGAAGATATTAAGAGGTGGCAAGAATACACAGAAGAACTATACGAAAAAGATCTTCACAACCCAGATAATCATGATGGTGTGATCAGCCACCTAGAGTCAGACATCCTGGAATGGGAATTCAAGTGGGCCTTAGGAAGCATCACTATGAACAAAGCTAGTAGGGGTAATGGAATTCCACTTGACTTATTTCAAATCCTAAAAGATGATGCTGTGAAAGTTCTGCACTCAATATGTCAGCAAATTTGGAAAACTCAGCAGTGTCCACAGGACTGGAAAATATCAGTTTTCACTCCAATCCCTAAGAAAGGCAATGCTAAAGAATGCTCAAACTACCACACAATTGCACTCATCTCACATGCTAGTAAAGTAATGCTCAAAATTCTCCAAGCCAGGCTTCAACAGTAAGTGAACTGTGAACTTCCAGATGTTCAAGCTAGATTTTGAAAAGGCAGAGGAACCAGAGATCAAATTGCCAACATCTGTTAGATCATCAAAAAAGCAAGAGAGTTCCAGAAAAACATCTATTTCTACTTTATTGACTATGCCAAAGCTTTTGACTGTGTGGATCACAATAAACTGTGGAAAATTCTGAAAGAGTTGGGAATACCAGACCACCCAACCTGCCTCTTGAGAAACCTGTATGCAGGTCAGGAAGCAACAGTTAGAACTGGACATGGAACAACAGACTGGTTCCAAATCAGGAAAGCAGTATATCAAGGCTGTATATTGTCACCCTGCTTATTTAACTTATATGCAGAGTACATTATGAGAAATGCTGGGCTGGATGAAGTACAAGCTGCAATTAAGATTGCCAGGAGAAATAACCTCAGATGTACAGATGACACAACCCTTATGACAGAAAGTGAAGAAAAACTAAAGAGCCTCTCTAGAGGGGTGAAAGAGGAGAGTGAAAATGTTGACTTTGTTTTTGGGGGCTCTAAAATCACCACAGATGCTGACTGCAGCCATGAAATTAAAAGACACTTGCTGCTTGGAAGATAATTTATGACCAACCTATACAGCAACCCACTCCAGTGTTCTTGCCTGGAGAATCCCAGGGACGGTGGAGCCTGATGGGCTGCCGTCTATGGGGTCACACAGAGTCGGACACGGCTGAAGCAGCTTAGCAGCAGCAGCAGCAGCAGCATACAGCATATTAAAAAGCAGAGATATTACTTTGCCGACAAAGATCCATCTAGTCAAGGCTATGGGTTTTCCAGTAGTCATGTATGGATGTAAGAGTTGGACTATAAAGAAAGTTGATCACCAAAAAATTGATGGTTTTAAACTGTGGTGTTGGAGAAGATTCTTGAGAGTCCCTTGGACTTCCAGGAGATCCAATCAGTCCCTCCTAAAGGAAATCAGCCCTTAATATTCACTGGAACGACTGATGCTTAAGCTGAAATGCCAATACTTTGGCCACCTGATGCGAAGAACGTACTCATTTGAAAAGAGCCTTCCTGATGCTGGAAAAGATTGAAGGTGAAAGGAGAAGGGGATGACAGAAGATGAGATGGTTGGAATGCATCACCAACTCAATGAACATGAATTTGAATAAACTCTGGGCATTGGTGATGGACAGGGGGGGCTGGTGTGTTGCAGTCCATGGGGTCACAAAGAGTTGGACACGACTGAGCATCTGAACTGAACTGATTCCCAAAGTTAAGGAACTATAAAAACTATAAATAGTATTGTGTTTATACATAAATAATCTGAGTCTATAAATATGAGATGTTTGATTCATTTTGTATATAGAGATTGTACTAGACATGTCAGCTACTGATAGTTGTTGATGTTGAGACAACTCCTAGTAAGCAAATTACGTGTAAATGGAATCCATGTTAACACTATTTAAGTTGCATTATCACAGTAAGTACACAAGATCTTCAAGGAGGGTAGGGAATTGAAAGGTGGTCATGTCCACTAATCCATTCTCTGAATCTAATAGTGAGGCATCCCTGTGGGATGAGTTTTAGATAGATAGTTTCCCTCTGCGAAAAATTCTTTTGAGTAACATTATAATCACCAAAAAACGAAAACAAAAACAAAAACCTTGGCTTCTCTTAATAACTCTTTGTAGATTTAATACCACCTCCCCCCAAAAGTGTGCCTTGTATGAGATTAGCACATTCACATTCCTTTAGGCATGAGACTATGTCTTATTCATCTTTATGGCCACTGCTCCTTTTAAAATAGCAGACTGCAGGAGCTCAATTAGAATCTTGTTAAATAAAAAATTATTTTTCTTTTTAAGGTTATTTCTTGAAACATAGAAAACTATATTATCAACTTTATAATAGTATTTACTATTTATAAATATACTATATACTATATAAATGTACTAACTATACTATAAATAGTATTTACTATGAATGAATCTGTGGTCATCTGAGTTATTTATTTACCCCACAACTATTAAGCACCTCCTATATGCAAATAGGAATAGGAATACATCAAGGCTGTATATTGTCACTCTGTTTATTTAACTTCTATGCAGAGTACATCATGAGAAACGCTGGACTGGAAGAAACACAAGCTGGAATCAAGATTGCTGGGAGAAATATCAATAACCTCAGATATGCAGATGACACCACCCTTACGGCAGAAAGTGAAGAGGAGCTAAAAAGCCTCTTGATGAAAGTGAAAGAGGAGAGTGAAAAAGTTGGCTTGAAGCTCAACATTCAGAAAACGAAGATCATGGCATCTGGTCCCATCACTTCATGGCAAATAGATGGTGAAACAGTGGAAACAGTGTCAGACTTTATTTTGGGGGGCTCCAAAATCACCACAGATGATTGCAGCCATGAAATTAAAAGACACTTACTCCTTGAAGCAGAGGTCTGGCAAAGGTCCATCTAGTCAAGGCTATGGTTTTTCCAGTGGTCATGTATGGATGTGAGAGTTGGACTGTGAAGAAAGCTGAGCACCGAAGAACTGATGCTTTTGAACTGTGGTGTTGGAGAAGACTCTTGAGAGTCCCTTGGACTGCAAGGAGATCCAACCAGTCCATTCTGAAGGAGATCAGCCCTGGGATTTCCTTGGAAGGAATGATGCTAAAGCTGAAACTCCAGTACTTTGGCCACCTCATGCGAAGAGTTGACTCATTGGACAAGACTTTGATGCTGGGAGGGATTGGGGGCAGGAGGAGAAGGGGACGACCGAGGATGAGATGGCTGGATGGCATCACTGACTCGATGGATGTGAGTCTGAGTGAACTCAGAGAGTTGGTGATGGACAGGGAGGCCTGGTGTGCAGAGATTCATGGGGTCTCAAAGAGTCGGACATGACTGAGCGACTGAACTGAACTGAACTGATATGCAAGTAACAGTGCAGGATACAAAGATGAAAAAGTCAGATCCCTAAAAGAATTTCCATTCTATTGGAGGAAGATAAGACAGTAGAAAGTCACAAGTGCCTTAACAGAAGTACAGAAAAATGTTATGTGACCTTAAAGGAAAGAAAAATGACACTGTATGGGAGATGAATTAAGGAGGGAATGATCCAGCTTGTAGAAACTTGCTTTGTTCAGAAGGGGTCTCTATAAATTCTAGTGTGCTATGTTACTTCAGTCTTGTCCACTGTTTGCGACACTATGGACTGTAGCCCACCAGGCTCCTCTGTCCATGGGATTCTCCAGGCAAGAATACTGGAGTGGGTTGCCATGCCCTTTTCCAGCGGATATTCCTGGAGATCAAATCTGCATCTCCTGCGTGTCCTGCATCGCACGTGGATTCTTTACCGCTGAGCCACTAGGGAAGCCCATAAAATCTAGTACTAATAACATTTATTTGTTAGTCAGCATTTATCCCTTTTGTGAAATTATTTCTTGTTCACAAAGTTATAATTTTTTTAGGTAACACTTGTATTGCTCATAGAGATTGCTTCATTCACTGTTACCATGTAATGTGATACCAAGTCCTGATGTGTTAAGTGCTCTTAGAAAAGACTTGCCTCCCTCAAAGCTTTTCATAAGACATTCTGCACCACTCATGCCACATATAAATTCATTTTGTAGTTCCAAATTTAATCTAGGAAAGGCCTTATATTTGTGCTGTGCACAGTTACTAGTCAAACCAGTAAATGAATTTCTAATCAAACTTGCTTCTTCAGATCAGAGCTATCTTTTATATCACCTTCATTTATTTCTTAAATAAGTTGTAGAGGGACAGGTCAAGCATGAACATGTCACGGTCAACCTGCTCTTTCTCAGCTAATGGGAAATGTCTCCTGTGTTTCCATTTATTATAAGTTATTATGATAAAGAAAGGGCAAATACCAATAATCATTAGTAAAGCCAATAAAAGAAATCAAGCCTCACTAGAACTGAATGATAAAACAATGTAGTCCATTTCTTTCTTGAAATTCATTAACCTCTCTTTCATATGAAACCTCTCACAAAATTTATTTTGATCTGAATACACATTTATTTTATTATCAGTTACTGCACCACATGGTTTTTCAGTGTAATCTGCACACATGGAAAAGTTAGGTGGCTCAGAAATTAAGTAGTTATCCTGTCTTGTGCTAATATAATATCTCTCTGGAAAATAAAGAGGTCATAGATGATAGTAACCTGAGATTCAAGAAGAAATATAAGAGTCAAAAAGATAGTTGTTTAAAATAATGTGTAAAAACTCAGGGTTTCATTCATGGAAGAAAAAGTATTTCATCTCAAAAATGATTGAAAGTAGATTATTAGGCCTCCCATGATAAATATATGTAACTTCCCTCCTGTCCTCACTTTATGCATATTAAATCAATTAGTCCCCTACTTACTATAAGGAAAAAAAAAACTTGTTCATTGATTGATGAGAAAATATTTTCCTCATAGGTGTCTATTAGTTTATTTTCATAATACCATAAATGAAAATATGTTTTTCACTTCAAATTCTAGAGTAGAATTGTCAATACTGTAGTGTTAATGCATGCAGCATAACTGTTCTGAAACTATTCTTATGTGTTGTTATACTATGTTGAGCATCTTATGGTAATATACATCTGTGGAATACCACAGCAGTCATTTAATATCTGCAAGTAATCTACACTATCATTTTGAGAAGATCACATTTAGAAGTAGTATTATAGGGACCCTAAAGGGAACATTTTATCCAAAAATAAGAGAAAATAATAACAGCAACCACAACAACAATATATATAGTTAACTCTTTCACACATTGTTAATTTTGCATGATGCTAAAACAATGGATTAAAAATAAAGGCTTCAGCTGATCTGTTGTTTGTTCACTCTACATGATTAGTAATAATCTAGTTAATGGTTCCCAAATATTTATTTAGCTTGCCTTCTTGATGAAGTGGCTGCAATGCATTGGTATGGTCGTGTTAGGTAGTTAGAATAGAAAAAAAGTCTGGAACGGTGGTGGCTAAAAGACAAGAAAGGGAAAAAGCCCATGAAAATAGAACAAAGGAAGGTCCAAGGACAGGAGTGAGGACCTCAGGTAAAACAAACAGCACTCCTGGCTAGCCCAATTTACATAGAGCAAGCCCAAGGGGAAGAGAAAAAAACATATAAAAAGAGGAGCTAAAATTGGGCCGGAGGCCTCTCTTCTCTTCACATCTTTTGGGTTGGCATTCTCTCATGCCTCGAGGATGTATTTTTCTGTAATTTCTAAATAAATCTGAGCTGTCACATGGAGCTGTAACACTGGTGTGTCTGCCGCTTCAAATTTTTGTATGACAAGACAGAACTGAGGAAATTACACACACTCCCTCCCTCCGCCCAACATCTATAACAGAGTCTGAATCACAATATGAAACATCAGAGAGTGTAAAGACTGTTCAAGAGTGAAGTAAACATGTATTTGATGATCAAGCATAGACTAAGAAGTCTATTAACAGCCTATGGCATTTATGGAACTGAAACTTTTTAATCTGTGGTTTGCATGGAGATAATTTCATAAAGTTTACTTCCTTTGTAAATTGCAATTCTAACCTATATAAAGTCTTCCTTGATAAGTATAAGAGTGTATATATCTCTTAGACATGAGTGACTGGGTTTGCACTGAGAAAGAAAACCTCATTGGATTCCAGCACAGACTTTTTTTTTAATAAGTATACACAGGAGGAGAAAACATTATACTTTTAGATTATTTTGGAGTAAAGTTGGATCAATATCAGTTTTCAAACATTAAAAAAAAAAAAACCTCACTCTGTAATCTTGTACTTTTAGCACCTCTCCCACCTCCACTTATTCCACATATATGACTCCCAAAGTACCCTGAAACAATTGATCAAAATAGTTCCTAAAATACGCTAAGAGCAAATTTATAAAAGAAAAAATAGCAATAGTTTTACCATTTTTGTTAAGCACTGTTATTTCATTGGGTGACCACCTGGAAATTCCTTAGCCTTCTTTAGACACTCTCTTACCCATCTAAATATACACACACTCCCACACCCAAACATATACACACACACAATTTTTAGCCATGTATTGTATCTGCATCAAGTGTACCATTTCCAGAAGTCTGTTGCTGAACCACAAAAGATGCTAGGATTCTTGGCCTCCAGAGGAGAAGAATTCAATTCAGAGCCAGTGATGAAGCTTGATCGCTCAGAGCTTTTGTGTAATAGTTTTATTAAAGTAGAGGGGTGGTCCTAAGATGGTGGAGGAATAGGATGGGGAGACCACTTTATCCCCAACAAATTCATCAAAAGATTATTTGAATGCTGAGCAACTTCCACAAAAGAACTTCTGAATGCTGGTGGGGAATACCAGGCACCCAGAAAGGCAGCATGTTCTTTTCAAAAGGAGATAGGACAAAATATTAAAAACAAAAAGAGAGACAAAAGAGTTAGGGATGGAGACCATCCCAGGAAGGGAGTCATGAAGGAGGAGAAGTTTCCAAACACCAGGAAACCCTCTCACTCTTGGGTCTGTGGGGAGTTTTGGAATCTCAGAATGCAACATAACTGAGAGGAAAAAAAAAAAAAAAACAGAATATGTGCCTAACCGCAACTCCCAGGGCAGAAGTAGCCCAGACACTCGCATCTGCCACCAGCAAGCGGGGACTGAACAGGGAGGCGTGGATTGCATGCTTAGGGTAAGGATCTGGCCTGAATGTCCTGAGAACAATCTGAAGGAGCTAACATGAGACAGCAACCGAAACTGTGGGATAGCCAGAGGGAGAGAGGAAAAAACAAAAAGAGAGGGAGAGACAGATCTTTCCTGTGAAAAGCTCTAAGCTAACGCACAGCCGGGCCTGCTCACAGAACAAAGGATTAACCAAATACCAGAGGAGAGCTCGGAGAAGGCGATGGCACCCCACTCCATATACTCTTGCCTGGAAAATCCCATGGATGGAGGAGCCTGGTAGGCTGCAGTCCATGGGGTCCCGAAGAGTTGGACACGACTGAGCGACTTCACTTTCACTTTCATGCATTGGCGAAGGAAATGGCAACCCACTCTAGAGTTCTTCCCTGGAAAATCCCAAGGATGGGGGAGCCTGGTGGGCTGCCGTCTATGGGGTCGCAGAGTCAGACACGACTGAATCGACTTAGCAGCAGCAGCAGCAGCAGCAGCAGAGTAGAGCTAGCCAACTGCAGACTGGCCCATCTCCCTGCCAGAGGCAGAGAGGCAGGAGGGTGACAGCCAGAGCCAGAAGGCGAGGGGCAACCTCAGCACCACAGATGGCATCCTCCACCAAACTGTGAGCAGGCTCCCAGATGTTAAACAAATCTTCCTGGGATCCTGGACAGTTGACATCTGCAGGAGGATTGCACCCAGAGATCAGATCCCCAGAGGAGACACACGGCCCACCTGAAATGGTGCTCTCGCAGTGCCCCCAGGAAACTGAGAGGCTGGGACCAGCAAGGTGATTAAGATGCACCACCCACCTGGGATAGTGCACTATCCAAGCACCTAGTCACCTGAGATGTTCAGACCTGGGAAGGGCACAAAACGCATGCCCAATCGATTCTGTGCCTTTGTGGAGTACCCAAGAACATAAACCTTAGCAGCTTAGACCTGGGAAGTACACAAAACCCAGGGGCTGCTTTGGACATTCCCCCTGTAGAGCAACCTGGAGCCTGAGCAGTGTAGACCAGGAAAGTACACACACCGTGGGCTGGGGCAAACCGTGTGGTCAATACACTGGGAGTACTCCCCACACATGCCAGTGATATTTGTTTTCAGAATTCCTCCCTCCCCACAGCACAACTGAACAAGTGAGCCTAAATAAGTGACCACCTTTTCCTTCTTGTGTCAGGGTGAAAATTAGACACTGAAGAGACTTGCAAACAGAGGAAACCAAAATAAACAAATAATAGGGAATGGCTTTGGAAATGACAGGTGAAACAGATTAAAATCCTGTAGTTAGCATTGACTAAGCATTGGAAGGGGCCGATAAATCTTGAGAAGTATAAGCTGGAACAAGGAACTATCTGAAAATGAAGTGACTCCACACGGCCCTCAACAGCACTGGAGAATTGAGTTCTTTTTTACTCCTTTAATTTTCATTTTTTACCCTACTATTACCTTGCAAAAAAAGACCCTATTTTTAAAGCAAACTTCATATATATTTTTCCTAATGTTTATGATTAACTTTTATATTTTTAATATTGTGTTTGAGAGTCTAACCTCTACTCTAGATTTTTAAGCTTTGCTTTTTGGTATTTGTTATCAATTTTGTACCTTTAAGAATCAAATTTTCAGTACCCATTCTTATTTAGGGATGTGATTACTGGCTTGATTGCTCTGTCCCCTTTTGACTCTTCTCTTTCTCCCCCAGGTCATCTCTATCTCCTCCCTCCCCCTTCTCTTCTGTACTTAATGCTGTGAATCACTTTGGGTGTTCTGGGCTGTAGAGAACACTTAGGGAACTGATTACTGGATAGTTTGGTGTCTCTCCCCCTCGTCTCATCCTGGTCACCTTTTCTTTCCTCCCTCTTCTCTTCTTTATGTAACTCTGTGAACCTCTCTAGGTGTTCCAGACTGTGGAGAGCACATAGGGAATTGATTACTGGCTAGATTTCTCTCTCCCCTTTGGACTCCCTCTCTTCTCCTCCTGGTCACCTCTATCTCCCTTCTCCCTCTTCTCTTCTCCATTTACTCTGTGAACCTCTCTGGGTGTCCCTCACGGTAGAGAACCTTTTCACCATTAAGTTAGAAGTTTTATCATCAGAGCTGTATGGATGGAGAAGTCTTGAGGCTACTGTAAGAATAAGACTGAAAGCCAGAGGCAGGACACTTAAATCCAAAATTTGAGAACACCATAAAACTTCTGACTCCAGGGAACATTACTGACAAGAGCTCATCCAAAAGCCTCCATAACTAAACTGAAACGAAGCTCCACCCAAGAGCCAGAAAACTTCAGAGCAAGACATATCACATTAATTCTCCAGCAACACAGGAACATAACCCTGAGCATTAAAATATACGTGGCCAAAAGTCACACAAAACCCATAGACACCTCAAAACTCACTACTGGACACTTCATTGCACTCCAGAGAGGAGATCCAGCTCCACTCACCAGAACACCAACACAAGTTTCTCTAACCAGGAAACCTTCACCCTAATACCAAAACCAGACAAATATGCCCCCCCCCAAAAAAAAAAAAAAACTACAGGCCAATATCACTGATGAACATAGATGCAAAAATCCTTAACACAATTCTAGCAAACAGAATCCAAAAACATATTAAAAAGATCATACATCTTGACCAAGTGGGCTTTATCCCAGGGATGCAAGGATTCTTCAATATTTGCAAATCACTCAACGTGATACACCACATTAACAAATTGAAATATAAAAACCATATGATTATCTCAATAGATGCAGAGAAAGACTTTGACAAAATTCAACATCCATTTATGATTAAAACCCTCCAGAAAGCAGGCATAGAAGGAACATACCTCAACATAATAAAAGTCACATATGATAAACCCACAGCAAACATTATCCTCAAAGGTGAAAAACTGAAAGCATTTCCCCTAAAGTCAGGAACAAGACAAGGGTGCCTACTCTCACCACTACTATTCAAAATAGTTTTGGAAGTTTTGGCAGCTACAGCAATCAGAGAAGAAAAAAAAAATTTTAAGGCATCCAGATTGGAAAAGAAGAAGTAAAACTCTCACTGTTTGCAGAATACATGATCCTCTATATAGAAAGCCCTAAAGACACCACCAGAAAATTACTGGAGCCAATCAATGAACATAGTATAGTCACAGGATATAAAATTAACACAGAGAAATTCCTTGCATTCCATATACTAACAATGAGAAAACAGAAAGAGAAATTAAGGAAACAATTCCATTCACCATTGCAGTGAAAAGAATAAAATACATAGGAACAAATCTACCTAAAGAAGCAAAAGACCTATATATAGAAAACTATAAAACACTGATGAAAGAAATCAAAGATGACACAAATAGATGGAGAAATATACCATGTTCATGGATCGGAAGAATAAATGTAGTGAAAATGAGTATACTATTCAAAGTAACCTACAGAGTCAATGCAATCCCTATCAAGATACCAACAGTGTTTTTTAGAGAACTAGAACAAATAATTTCACAATTTGTATGGAATAGAAAAAACTTCGAATAGCCACAGCAATCTTGAGAAAGAAGAATGGAACTGGAGGAATCAACCTGCCTGACTTCAGGCTCTACTACAAAGCCACAGTCATCAAGACAGCATGATACTAGCACAAAGACAGAAGAATAGATCAATGGAACAAAATAGAAAGCCCAGAGATAAACCCATGCACCTATGGACACCTTATCTTTGACAAAGGAGGCAAGAATATACAATGGAGAAAAGACAATCTCTTTAACAAGTGGTGCTGGGAAAACTGGTCAACAACTTGTAGAAGAATGAAACCAGAACACTTTCTAACACAATCAATTCAATTCAGTTCAGTTGCTCAGTCATGCCCGACTCTTTGCAACCCTATAAACAGCAGCAGGCCAGGCCTCCCTGTCCATCACCAACTGTCAGAGTCTACTCAAACCCATATCCATTGAGTCGGTGATGCCATCCAACCATCTCATCCTCTGTCATCCCCTTCTCCTACTGCCCTCAATCTTTCCCAGCATCAGGGTCTTTTCCAATGAGTCAGCTCTTCGCATGAGGTGGCCAAAGTATTAGAGTTTCAGCTTCAACATCAATCCTTCCAATGAACCGTCAGGACTGATCTCCTTTAGGGTGGAATCTCCTTGCAGTCCAAGGGACTCTCAAGAGTCTTCTCCAACACCACATTTCAAAAAGCATCAGTTCTTTGGTGCTCAGCTTTCTTTATGGTCCAACTCTCACATTCATACATGACTACTGGAAAAACCATAGCCTTGATTAGATAGACCTTTTTTGACAAAGTAATGTCTCTGCTTTTTAATATGCTGTCTAGGTTGGTCATAACTTTCTTTCCAAGGAGTAAGTGTCTTTTAATTTAATGGCTGCAATCACCATCTGGAGTAACACCATACACAAAAATAAACTCAAAATGTATTAAAGATCTCAATGTAAGACCAGAAACTATGAAACTCCTAGAGGAAAACATAGGCAAAACACTCTCTGACATAAAGCACAGCAGGATCCTCTATGGCCCACCTCCCAGAATAATGGAAATAAAAGCCAAAATAAACGAATGGGACCTAATTAAACTTAAAAGCTTTTGCACAATGAAAGAAACTATAAGCAAAGTGAAAAGACAGCCTTAAGAATGGGAGAAAATAATAGCAAACAAAGCAACTGACAGAGAATTCATCTCAAAAATATACAAGCTGATCCTGCAGCTAAATTCCAGAAAAATAAGCTACCCAATAAAAAAATGTGCCAAAGAACTAAACAGACATTTCTCCAAAAAGACATGCAGATGGCTAACAAACACATGAAAAGATACTCAACATCACTCATTATCAGAGAAATGCAAATCCAAACCACAATGAGGTATCATTTCACACCAGTAAGACAGGCTGCTATCAAAAATTCTACAAGCAATAAATACTGAAGAGGGTTCAGAGTAAAGGGAACTCTCTTACACTGTTGCTGAGGATGCAAACTAGTATAGCCACTATGGAAAACAGTGTGGAGATTCCTTAAAAAAACTGGAAATAGAACTGCCATACAACCCAGCAATCCTACTGCTTGGCATATACACTGAGGAAATCAGAATTGAAAGAGAAACGTGTACCCCAGTGTTCATCACAGCACTGTTTACAATAGCTTGGACATGGAAGCAATCTAGATGTTCACTGGCAGACAAATGGGTAAGAAAGCTGTGGCATATATATACAATGGAATATTACTCAGCTATTAAAAAGAATGCATTTGAATCAGTTCTAATGAGGTGTGAAGTAAGGTGTGAAGTTCTAATAACGGAGTGAAGTAAGTCAGAAAGAAAAACACCAATACAGTATATTAACACATATATATGGAATTTAGAAAGATGGTAATGATGACCCTATATGCAAGACAGCAAAAGAGATACACATGTAAAGAACAGACTTTTGGACTCTGTGGGAGATGGCAAGGGTAGGATGATTTAAGAGAATAGCATTGAAACATGTATATTACCATATGTGAAATAGATCGCCAGTCCAGGTTCAATGCATCAGACAGGGTGCTCAGGGTTGGTGCATTGGAATGACCCTGAAGGATGGGATGGGGAGGGAGATGGGAGGGGGGTTCAGGATGGGGAATACATGTACACCATGGCTAATTCATGTCAATGTACGGCAAAACCCACTACAATATTGTAAAGTAATTAGCCTCCAATTAAAATAAATAAATTAATTTAAATAAGTATAAAAGAGAGAGAAAGCTTCTGATGTAGACATCAGAAGGTGGCAGAAAGAATGCTCCTCTGATAGTCTTTAGCTTGATATTATATAGCTACTAACCTTCTGCTAATTAGAGAAAGGAAATGTCTCAAAACTCAGAGAATGGCACTAGGCCCCTCACCAACAGTATGTATTGTGATAACATTGGCACCAAGTGAATCATCCCAGGCCATAAAACGTTTGACATGAATCTTGAAGAAAAGCATGTTTCCAAGTAAATATGTAGTTTCATTAACATAGATTAGGAAAACAATGTATGAGTAAAACCTACTGGTTTGTCAAGTTGCTTCTGAATCTATGGGGGAACTGACTTGAGGAAAGACAGAGTCTAGGGTAAATACATAGTTCATTAACATAGCTTAAGACAAAGAATTCTACAAGAAAAACTCATTGGTTAGCTCAAGGTTTGACAAATGTTTAGTTCATGTGGAGACAGTTGTCGTCATGGCAACACAGAATTTTAAGAGAAACCTCTGTTTAAATCTGTAGAGAAGGGGAAAAATTCTGAGGTTTGTTTCCTCCTGCTGCTTAAGAGAGAGATAAATGTCTGACACTTGAAGCCTATTTCCTCCCTTTGGAGAGCCCTGGCCTTCCTGCCCATTACCCTCTCATTTATAGTCCAAAAAAATACTTACAATCATTCTAAGCAGCATAAAGTCAGAAACCTCTGCTACACCCTTTGTGGAGGTGAAATTGTTCTGGTAGTAAAAAATAAAAATGTAGATTTTATCATGTGATAAGAATATCACAGAGAATGATAAATTTCTTAATCAAGAGACCCAAGGGGAATACACTACGAAAACTTAGGTGCTAGGAAGGCTGGTTTTATTTGCATATGTTTATAGGAGTGACTCATCAAGACCCATTTAGTTCCAAGTGACAAGAATCAACTCAAATTAGGTTAAATCAAAACTGAGAATATAATTAGCTCATACATTTCAGAAAGATGCTGGAGAAACTTAAAATGAATGGAGGAAGCACAGGAACTAGTACCTCAGGGTCTAGAAACAGAGTCAAAGATACTAGTTTATATATATACATATAATATACTGTGTATAATAAATGTGTTACATATGTGGTATTTTGATTAACTAGAAATTTCTCATCTTCATTTTGAAATACCTAACATTGTCCAATACAAAAACACTGTGACATTACTTTACAACTCCTCGGAATATTTAAAGTGCTGACTGGTGATCCTTAGAATACATTCAGGCAAAAATCTGTGAGGGGAAGCAAAAAAACAAAACAAAACAAAACAAAACAAAACAAAACTAGAAACAGAATATAGATTTCCCAGGGAGCCAGAAAAAAAACAATGACATGACCCAGAAAGTAGTAAATTGTTTAAAGAACTTAACACAGTATCTATCACTTACTGAATGTTCAGTAAATATTAATCTTCACTGTACTTGTCTCATTCATTTCTAGAAAGTCCCATTTTATAGCTGAATAAATTGGGGGTATCAAGCAACTTTTGCAAGGTCACAAAGTTTATAAATAAATGATTCATCTGCAAGTGGAACCTAGACAATTTTTCTTTAAAATCTTTTGTTTTATGCTACTTGTCAAAACAATGTATTACAGCAAAATTTCAAGTATTCCACTATTTTTAAGGTAAATTTCCTCATATAAATAGGTTTAGAATAAAAACATGGATATTTTAACATAAAAAATCTTCAGTACTGGTTTATTTAATATTAAATGATATACAAAAGTAAACCAAGAGTCAATATATCTATTAATAACTCTTCCAAACTGTTCAAATATGACCCACTGGGGGGGGGGGATGAATTTTACATCATGATCCAGTAAACACATATTTCTTTTTTTTATATACAACTGAAACCAAATTTTTATGAAATAATATTTACCTTATCACATGTAATGCACTATCGTGCCTTGTCTGGTAATTTTATCACTTTAAAAAAATAATGATGACCATAAACTTTGAAATTGATTTCTTAACCCACTAATGGGTTGTAATCAACAGTCTGAATGAAAATCACTCATTTAGACAGTGATAGTTAAATAGCCATGTGTACTTCTTTTTTTTTTTTCTTTTTTAGCTCCTAAGTATAATTGGATTCTCTAATCAACTAAAAGAAAAAACAGTATGAAACCAAAAATCCCTACTCTAGAAAGCTGTAGTCAGGATTCTTATTCTTGACTAAGGAGAAAGGCAGTGATAGCATTGTTCCCTCAAGCCATGTTCTTCTCACTCAGCATTCCTTAACCAGCTGCTGCTGCTGCTGCTAAGTCACTTCAGTAGTGTCCGGCTCTGTGCGATCTCATAGACGGCAGCCCACCAGGCTCCTCCATCCATGGGATTTTCCAGGCAAGAGTACTAGAGTGGGGTGCCATTGCCTTCTCCCCTTAGCCAGCTAGGATCCCAGAATTTTTTATTCATGTCTGCAAAGTAACAAGTCTTTTGTTACTTACAGTTTACATCAACACCCAATCATAACCAATTTTCCGACTTCTATCCAGTTGAACAAAATTTGACAAAATATGTCAGAAAACCCCAGAAAAAATGGCAGTAGATACATTGGCTCCTATACACAGCCTTAGGCCACTGGTGTCAACAGTAGACTCCTTAATTGTTATATAGGTAGCTACTGTACTGGAGAAATCATAGACATAGTAAGTATGGGTAAATATGGCTAGCCTATGTTTTTATTAATATTTTGATGGATTTGCTATAAATTTTCTTTTAAATTTTCATGAAGGCAGGACAAAAATTAGTTGATATTTGAAGTTTCTAGTTAAACCTTCCAAATTGCATACACTAAAAAATAAATAGTGGCTAGTTTAGTCTAACAGTTTTCTTCTGCTATTTCAAGTTGCTTTGTTATATTTTGTGGTTAATATTTTTTATTAAATATAAACTACAATCATTGTTTGGAGATACTGGAGATACATCTGGTTTGTGGTTTATCTAACTGACACTTTTCTTGTTCTTCCTCCCAATCCATATCTTCCTTAGTTTGCTTTTCAGGGTGTAAATGAAGTATCACTGATTATAAATTACTAATATTTTATTCACCTCATGAATTTTACTTTTCCTCCAATCATTATTTTATTCTATCTTTAAAACATGGGTACTATGCTAAAAATATTTTTATAAAATGCTAAATTATTTTAAAGAAAAATATTCTGAGCATCTTTTTTAATAGTGTGAATTAACCATGTTGACTTTTACCATATAACATTATTTAATAGAAGGCTAATATAGACCATTAAAGTCATATGCTCAAACCGTAAATACAAAAAAAAAAAAAAAAAAAAAAAAAAAAACAACCCACCAATAGCTTTCTGGGGGCTTCCCTGGTACTCAGCTGGTAAAGAATCCATCTGCAATGCAAGAGACACCAGTTTGATTCCTGGGTCAGAAAGATAGCCTGGAGAAGGGACAGGCTACTCACTCCAGTATTCATGGACTTCCCTGGTGGCTCAGGAGGTAAAGGATTCATCTGCAACGCAGGAGATCTGGATTCCATCCCTGCGTTGGGAAGATCCCCTGGAGGAGGACATGACAATCCACTCCAATATTCTTGCCTGGAGAATCCCCATGGACAGAGGATCCTGGGGCGCTACAGTCCATGGGGTTGACTGAGTGACTAAGCACAGCACAAAGGCTTTCTGTAAGACAGGAAGCACAGAATTGAACTAAAGGCTATACACCTTTACACATCTGAAAGATTACTTCTATTTCTGAAAATAAAAGGAAGTGAACCACCATTTCATAATCATTGAATATCCTCAAGTGCAGTACAAAAAAAGATATATATTATCAGCATTACCCCTCTCCTAAAAATATTTTTCAAAGAAGAAAAAACAGACAAATTGAGGCATAACTTAAAGAATTACTTCAAATGTTTATTTGGCCTTAAACTTTTATCTCTTATATACACCCTCTTCTTGGACACACTATACACACAGTACACACCACAAGGGAAAAAAGAGATTCATTAGCTTCTTAGCCAACAAACCTGACAAAAGTCCCCAAAGAATCCTATGTAAAATAAGAGAATAGTTACATAAATCATTTATACAAATAAATGTCTACTCTTGTTTCCTATTCCAGGAAGTCTCACACTGCTGACTGAGGTTCCAGAGAAAGAAAAGAAACATAAAAATTCCTCTCCACACAGCAATACCTATTGTTCCCTGCTTCCCTGGTGGCTCAGAGGTTAAAGCATCTGCCTGCAATGCAGGAGACCTAGGTTCAATTCCTGGGTTGGGAAGATCCCCTGGAGAAGGAAATGGCAACCCACTCCAGTATTCTTGCCTGGAGAATCCCATGGACGGAGGAGCCTCATGGGCTACAGTCCACAGGGTCGCAAAGAGTCGGACACGACTGAGCGACTTCACTTACTAGTATAAAAGAAGAACTAACTTATTTAATGAAGATGCATGCATGTGTGCTCATTCACTTCAGTCGTGTCCCAAATCCCACCATCAATCATATATTTACTAAATTGTTAAAATTCAGTATATGTGTATGGTAGTATCAGAATTGATATCCTGGTGAGAACTCTTTATCAAGTATCAGTTCAGTTAAGTCACTCAGTTGCATCTGATTATTTGTGACCTCATGGACTGCAGAATGCCAGGCTTCCCTGTCCATCACTAAATACCGAAGCTACTCAAACTCATGTCCATCCAGTCGGTGATGCCATCCAACCATGTCATTCTCTGTCATCCCCTCCTTCTACTGCCTTCAATCTTTCCCATCATCAGGGTCTTTTCCAATGTGTCAGTTCTTTGCATCATAGGGCCAAAGTACTGGAGCTTCAGCTTCAGCATCAGTCCTTACAATGAATATTGAAGACGATTTCCTTTAAAGTTGACTGGTTTGATCTCCTTGCAGTCCAAGAGACTCTCAAGAGTCTTCTCCAACATCACAGTTCAAAAGCATCAATTCTTTGGCACTCAGCTTTCTTTATGGTCCAACCCTCATATCTATACATGACTACTGGAAAAATCATAGCTTTGACTAGATGAACCATTGTTGGCAAAGTAATGTCTCTCCTTTATAATACACTATCTAGGTTGGTCATACCTTTTCTTCCAAACAGTGAGCATCTTTTAATTTCATAGCTGCAGTCACCATACACAATGATTTTGGAGCCCAAGAAAATAAAGTCTGTCACTGTTTCCATTGTTTCTCTATCCATTTGCCACAAAGTGTTGGGACTAGTGTTTTGAATCTTGAATTTTAAAACAGACTCTCCACTCTCTTCTTTCAATTTTGTCAAGAGGCTCTTCAGTTCTTCTTCACTTTCTGCCATAAGCGTGGTGTCATTTGCCTATTTGAGGTTACTGATATTTTTCTCGGCAAACTTGATTCCAGCTTGTACTTCATCCAGCCCAGCATTTCACATGATACACTTTGCTTAGAAGTTAAATAAGCAGAGTGACAATATACAGCCTTGACATACTCCTTTCCCAACTTGAAACAGTCCATTGTTCCATATCCAGTTCTAACTTGCTTCTTGATCTGCATACAGATTTTTCAGGAGGCAGGTCAGGTGGTCTGGTATTCGCATCACTTGAAGAATTTTCCAGTTTGTTGTGATCCACATATTCAAAGGCTTTGGCATAGTCAATAAAGCAAAAGTAGATATTTTTTGTAACTCTCTTGCTTTTTTGATGATCCAATGGATGCTGGCAATTTGGTCTCTGGTTCCTCTATCTTTTCTATATTCAGCTTGAACATGTAGAATTTCTCGATTCATACTGTTGAAGCTTAGTTTGGAGAATTTTGAGCATTACTTTGTTTATGTATGAGATGAGTGCAATTGTGCCATAGTTTGAACTATCTTTTGCATTGCCTTTCTTTGAGATTTGAATAAAAGCTGACATTTTCCAGTCCTGTGGCCACTGCTGAGTATTCCAATTTGCTGGCATATTGAGTGCAGCACATTCACAGCATCATATTTTAGGATTTGAAATAGCTCAACTGGAATTCCATCTCCTCCACTAGCTTTGTTTGTAGTGATGCTTCCTAAGGCCCAGTTGACTTTGCATGCCAGGATGTCTGGTGTTGCTGCTGCTGTTGCTAAATCACTTCAGTCGTGTCTGACTCTGTGCAACCCCATAGATAGCAGCCCACCAGGCTCCTCCATCCCTGGGATTCTCCAGGCAAGAATACTGGAGTGGGGTATCATCACCTTCTCCGTGCCTGGTGCTACGTGAGTGATCACAACATTGTGGTTATCTGGGTCACTAAGTTTTTTTTTTTTTTTTGCATGATTCTTCTGTGTGCTCTTACTACCTCTTCTTAATATCTTCTGTTTCTCTTACGTCCATAAATTTTCTGTCCTTTATTGTGCCCAACTTTGCATGAAATATTCTCTTGGTAGCTCTAATTTTCTTGAAGAGATTTCTAGTGTTTCCCATTCTACTGTTTTCCTCTATATCTTTGCATTGATTACTGAGGAAGGCTTTCTTATCTCTCCTTGCTATTCTTTTGGAATTCTGCATTCAGGTATGTATATCTTTCCTTTTCTACTTTTCCTTTCTCTTCTCTTCTTTTCTTAGCTATTTTAAACCCTCCTCCAACAACCATTTTGCCTTTTTGCATTTTTTCTTCTTGGAGTGTACAGGAGGGTGATCACTGCCTCCTATACAATGTCATGAAACTCTGTTCATAGTTCTTCAGGCACTCTGTCTATCACATCTAATCCTTTGAATCTATTTCTCACCTCTACTATATAATCATAAGGGATTTGATTTAGGTCATACCTGAATGGTCTAGTGGTTTTCCCTACTTTCTTCAGTTTAAGTCTGAATTTTGCAATAAGAGGTTCATGATATGAGCCACAGTCAGCTCCTAGTCTTGTTTTTGCTGATTGCATAGAGCTTCTCCATCTTTGGCTGGTAAAGATACAATCAATCTGATTTCAGTATTGACCATCTGGTGAGGTCCATGTGTAGAGTCTTCTCTTGTGTTGTTGGAAAAGGGTGTTTGCTATGACCAGTGAATTCTCTTGGCAAAATTCTGTTAGCCTTTGCCCTGCTTCATTCTGTACCCCAAGGTCAAATTTGCCGGTTACTCCAGGTATTTCTTGACTTCCTACTTTTGCATTCCAGTCCCCTATGATGAAAAAGACATCATTTTTTGGTGTTAATTCTAGAAGGTCTTGCAGGGCATCATACAACCGTTCAACTTCACCTTCTTTGGCATTAGTGGTTGGGGCATAGACTTGGATTACTATGATATTGAATGGTTTGCCTTGGAAACAAACAGAGATCATTTTGTCATTTTTGAGATTGTGCACAAGTACAGCATTTCTGACTCTTTTATTGACTATGAGGGCTCCTCTATTTCTTCTAAGGGATTCTTGCCCACAGTAGTGGATATAATGGTCATCTCAATTAAATTCAATTTTTCCCATCCATTTTATTTCACTTATTCTTAAAATGTTGATGTTTACTCTTACCATCTCCTGTTTCACCACTTCCAAATTACCTTGATTCATCAACCTAATATTCCAGGTTCTTATGCAATATTGTTCCTTACAGCATTGGACCTTACTTCTATCCATAGTCACATCCACAACTGGGTGATATTTTCACTTTGGCTCTATCTCTTCATTGTTTCTGGATTTATTTCTCCACTGATATCCAGTAGCATATTGGGAAGCTACTGACCTAGGGAGTTCATCTTTCAGTGTCATATCTTTTTGCCTTGTCATACTATTCATGGGGTTCTCAGTGCAAGAATACTGAAGTGGTTTGTCATTCTCTTCTCCAATGGACCATGTTCTCCACCATGACCTGTTGGTCTTGCTTGGCCCTTCAAGGCATGGCTTATATTTTCATTGAGTTAGACAGGGCTGTGGTCCATGTGATCAGTTTGGTTCATTTTCTGTGATTGTGATTTTCATTCTGTCTGCCCTCTGAATGATAAGGATAAGAGGCTTTTGGAAGTTTCCTGTTGAGAGAGAATGACTGTGGGGGAAACAGGGTCTGGTTCTCATGGGCAGGGCCACACTCAGTAAATCTTTAATCCAATTTTCTGTTGATGGGCAGGGCTGTGTCCCCTCCCTTTTGTTTGGCCTGAGGCCAAACTGTCAACCCATGCCTCCAGCAGAAACTCCTGTACACTCACAGGCAAGTTTTGCTTAGTCTCTTGTGGGGACACTACTCCTTTCTCCAGGCTCCTGCTGTGCACAAGGTTTTGTTTGTGCCTTCCAATAGTCTGTTGCCCCAGCCCTGTGAAAGTTCTGTAATCTAATCCCACTGGCCTCCAAAGTCAAATTCTCTGGGAGTTCTTAATCCCTTTGCTGGACCCACAGGTTGGGAAATCTGTTGTGGATCCTAGAACTTTCCTAACAGTGCAAGAATTTCTTTGGTATAATCGTTCTGCAGTTTGTGGGTCATCTGCTTGGTGGCTCTATGGTGAATGCTGCATGACCCAGGTCTGCTGCAGCCAGAGCCCCAGTCCCTGCAGCAGGCCACTGCTGGCCCACTCAAAGGCATGTCTGGCTCAGTCTCTGTGGGGCCTCTGGGTCCTGGAGGGCACAGTGTTTTGTTTAAGACTTCCAAGTGTCTCTGGCTGGTATGGGGTTTGATTCTAAACATGATTTCATCCCTCCTACTGTCTTGGTGGGGCTTCTCCTTTACCCTTGAATGTGAGGTGTCTTTTTTTGGTGGGATCCAATATTCTCCTGTCGATGGTTGTTCAGCAACTATAGGACAGGTTTTATATGCAGTTCCTTTTGCCTTCAGTCTTATAGATTCCATTCATTTCCAAACTTACTTAGGTCCACAATTTATTCCTGCATCCCTTTCTTTCCTGCAGTAATTGCATTTTTTTCTTTTTTAAAAAATTTATTATTATTATTACTTTACAATATTGTATTGGTTTTGCCACACATCAACATGAATCCACCACAGGTGTACATGTGTTCCCAATCCCGAACCCCTCTCCCACCTCTGCCCCCACACCATCCCTCTGAGTCATCCCAGTGCACCAGCCCCATGCATCTTGCACCCTACATCGAACCCAGACTGGCGATTCATTTCTTCTATGATATTATACATGTTTCAATGCCATTCTCCCAAATCATCCCAACCTCTCCCTCTCCCACAGAATCCAGAAGACTATTCTGTACATCTGTGTCTCTTTTGCTGTCTTGCATGCAGGGTTATCGTTACCATCTTTCTAAATTCCATATATATGTGTTAGTATACTGTATTGGTGTTTTTCTTTCTGGCTTACTTCACTCTGTATAATCGGCTCCAGTTTCATCCACCTCATTAGAACTGATTCAAATGTATTCTTTTTAATGGCTGAGTAATACTCCACTGTGTATATGTACCACAGCTTTCTTATCCATTCATCTGCTGATGGACATCTAGGCTGCTTCCATGTCCTGGCTATTATAAACAGTGCTGTGATGAACATTGGGGTACACGTGTCTCTTTCAATTCTGGTTTCCTCGGTGTGTATGCCCAGCAGTAGGATTGCTGGGTCATAAAGCAGTTCTATTTCCAGTTTTTTAAGGAATCTCCATGCCGTTCTCCATAGTGGGTGTACTAGTTTTCATTCCCACCAACAGTGTAAGAGGGTTCCCTTTTCTCCACACCCTCTCCGGCATTTATTGCTTGTAGACTTTTGGATTGCAGCCATTCCGACTGGCGTGAAATGGTACCTCATTGTGGTTTTGATTTGCATTTCTCTGATAATGATCAGTGAGTTTCAAAATACATTTGTAACATATTTAGATTATTTTGCCACATTTTGCATTCCTTCCTGGAATGTATACATTAAGGATTACTTTTTGTGCCGTAAAAATTGATTGGTTTTCGACAAATGCTTAATGTCTTGTTTTCACCATTATAATATCATAAAACATAGTTTGACTGTTCTAAAACAAAAATCCCCTATGCTTCACCAGTCAATATCCCTAAACACCTAGCAATCTGGGACTCGTTTACCATCTCTATAATTTTGTCTTTTCTAGAATGACATAAAATTGCAATTGCACAGTATGTAGCTCTTTCAGACTGTCTTTTTAAATATGCATTTAATAGTGATGATCTTACATATTCGGATAGCTTTTTTTACATCATTAAGACATTTTCCAGTGTATAGATATATTAGAATTTGTTGTCCATTCACCTACTGAAGAACTTCTTTGTTACTTTCTGGGTTTTGTGATTATATATAAAGCTACTATAAGCATTCATGTGAAAGTTTTTTCAAGGATATGTTTCAAACCAATTTGATAAATACCTGGGTGTGCAATTGTTGGACTGTTTTGTAAGATTATGTTTAATTTTGATAGAAAAATACAATTGTCTTCCAAAGTACCTGTATCATTTTTCATTTCCACTAGTAATGAATGAGAATTCATGTTGCTCTGCATTCTCACCAGCAATTGTTATCAGCTTTTAAAAATTTTAACCATTCTGATAGGCTCATAGTGATATTATCTTAATTTGCAAGTCCTTCATGACAAATGATGTGGTGCATCTTTTCATATGTTTATTTTCCATCTGCATGTCTCCATTTCTTGTAATGTCTTTATTTGGATTTGGTATTAGGATAATAGTGATCCCATAGACTGAGTTATGAAATGTTCCCACTGCTTCCATTTTCTGAAGTATATTGTTGAAAATTGGTATAATTTCTGTGTTAAATGTTTAACAGAATTGACCAGTGAGATCATCTACCTCTAACGATTATGTTTTTGGAAGGTTAATATCAATTTACTTTCTTGACTAGATTCAGAGCTATACAGATTATCTATTTCTCCTTGTGTGAGTCTTAGTTTGTGTCTTTAGTGAAATTTGCTCATTTAAACTATCAAATTTTTATATATAAATCAAAATTATACTATTCATTTACTATCCTCTTAAAGTCCATTTTATGTCTTCTCTCTCTTTTTCTTAGTTAACATGGCTAAGAGATTTACCAGTTTCATTGATATTTTCAAAGAATTAGCTTTTGTCTCATTAATTTTTTCTATTTTCCAATTTCATTGATTTTTACTCTGAATTTTATTATTTCATTTTTCCACTCACTTTAGGATTAAATTGCTCTTTCTCTAGATTTTCTAAAGTAGCAAATTACATAATTAATTTTTAGTATTTGTTTCTTTTTAGTATATTCATTTAATGCTATAAACTTCCCTCTAAATACCGATTTTGCTGCCTCTCTCTAAGTTTGATAAAGTGTATTTTAATTTTCAGTCAGTTTAAAGTGTTTTTAAACTCTTGAGATTTCTTTTTTCCTCCATGTGCTGTATAGAAATGTATTGTTTAAGTTTCAAATATTTAAGGATTTTCCAATTATCTTTCCATTATAGATTTCTGGTTCAATTACATTGCGGTCTGATAATATACTTTGTATTATTTCTATCCTTTTAAACTTTGTTAAGGTGTGTTAAGGTCCAAAATATGGTCTATCCTGATGAATGCTTTATGCAATTTCAAGAAAAATACATATTCTGTTGCTCGCTGGAACATTTTATAAATATCAGATAAGTTAATCTTACTGATAATGCTATTCACATGAAATAAATCTTTACTGATTTTCTGCCTGCTTGATCTCTCAGTTACTGAAAGTTGTTGAACTAAATTCCATGGACAGAAGAGTCTGACAGGCTATAGTCCATGGAGTAGCAAAGAGTCAGACATGACTGAAAAACTGAGCACAGCACAACAGTTTGTTTCTTTCTTTCTCCTTACAGTTCTTTCACTTTTTGCTTCAAATATTCTTAGGCTTAAATACATTAATATTGTTTTCTCTGAGAAATTGTGTATGTAATGCCCTTCTTTCTTCCCTGATAATTTCTTTGTGCTGAAGTCTATGTTTCCAAAACTACTCCAATTTTCTTTTGAATTGTATTAGTATGTCATTTATTTTTCTTTATCCCTTTACTTTCAACACATCAGAGTCTTTATATCTAAAATGGGTTTCTTATAGACAAAATGCAGGGGTTTTTTTTTTTTTTTTTGGTCATTCTGAAAATCTCCGTCTTTAAACTGATGTGTTCAGATCACTATTATTTAAAGTGATGACTGATACAATTGGATTAACATTTACAATGTTTATGACAGTTTTCTATTTGTTGCTAGAAACTACCTTCTCCAATATGTTGATCATATTATATAATTTTATTTTCTCTATTCTCTTAACATATATTTAAATTACATTTCTTTAAAAAATTATTTTATTAGTTTCACATGTGTTCATAATGCACAGTTTTGAACTAAGATAAGTCTACCTTCAAATGACACAATTCTGCTTTACAGGTAGTGAAAATGCATTATAATAGTGTATTACCAATTCTCCTGACCTTTGTGACATTTTCTGTCATTTATTTCACTGATGTATATGTTATAATGACCCAATACATCGCTATTATTACTTTAAACAGTTATTTTTTAGATAAACTAAATATTTTATATTGCCTTCAATTATTTATCCAATATTCTTCCTTTTTTTTTTTATATGTGTGTGTGTGTGTGTGTGTGTGTGTGCTTAGTTATTTCTGACTCTGAGATGCCAAGAACTATAGTCCACCAGGTTCCTCAGTCCATGGAATTTTCTGGGCAAGAATACTGGAGTGGATTGTTTTTTCTTACTTTAGTCCATATAAGTATTCAAGTTAATAACTGCAAAATTATTCCTAGACCCAATTCCAACCCATGTATGCAGAGGCTTCCCCACACTAATAAGCAATTCTTGAACACCAACCAGTGTCCAAATTGTTGTTGTTGTTCTGTCACTCAGTCACGTCTGACTCTTTGCAACCCCATGGACTGCAGCACACCAGCCTTCCCTGTACTTCACCATCTCTTGGAGTTTCTTAAACTCATGTCTATTGAGTCAATGATGCCATCCAACTATCTCACCCTCTGTCATCTCCTTCTCCTCCTGCCTTCAATCTTTCCCAGCATCAGGGTCTTTTCCAATGATCCAGCTTTTTGCATCAGGTTCCTAAAATAATGAAGCTTCAGTTTCAGCATCAGTACTTCCAATGAATATTCAGAGTTGATTTCCTTTAGGATCGGATGTTTTGATCTCAAGAATTCAATTCAATTATTACTCTATCTACTGGAAGATAACATAGATTTCACAGGTTGAGGACTCAGTCCTTCAAGACTACACACTCATTCACCCCTACTCCCACTTTAGACACCAGTCACAAGCCCAGATTTTATTTTACAAACTACTTTATAAAAGATGTTTATGTACAGATGAATGCATGTTCAAATCCAATAACAAATCTCTTCCTAATAGAAAGAACACTGTTATTTCAAAATGCCAGATAAAATTTAAGGTATTTTTACATCCATGGCTCTGGAAATCATAAGAAAGAATTCTACCATTTTAGCATTGTAGAACTGGTAAGTAAAGTAATTTATTTTCTGGGCATCTATGTTGTGAGACACAATGTCAATTGTAGATAAGTAATATCTTTACATTCCAAACAGAATTATATTTAAGCTTTACATTTCTCTTTAAGCTTCCATTCCCACATTAAATTTCATAGAATGAATAACTTTAGGGAACACAGTGACCCAGTATGAGATGTGTATTTTAATCATTAAGGTAAGTTTTTCTCTCTTTAACCTGCCTTGCTAAACAAGCTATATATGGTTTTGATAGCAACCACAAAAGGATACTTTTTAACTCATAAGCTGTCATAGGGTCAAAATTAACTTGAATTTGGTTTAATAAAAACACTGTTGTTGATTGCTAAAACTTGGAAAAGAGTCAATACATTCTAGAAAGCCAAAATCAGCACTATTTACCTAATAAAAAATAAAATCACCAGGAAATACCCTATGGAGATTTTTTTTTTCTTAACTATAGCAATATGTGTAACTGGATACCCCTCCCATGATAAAAAAGCTTGGTTGGAAGAATCAATATGAAATTTTTCTATATTATATTATTCAAAATCTGGATTACTTATGCATAACTAGCTATTTCATATTGTTTGACATAAATCAAAAACTGTTTTCACCATTTTTTTACTTCATTGAATTTGTAGCATAAGCTGAGTTATTTAACCTTCTGTGTTTTGTTCCAGTATTAAAATGGAAAAATATAGGAATCTGCAGTGAAAGAAAGCCTTACTTTACACCAAACTTATCATTCTATAGTTGTGGAAACTAAAGTCCAGGGATATTAAATGTTGGGGGTTTTGTATATAAAGAGGAACTATCAATCAATAAATCAATTCTAATCACTATCACATAGAGGTCGACTTCAGTGAAACTGGTGAAAACTATTTTGAAACAATCTAACCATTTGAAGCCTCTGGAAATGATCTTAAAAGTGAACATAAAATAAAGAAACTTCTATTTGAACCAATATTACTATGTCCCTTGGCCACCTCCCAGCTCAGATAAGGCCAGAGACTACTCCAAACTGCTATAGCAAAGACTGATAGCGCTCTTTCTTCCAATGGCACCAAGATGGAAAGTTTTCTTTCCAGAGGAGCAGAGTGTCAGCATTTCTCATCCTGCCCCCAGCTACCTGTTGCTCAAGCTACGTCACCATTGAGTACAATTGAGAGAAGACCTTTCTTCTGTTCAGCTCTGACTCATGAAACAGAGGCTCTACCTTGGGTGCCACACTTCTGATAATAGTGAGTTCTTTTCACTCTTGCTCCAGATTGGGGGTAGTGGTTTTATATCAGGTAAGCCAAAGTGAAAGTAGTCTAAGCTGTTGCCACTCCAATGTGTGCTTACTCATGAGTGCTCATCCAATAAGTATGGTGAAAGGCGATTGGGAGGAGAGTCAAGATATAGGCTAAAGTGTAGGCCAGCTAGTTTGAAGGAGAAAACAGCTGGGAATAAAACAGCTAAGAGAAGTTCTCCTGGGATCAGAACAAAAATCAAATACTGATATCAGAAAGTATTTCTTTCAAAGAGCCAGAATTTTATTGGATTCATTTGTAGAAAAATCTTTTACCCCAGAGCATTGTTGAAAACAGTTGAGCAATCATCTGCCAATAATTGGAGTTTAATATTTGAATGTGGTCAGGGAAAGAAGAAAAGAGCCCTTCAAAAACCACTGTCATCCCAACATAACTGAGACTATAACCAAAGCTGTGCCTCTGTAAGCAATAATATCAGAAGCTAAACACTAAGGAGAGGGTGTTGATTTTACTAAGATAAGACAATCAACCATGAAATATATTTTAAAAAATCAATAACAAGCTCCTGGGGGGAGTATTGTAGCAACCAATGTTGCTACAATATACTATCTAAAATACAGTTTATAATAATTAATTATGAGGCATGCAAAGAAACAGAAGAATGTGCCCCCATCCACTGCGGGAAAAAAATAGCACAGAAAGTGCCTATGACAGTGACAAGATGTCAGATTTATCAGAAAAAAGACTTAAAGTAGTCATTAAAACCGTGTTTACAGAACTAAAAGAAATCATGATTAAAGAAGCAAAAGAAGATATGGCCACAATGTTGCATCAAATAGAGACATATTGATAAAGATATATAAATTTCAAAAAAAGAACCAGATGGAAATGATAGAGTTGAAAAGCATAATAACTGAAATAAAAAATTCACAAGAGGGTCTCAACAATAGATTTGAACTGGCAGAAGGAATAAGAAAACTTGAAGATATAGGAATAGAGATCACATAAGCCAAAAAAGCAGAAGGGAAGAGAAAGAAAAATGAAAGAAATGTATATTTCAAGTGAACCAAATTATTTGTATGGGACTTCCAAGGGAGAGAAGGGAAAGGAGAGGATATTTGATGAAACTGTGACTGAAAACCTAGCAAATGTGTTGAAAAGCAATAACCTACATACCCAATAAAAGGTCAACAGACTCTAAGTGGTACAAAGAGACTTGGAAAAAGGCACAGAGTGCAAAATGCTAAAAGTCAAAGATGAGGAGAAAATGCTGAAAGGAGCAAGAGGGAGGAAGAGAAAAATGACTCTTTATTTACAAGGGAATGTCAATATGTTTAACAACTTGCTTCTCAGTAGAAACAATGGTGACCAGAAGGCAAACTGTTCAAAAATCAAAACTGTCAACCAAGAATCCTATATCCAGCAAAGCTATCTTTCAAAAATAAAGGTTAGACTTTCCCAGATATACAAAAACTAAGAGAATATTTTGCTGGCAGAAATGCCTTACAAGAAATACTAAAGGAAGGTCTTCAGACTGAAAGCAAGTAACCTCAGAAATATAGATCAATTAAAACAGATAGAAAGTCCAGAGATAAACCCACACACACTTATGGTCAACTAATCTATGACAAAGCCTGCAAGAATACACAATGGAGGAAAAGCAGTCTCTTCAATAAGTGGTTCTGGGAAAACTGGAGAGCTACACATAAAAGAAAGAAATTAAAACACTCCTTAACACTATACACAAAATAAATACAAAATAAATTAAAGACCTAAATGTAAGGATGGATACTACAAAACTCTTAGATGAAAACAGGCAGAACACTCTTTGACCTAAATCAAAGCAAGATCTTTTTTGATACACCTCCTAGAGCATTGAAAATAAAAACAAAAATAAGTAAATGGGACTTAATTAAACTTAAATTTTCTGCACAGAAAAAGAAATCAAAAACAAAATGAAAAAAAAAAAAAACACAGAATGTGAGAAGTAGCCAAAAAGAGATTAATCTCCAAAACATACAAACAGTTCATGAAGCTGAAAACAACTTAATCAAGAAATGAGCAGAAAATCTAAATAGACATTTTTCAAAAAAAAAAAAATAATACAGATAGCCAAAAAGTACATGAAAAGATGTTCAACATCACTAATTATTAGAGAAATGAAAATCAAAGCTATAATGAGATATCATCTCACACTAGTCAGAATGTCTATCATCAAAAATTCTACAAACAGGGCTTCCCTGGTGGCTTGGTGGTAAAAGAAAATCTGCCTGTCAAGTCATAAGACATGGGTTCAATCCCTGGGCCCAGAATAGCCCACAGACTGTGGAGCAATTAAGCCTGTGTACCACAAATATTGAGCTTGTACTCTAGAGCCCTAGAACCACAGCTACTAAAGCCCACAACTTAGAACCCATGTTCCACAACAAGAGAAGCCACCTATGATGAGAAGCCAGTGAACCACAACTAGAGAGTAGCCACTGCTCTCCACAACTAGAGAAAAGCCTGCACAGCAACGAAGACCCAGTACAGCCATTAAAAAAAAAATACAAATAAATAAATACAAATTCTACAAACAATAAATGCTGGAGATGATATGGAGGAAAGGGATCCCTTCTACACTGTTGGTGGGAATGTAAATTGGTACAGCCATCATGAAGAACACAGTATGGAGGTGCCTTAAAAAACTAAAAATTGATCTAGCAATCCTACCCTTGGGCATATACTGGGAGAAAATTATAATTTGCAAAGACACATGCACCCCACTGATCATTGCAGCACTATTTAAAATAGCCAGGACACGGAAGCAACCTAAACATCCATTAACAGAGGAATGGATAAAGAAGATGTGGTACATACACACAATGAATATTACTCAGCCATAAAAAAATAATGAAATGATGCTATTTGGAGAAATATGGACATACCCATAAATTGTCAAACTGAGTGAAGTATGCCAGACAGAGAAAGATAAGTATAATATGACATTGCTTATATGTGTAATCTACAAAAATGGTACAAATAAACTAATTTACAAAACAGAAATAGAGTCACAGATGTAGAAAATCTTATGGCTACAATGGGGTAACTGGGGGTGGATAAATTAGGGGATGGAATTGACATATATGAGATTCCTGGTGGCTCAGTGGTAAAGCATCTGCCTGCCATTGCAGGAGATAGGGTTTGATCCCTGGGTTGGGAAAATTTCCCAGAGAAAGAAATGGCTATCCACTCTAGTATTCTGGCCTGGGAAATCCCATGGACAGAAGAATCCTGGTGGGCTACCATCCATGAGGTCACAGAAAAAATCAAACTTGACTTAGCAACTAAACAACAACACTGACATACACACACTACTATATATAAAATAGATAACTCATAAGGACCTACTGTATAGCACAGGGAATTCTACTCAATACTCTGTAATGACTTATATGGGAAAAGAATCTGTAAAAAGTGGATATATGCATATGTATAACTGATCCACTTTTCTGTACAGCAGAAACCAGTGCAACATTGTAAATCAACTGTTCTCCAATCATTTATTTAAAAAATGAGTGAATAAAGATTCAAAATTACCAGCATAATTTTCCACCTTAAAACACTGAAAAAAGAGAAAAACTCTGAGAAATAATTTCTGAGGAAAAAAGAAGTAAAGGAGAAATAAACATATGAAAGGACCTTCAACATCTTTAGTCATAAAGAAAATGCAACTCTAAAGCACAATGAGATACCATTCTATACCCATTAGTATTGGTAGAATCAAAAAGTCAGAAACAAGTCTTGCTGAGGATGTGGAAAATTAAGAACATACACTACTGTTAGGGATGTAAAGGGGGGCAGCTGTTTTGGGCAATAGTGTAGCAGATCCTCAAATGATTAACCATATGGCCCAGTGATTCCAACTCCTAGGGATTTGCCCAAGAGAAATGAGAACATGTGTCCATACAAAACTTTGTATACTTACATTCATAAAAACACTCATAATACATATTAGAAACAATTCAATATATTCATCAACTGATGAATGGATAAATAAAAATGGACTATATTGATAGATGAAATAGTATTTAGCCATTAAAAGGAATAATGTACTGATATATGCTATAACATGTGCATGAATGAGTGCATGAGCTGGAGAAGGGAATGGCAACCCACTCCAATGTTCTTGTCTGGAAAAGTCACATGGACAGAGGAGCCTGTCAGGCTACAGTCCATGGGTTCACAAAGAGTCAGACATGACTCAGCAACTGAGCATACAAGCACATGCTATAACATGAATGAATGAATCTTAAAAGCATTATGATAAATGAAGATAGCCAGTCACACAAGACTGCATATTATATCATTCCAGTTAAATGAAATGTTCAGAAAGTAGAGTCGTGGTTGCTTAGGCCTTGGGGATAGGCAAGGGATAGGGGGGTTATTGTTAAAGGGTACAGGACTTCTTTTTGAAGTGATAAAGATGTTCTAAACTTGACTGTGGTGATGGTTGCACATATCTAACATTGAATATGCAGTTTAAGTGGATGAACTGTATGGTATGTGAGTTAATTATATCTCAATAAAGTTATTAAAATGATTACATAGGAATTTTTTAACATTAAGTTGAGCAGATGCTGATCGCCTTATGTCAGAAAATGCATGAGTCAGTTAAGTGCTTTATCAGGCACAGAGGTAGTAGCAATTGTAACTGTTGCTTTGAAAAGTATTTGGTTCACTCCCAGTTACACCTGTGATTCAATTCACTGAAGAGGTGGGTTATCCATACTACAGGGAGAGAATATAAATCATATTCTTAAAATTTCATAGCACATACTTCCTACCTAATGGTTCTTCAAAATTCTCAGGATTTAAACTAATGATACTCAGGTTCTGTCAAAAGCCTACTCAAGCCATTTGATACTTAAGGCTGACAGTCTAAGGTGGGATTGGCAAACTTTTGCAGTAAAGGGCCACATTGTAAATGTCTTAGTTTTTATGGGTCACATGGTCTCTGTCAGGAGGACTCGGCTCTTCAATAAAAGGGTGAAAACAAGCAATGCCAATATGTAAATAAATGAGTATGGTTGTATTATATCAAACTTTACTTACTGACATTGAAATTCTAATTTCATACAATTTTCATATGTTATGAAAGACTACTCATTTGATTTTTTTCAACCATTTAAAACTGTAAAAATCATCCATAACTCATGCATTATACAAAAACATACAGGCTGGATTTAGCTTTTCACTTTTCCATTGCTCCCTGACCAGAAGAGTTATTATAAATCTACACTGGCTATTTTAAATTTTAACTTAGTAACTGCTTAGTCACCAAGAATATTTTTATATATCATTAACTTAAATTCTGAAAAATGTCTTATTAAGTTACATTTTACCTATGTTTGCCATACAGAAAAGCTAAGAAAAGGTCTTTAAAAAGAAGTTTCTGTAGTTCTATAAAATATAAAGATGTCAATCATTATGTGATGGCCCCTATAATGATATAAATATAATAAATTAATTTGGGAGTCTAATATGAGGAACAGTTTAATAGTATCATTAAAGCTTAATTTTTGAAATCAAATAATGAGGATTAGATACTCCACTATGCTTTCAATTTTGGCCTTAGTTTTTAGAATTCAAATTTAATATTCAAATTCACTAAATATATTAGCCCAAATTTTATTAGACTTATTGCTCTATATATGTGTGTGTGTGTATGTATATATTTGAATGATTGTATTATGTTAAATACATAATCTTTTATTTTGAAACCCCTCATCTCTGTTTTGAAGGTAATTGAAGTAAATATTTTTAAACTTATCAGTTATTGTTACTTCTAAATTTGGCAGCAGAATTCTTCAGGGAGAGAATTCTTTTTTTATTTAACAAAATACCTTAAGAGATTGCTGGATATTAAAAATTTTACCTTTAGGGGACTTCTCTGGTGGTGCAATGGTTAAGAATCCTCCTGCCAGTGCAAGGGACACAGGTTCTATCCCTAGTCCAGGAAGTTCCCATATACCTTGAGGAAACAGCCCATTTGCCACAACTACTGAACCTGTGCTCTAGAGCCTGTGCTCCACGACAAGAGAAGCCAGAGCAATGAGAAGCCCATGCACCACAATGAAAGAGTAGACCCTGCTCACCAAAACTAAAGAATACCCAAGCACAGAAAGCAAGACCCAGCACAGACAAAAATAAATAAATAAAAATTTTAAAAGATGACAACTTATTAAAAAGAAATTGATCCCCAGGCCATGGCCTGTCTCAGTGGAATGGCAGGGACTGAGGCAAATAAATAGGTGAATTTCTTTGGACAGAATTTGTTAAGAGGGGAGAGATGCATGGGATAACAATGAGAGAGAATAAAACAGAGAAGGGGATGAGTAAATGACAATAAAAAAGTGAGAACTTTCTAGTGGCAAGAATGGCCAAAGAATGCCTGATATTTCATTTTAAGTACCCTGTTCTGTCCTATGTTTTGCCATCTCCCAATGCCTTTAAATCTTCAATAAAAGGCTGCTACACATAGAAGTGCACATACATCAATCCAAATCTTCCAGTTCATCCCACCACCCTTCTCCCCTCCACAGTGTCCAGACGTCCATTCTCATCGTCTGTGTCTCTATTCCTTCCCTGAAAATGACCTAGATGGGTGGGGTGGCGGGGTTGGTGGGACAGAGGGCCAACAGGGAGGGGATATATGTATACATATAGTTGACTCATTTTGTCATACATCCGAAACTAATACAACAGTGTAAAGCAACTATACCCCACTTTTTTAAAAAAAGGATGATACAAACAAATTTTGCATCATTGAGGGAGTGCTAGAGTAAGTACAGTGTTCAGTACAGTGTTGTATGATGACTGCACATTCAGAATATGTGAGAAGCATAAAGGGAATCAAGAATATGGAAGCATCGGGAAATCAGACAGAGGTGACCAAGAAAACTGTAGATTAGAGATACAGGGAAAGACACTGGGCATCCCTCCACATATGGATGGGGATTTGAGTCTGTTTTATTTAAATGTCTTTCCAAGTGAACTCTCAAGTCATATAGTATTTTTTCCAGCTCTATTTAAGTATAAATGACAAATAAACTGTATTTATAAATAAAATTGTATTTATTAAATACATAACATGCACAACATGAGGACTGGTATACACTTCTATACATTAGAAGTGACTACCACAACCAAGTTAATTAACACATTTAGCACCTCACATTGTTACTATTTTTTGGTGTGGTGAGAATACAAGAGCTACTCTTCTAGCAAATTTCAAATATACAATACAGCCCCACAGTATTCTTAACTATACATTATTATATATTAACTATATTATTAACAATCCCTGGGTTGAGGATATTCCCAACCCAGGGACTGAACTGGTATCTCCTGCATCTACTGCACTGCAGGCGGATTCTTTACTGCTGAACTGCCAGGGAAGCCCAACTATACAACATGGTATTAACTATAGCCTCCAAAGTTACACATTAGATCCTCAGAACTTGCTCCTCTTATACAGAAAGTTTGTACCCTTTGGCCAACGTCTCATTTCCCCCACCCACTCCGCCCCTCTGGTAACTTACCATTCTAGTCTCTGGCTCTGAATTCAACTTTTTAAAATTCCAGCATATAAGCAAGAGTGTAAAGTACTCATCTTTCTCTGTCTGGTTTGTTTCACTTAGCATAATATCCTCCAGTTTCATCTATGTTGTCAAAAAGAAGAGGATTTCTTTCTTCTTGGAGTTGAATAACATTCCATTGTTTATAGAGCGCTACTTTCTCATCCATTCACCTACCGATGGATACTTAGGTTGTTTTCATGTCTTGGCTTTTATGAATAATGTTGCAACAAATATGACAGCGCAGATAAATCTTTGCGACACTGATTTCATGTCCTTTGGATATATAGTCAGGAGTGAGGTTTCTGGATCACAAGGTAGTTCTATCTATTTTGAGAAACCTCCAGACTGTTTTCCATAATGGCTTTACCAGAGTTCTCCTTTCTCCACATTCTTACCAACATTTGTTATCTCTTGTCCTTAAATAATAGATGTGAGGTTATATGCCATTGTGGTTTTGATTTGCATTTTCCTGATTAGTGATGTGGATCACCTTCTTATATACCTGTTAGACATTTGCATGCTTTCTTTAGGAAAAGGACCTATTAGGTCATTTGCTCATTTTTAAATCAGGTTATTTGTGTTTTCTTTGCTATTAAGTTGCATGTATAAAGCAACCTACAGAATGGAAGAAATATTTGCAAGCCCTATATCTGATAAGGAGCTAATGTCCAAAATACATAAGGAACTCAATTTTATTTAAATCTTAAAATACAGGTTGACTTTAGGTCATCAAAGGACTCGGGCATAATCTAGATGGCTATATTATTTGCCAAATAATAAATGGTAGAACCAAAATTAGAATCTTAGACTCCTAATTTCAGTAGAGCATTTTATGTGTCATGTATTTTCAAGGAAGAAGGAAAAGAAATTCCATCTTCAGTGCATTTTGAAATTCAAAAGTCTAAAAAAGTAGAAATGTGTAAAAATTCACATGTATTGTAAGATTCTAAATTTTCAAAGCATTTTTCACAATAATTATGAGAGAAAATTTTTCTGAAAAATCTAGTCACTGCCCCTGTTTCTTCCTAGTCATTTTTGTGAAATGCAGGAATTGTTTTGTCAAATAGCAGACGAGAAAAGGAGCACTCTTCCCCCTTTGTTCTTATTCCCTGAGTGAAAAGCAGTAGCTAGACTACATGTTGATTCAGAAAGCTTTGCAGATTTGGTGATTTGGCAAGTTTTACTAGTGTGCTTACTTTGTGTTATCATACTGTTAATATTTTTAAACATAAAACTCCAAAAGTAGTTTTGACTTGAATTTTCTAGCTATCTATACTTCTATCCATCTATGTGAACTATTATTGATTCTTTTTACCTAATATATATTTAACTTAAAAATGTATTTCCAGTGCTTCTATGCCACAAGATTAACATTCTGGAGTAACCCCTAATACTTGTTAAAGTAACATTTTTTTTTTCAGAATTCACATAAGGGTAAGATCTTTTTGAAACTCCTGTGTATATGAAAATAGTTGTACTATTATTATTAATCAACTCATTAGATTCTGAAGTTGTTAAAATTTTGCCACAAACTTACTGACTTAAAGCAATAGAAATTTATTCTGTCATATATTTCTGGAAGACATTAAACTTGAAATCATTGAGTCTGCAGTGCTTAAACATCATACATCGTAATTTAGCCCTTACAATGAAAGTCTAGTACTATTATTTCATTTTAAGAAGAAGAAATGGGCAAAAAGAGGCTAAGTACATTGTCCAAAGTCACCCAGTTAGTAACCAGAGAAGCGTGGTTTCTAACTCAGATAATTTGAGCCCAAATGTTCTATTAAACAGTAGACTACATTCCTCCCATGTTTGCTTCTGACCCCACACTGTTAGAAAATTCTCAGGGGCAAGTATTGCATCTTCTTCCCTTTGCTACTATGGTATAAAATGCATAGTAACTGCTCAACAAATTTTCTGAATGAATAAATAAATGACATGAAGTTTGGATTATTACTCCATGTGAGTTCAAGCATATTATTTCAATAAATGAAAATATAGCCTATAACTTTTACATTCTCCACTCACAGATTTTAAAAAATATCTATGAATGGATATGCATTATGTTTTCTCTCTCCTACAATGGCAGGCAGAATCTTTACCACTGCACCATAAAAATACCTATTAATGGATATGCATCATTTAAAAATATAGCTCAAATATACTGCCGAGATCCCTGAAGAGATAGTAGACATTTCTACTTCTATCCCATATATAAAAAATATTTACTATTTCTACATATATTTTGATTAAATTTGCTACAATAATAATAATTTATCATCAAATATTGCATCAGTTAGACCATATATCTTTCAGAATTAGATTTTTTTTAGCCTTGGATATCTTTTTATCTTTTTCATAATTTCTCAAATATTCTCCTACAAGCATATCATATTAAGGTTCTGGCACTCAGATGACCAATATCTTTACTTTCCAAATTGCAGTCGTGGTAATGTAGGTGCTCTTTGGGTTTCCCAGGTGGCACTAGTGGTAAAGCACCTGCCTCCCAAGGCAGGACACATAAGAGATGAGGGTTCAATCTCTGGGTTGGGAAGATCCTCTGGAGGAGGGCATGGCAACCCACCCTAGTATTCTTGCCTGGAGAACCAAATAGAGGAAATTGGAGGGCTATAGTTCACAGGGTCATAAAGAGTTGGACATGACTGAAGTGACTTAGCACGGCACAGCACAGGTGCTCTTTGATCCCTTCACCTCTTTGACAAACGTCACCAATACCACAGTGGCCTTCGTTATGCCCCCAACCAGTTACTTTCTCCACCAAAAGTAATCATTATCCAGATTTCTAATGCCATAAAATAGTTTTGTTAAGCTGATTTTTTAATTTTATAGAAATGTATCTTGCAGTAATTATTCTTTGTACCTAGCATTTTCAGTCAATATTGTTTCTGGGATTCATCCTTAATGTTAAATATAATAGTGATTTTTCTTTCATTTTTATTGCTGTGTAGTAATAAAGTATATGAACACATTATCCATTCTACTGTCAATAATTATTTAGATTCTTTTCAGTCTGGGGCTATTCTGTACAAAGCTGCTATGGACATTCTTCTATATTATGTTGGTATATATACACATTCATCTTTTGTGGGCATGTACACGGGAATGGAAACTGTTCGGGTACATGATTAGTACAGGTTAAGCTTTTAAAGATATCAGGACATTTCACCCCAAAACAATGAATTTCACCTTTTTCTCAAGTGCTCACAGAAACTTCTCCAGGATAGATCACATCTTGGGCCATAAATCTAACCTTGATAGATTCAAAAAAATTGAAATCATTCCAAGCATCTTTTCTGACCATAATGCATTAAGATTAGATCTCAATTACAGGAGAAAAATATTAAAAATTCCAACATATGGAAGCTGAACAACACGCTTCTGAATAACCAACAAATCACAGAAGAAATCAAAAAAGAAATCAAAACATGCATAGAAACTAATGAAAATGAAAACACAACAACCCAAAACCTGTGGGACACTGTAAAAGCAGTGCTAAGAGGAAAGTTCATAGCAATACAGGCATACCTCAAGAAACAAGAAAAAAGTCAAATAAATAACCTAACTCTACACCTAAAGCAACTAGAAAAGGAAGAAATGGAGACCCCCAGAGTTAGTAGAAGGAAAGAAATCTTAAAAATTAGGGCAGAAATAAATGTAAAATAAACAAAAGAGACCGTAGCACAAATCAACAAAGCCAAAAGCTGGCTCTTTGAAAGGATAAATAAAATTGACAAACCATTAGCCAGACTCATCAAGAAACAAAGGGAGAAAAATCAAATCAATAAAATTAGAAATGAAAATGGAGAGATCACAACAGACAACACAGAAATACAAAGGATCATAAGAGACTACTATCAGCAATTATATGCCAATAAAATGGACAATGTGGAAGAAATGGACAAATTTTTAAAAAAGGACAACTTTCCAAAACTGAACCAGGAAGAAATAGAAAATCTTAACAGACCCATCACAAGCATGGAAACTGAAACTGTAATCAGAAATCTTCCAGCAAACAAAAGCCCAGGTCCAGACGGCTTCAAAGATATTATAAACTTTTTTTAAAGTGATTTTTACACTTCCATCAGTAATGTCTGAAAGGCTCAATTGTTCTATATCCTTTCCAGTAGTATTTTCAGTCTTTTAAAAGTATTCATCCTAGTGAATATGTAGCAGTACTTCATGGTGGTTTTAATTTGCATTGTCTTGATTTTTTTATGTGTGTTGACCATTTGTATATATTTATTTGAAGACCCTATTCCAGTCTTTTCTCCATTTAATTTCTCTTGGGTTTTTTCTCATTGCTTTGGATGCATGTCTTTTGTTGTATATATGAAATTGCAAATATTTTTTTTCTTACTCTATAGATTTCCTTTTTACTCTTTTAAGTGTGTCTTCTGATGAAAATATATTTTTAATTGTAATCTAGTCCAATTTATTATGTATTTTTTATGGATATTATTCTTTGTGTCCTGTTTGGATGATTTTTGTGTATTCCAAGATTATACCATCTTCTAAAGATTTATGTTATATCTTTTATATTAAGATCATAATACATGTGGAATTAGTTTTTCAATATGGCAGGAGGGAGAAATTAAGTTTAAATTTAAATATCCAGTCAATTCAGAACCATTTATGGAAAGTGTTGTTTTTCCATCATTGATTTTTAGTGTAGACTTGATCATGTTAATTCTGTTTCTGAACCCTCCTGTTCCTCCTATTCATCTATTCTTACACAATTAACAATGTCTTAATCATTATAGCTTTAAAATAAGCCCTGCTTTCTGGTAGTGTGCATCCTTCAGCTTTGTTCTTGTTCTTTAAGACTGTCTTGGCTATTCTGGGCCTTTACAGTTCCTGACAAATTTTAGAATGTGCTTTTGTAATCATGTACCCACACTCACACAAACTGGTTGATATTTTTATTGGGATTGCACTAAACCTACAAATAAATCTAGGGAGAACTGATGTAATTGCAATAAAAAGTTTTCCAATTCATTAGCATGATTAATCCCTTCAATTATTTAGTTTTCTTTAATTACTCACAGCAGTGCTTTGCAGTTATCTGTTTAATTGCTCCTGTTTTGAAGTTGGTGAGACTTTTTTTTCCAGATTTTCAAGATTTTCTCTTTGAATTAGAATTTCCCTCTCTTTTTCTACAGTTTCATGATGACTTGTCTATGTGTGGCTTTGTTTTTGTACTATTCTGTGTGGGGTTCACCACAATTCTTGAATTGTGGTTCAGTGTCTTTCATTCATTTGGAAAAATTAAAAACTACTTCATATCTACTTTTTTTTTAAGTGTGGCTTACAATAATTTAAAAGTCAAAGTCTGACAACTGAATAGCTGAACTCCCAGCAAGTCTTCTACTGTCCACAATTTTCTCCAGAAAATGATTTTTGTTAATTTGGTTATTTTTATTTTTATTTATTTTTTTGTGTTTAATACTCTGAATTTTATTTAATTTCATTTTAAAATATAAATTTATTTATTTTAATTGGAGGTTAATTACTTTACAATATTGTATTGGTTTTGCCATACATCAACATGAATCTGCCACAGGTATACACGTGTTCCCCATCCTGAACCCCCCTCCCTCCTCCCTCCCCATACCATCCCTCTGGGTCGTCTCAGTGCACCAGCCCCAAGCATCCAGTATTATGCATCAAATCTGGACTGGCGATTCGTTTCATATATTATATTATACATGTTTCAATGTCATTTTCCCAGGGTTTAAAAGAAATCCATGAGAATGTGAGGTTCCTATGACTTTCCAAAGGAGTAGCAGTGGAATTAATCTTATCTATTATTTGGTTTATGTGTGCATACTCCTCAAAAGCTCAGTTCTAATTCCTAAGATCTATCCTAAGGAAGACATGTTGTATGAATCCCTATAACAGTCCATGGAATACTCCAGGCCAGAATACTCTCCCTTCTCCAGAAGATCTTCCCAACCTAGGGATCAAATGCAGGTCTTGTGCATGGCAGACAAATTCTTTAAGAGCTGAGCTATAAAAGGTCTTCATGACCCAGATAATCATGATGGTGTGATCACTCACCTAGAGCTAGACATCCTGGAGAGTGAAGTCAAGTGGGCCTTAGGAAACATCACTACAAACAAAGCTAGCAGAAGTGATTGAATTTCAACTGAGCTATTTCAAATTCTCAAAGGTGATCCTGTTAAACTGCTGCATATGCCAGCAAGTTTGGCCACTCAGCAGTGGCCACAGAACTGGAAAAAGTCAGGTTTCATTCCAATCTCAAAGAAAGGAAATGCCAAAGAATGTTCAAATTACCACACGATTGCACTCATTCCACACGCTCAAAATTCTCCAAGTTAGGCTTCAACAGTACATAAACCGAGAACTTCTAGATGTTCAAGCTAGATTTACAAAAGGCAGAGGAACCAGAGATCAAATTGCCAACATCCATTAAATCATCAAAAAAGCAAGAGGATTCCAGAAAAACATCTTCTTATATTTCATTGATGATGCTAAAGCCTTTGACTGTGTAGATCACAGCGAACTGTGGAAAATTCTTCAAGAGATGGGAATCCGAGACTACCTTACCTGCCTCCTGAGAAATCTGTATGCAAGTAAAGAAGCAACAGTTAGAACAGGATATGGAACAACAGACTGGTTCCAAATTGGGAAAGGCGAATGTCAAGGCTGTATATTGTCACTCTGCTTATTTAACTTCTATGCAGAGTACATCATGATAAATGCCGTACTGGATGGAGCACAAACTGGAATTAAGATTGGCAGGATAAATATCAATAAGTTCAGATATGCAAATGACACCACACTTATGGCAGAAAGCAAAGAGGAACTAAAGAGCCTCTTGATGAAAGTGAAAGAGGAGAGAGAAAAAGCTGGCTAAAAACTCAACATTCAAGAAACTAAGATCATGGCACGCGGGCAGCTGCGAGAGCTGGCTCACTGAGCACGGGCAGCTGCCAGAGCCAGCTCACTGAGTGCGGCTGAGAGGAGCTACCCACGTCCGAGGTCAGGGGCAGCGGCCTAGAGTGACAGGCTGCAATGGCACAGGAACGGCTGAGAGGAGCTACCCTGTGTCCGAGGTCAGGGGCAGTGGCCGAGAGGAGCTACCCTGTGGCCGAGAGGAGCTACCCCGCGTCTGAGGTCAGGGGCGGCGGCCGGGAGGAGACACCCGCGTCCGAGGTCAGGGGTGGCCGGGAGGAGACACCCCATGTCAGAGGTCAGGGGTGGCCGGGAGAAGCCACCTCCCGCCCAAGGCCAGGGGCAGTGACCCTGAGGAGCCACCCCGAGCCTGAGGCCAGGGGTGGCAGCTGGCAGGAGCCACCTCATGCCCAAGGCTAGGGACGGCAGCTGGAAGGGGCCACCCATGCCCGAGGCCAGGGCCCACAGCCCGGAGGAGCAACACGAGGAGCGGTGGCTGCATGGCGCAGGAGGGCCTAGAAGAGCTATCCCACGTGGAAGGTCAGGAATGGTGATGGTAAGGAGATACCCCTCATCCAAGGTAAGGATCAGTGGCTGTGCTTTGCTGGATCAGCCATGAAGAGATACTCCCACGTCCAAGGTAAGAGAAACCCAAGTAAGATGGTAGGTGTTGCAAGAGGGCATCAGAGGGCAGACAAACTGAAACCATACTCACAGAAAACTAGTCAATCTAATCACACTAGGACCACAGCCTTGTCTAACTCAATGAAACCAAGCCATGCCTGTGGGGCAACACAAGATGGGTGGGTCATGGTGGAGAGGTCTGACAGAACCTGGTCCACTGGAGAAGGGAATGGCAAACCACTTCAGTATTCTTGCCTTGAGAACCACATGAACAGTATGAAAAGGCAATATGATAGGATATCAAAAGAGGAACTCCCCAGGTCAGTAGGTGCCCAATATGCCACTGGAGATCAGAGGAGAAATAACTACAGAAAGAACGAAGGGATGGAGCCAAAGCAAAAACAATACCCAGTTGTGGATGTGACTGGTGATAGAAGCAAGTTCCAATGGTGTAAAGAGCAATATTGCATAGGAACCTGGAATGTCAGGTCCATGAATCAAAGCAAACTGGAAGTGGTCAAACAAGAGATGGCAAGGGTGAACATCAACATTCTAGGAATCAGTGAACTAAAATGGACTGGAATGGGTGAATTTAACTCAGATGACCATTATATCTACTACTGCGGGCAGAAATCCCTCAGAAGAAATGGAGTAGCCATCATGGTCAACAAAAGAGTCCAAAATGCAGTACTTGGATGCAATCTCAAAAACGACAGAATGATCTCTGTTCATCTCCAAGGCAAACCATTCAATATCACAGTTATCCAAGTCTATGCCCCAACCAGTAACGCTGAAGAAGCTGAAGTTGAACGGTTTTATGAAGGCCTCCAAGACCTTTTAGAACTAACACCCAGAAAAGATGTCCTTTTCATTATAGGGGACTGGAATGCTAAAGTAGGAAGTCAAGAAACACCTGGAGTAACAGGCAAATTTGGCCTTGGAATGCGGAATGAAGCAGGGCAAAGACTAATAGAGTTTTGCCAAGAAAATGCACTGGTCATAGCAAACACCCTCTTGCAACAACACAAGAGAAGACTCTACACATGGACATCACCAGATGGTCAACACCGAAATCAGATTGATTATATTCTTTGCAGCCAAAGATGGAGAAGCTCTATACAGTCAACAAAAACAAGACAAGGAGCTGACTGTGGCTCAGATCATGAACTCCTTATTACCAAATTCAGACTCAAATTGAAGAAAGTAGGGAAAACCGCTAGACCATTCAGGTATGACCTAAATCAAATCCTTTATGATTATACAGTGGAAGTGAGATATAGATTTAAGGGTCTAGATCTGATAGATAGAGTGCCTGATGAACTATGGAATGAAGTTCGTGACATTGTGCAGGAGACAGGGTTCAAGTCCCTCCCCATGGAAAAGAAATGCAAAAAAGCAAAATGGCTGCT